>NC_135649.1:104974000-105277031 GCF_053574225.1 Canis aureus
GTGATGAAAATATTCTAAAATTGATTGTAGTGCTAGTTGCATATCTCTGTGAATACACCAAAAGCCATTGAGTATACACTTTAAATGGGTGAGTGATGTGAATCTATCTCACAAAAGCTGTGAAAGTGTGGTGGTTCTTTTTGGTGCATATGACATTATCAGGCATGTTCTCTGTTAATCTAGGTCCAAAGAAAATTAGTCTTTTTCAGTGTTAGGTGTCCAGGGCAAACTGTGATGTTAAGGGTAGTGAATTGTCTGATGGTATCTACAACCTTTTATTTAATAGGGTCAAAAATAAAGAAGCTGGTGTATCCACCTGGGTTCATGGGACTAGCTGCCTCTCTTTATTATCCACAACAAGCCATTGTATTTGTCCAGGTAAGTTAGACCCAGAAAGCTGGAGTGTCCCTTGTTCTTGCTTATGCATGTTTGGGTTTATGGCTTAATATATTTTATTTTGCAGCTTTTATAGCATGAGGCTAAAGTTTGTTTGCATATGTACTTAACCACCACAAATTTAAATGTCTTTCTCTGCCATGTGCCTCACTTCTGGCCTTCTCTCCAATCGTGTCAGTATTCAGAGAGTGCACACTAATTTGAATATTAGTCAAAGAAAATTAAGATACTTTTTTGGCACATTTACATAGAAGTCTCAAGTACATGAAGACTCAGACTCCAATGCTGATGGTTAGAACGGGTCATTTTCCATTTGGAATGTACCTAGTCCTCCTTGGAGTTGCAGGCGTAGGCCTGTGCCCTGGCCCTCTGCACCTTCTCCCTGGTCCTGGTCCCAGCCTCACTTTCCTTGCTGGGGCCTTCAAGGAGTATGGTCCTCTCTGCTGGGAATGCCCCTCTCAGGGCTCTCAGTTGGCTGCTCCTTTCTTTCCCCTCAGGCCTCAGATTGATGGCATCCTGTCAATTCAGAGAACAGAGTTGGCAGGCAAGATGGGTCAAGCAATGATTTAGTCTGCTCAAAGTTCTGTAACAAAATACCACAGACTTAGTGTCTTGAACATCAGAAATATATTTTCTCATTGTTCTGGAGGCTGGAAGTCCAAGATCAAGGTGTAAGTATGGTTGGTTTCTCCTAAGGCTTCTCTCCTTGGCTTGTAGGTGACCAACTTTCCACTATGTGTGGACATCCCTGGGGTCTCGTCCTCATCTTATGATGACACCAGTCATATTGGATTAGAGCCCTATTCTTATCACCTCATGTAACCTTAATTACTACTTTAAAGGCCCTATCTCCAAATACAGTCATACTATGAGTTAGGACTTCAACATGTGCATTTCCAGGGACACAATTCAGTGTGACCAACTGTTCGCAAAATCTGGTCCCTAGCCCAGCAACATCAGGATCACTTGGCTTGTTAGAAATGCACATTTCTCAGGCCCTAGCTCGGCCTGACTAACTCAGACATTCTGAGGATTAGGGATAGTGATCTGTGTCTTGGCCAGCCCTCCAGGGGATTCAGATGTCCTTGATGTTTGAGAACCACTGACATAGACTAGACTTCCTTAGGGCAGTGGTGTCTGGACTTAGTGCAACTCTAGACACAGAGTGCCATGGAAAATTGGCAAGGACAAGGCAAGCTCTAGGTTTTGAAGTCCTAGACAGCATATGGAGACATGGACCCAGTCACTGGAGGTACTCTGTCACGCGGAGGCTTGGTCCCAGGAGGAGCAGCAGCAGTGCCGTCACTGGAGTTGGGCCCTCGGGGCTCTGAGCCAGACTGATCCAATGCTGAGCTCCCTGGAGCGCTTAGGACAGGATTGAGTCTGGATTCCTAGATTGCACTGCCATTGTATGTGGGAGGCCAATGGCTCCAGCTGTGAGAAATTGGTGGCTTTGGTTAGCAAATGCCAGTAAGATCTTTATAGCATGGGCTTGACATTGTTTATAACAGTCCTGGAGGCAGACAGTTAATATCCCTCTGCCTGCTTCAGCCCCAGCTCAGGAACAGTGAATCACGTCTGCCTGCCCTGGATCATAAACATAATCATACATCATCTCAGTGTGTTGTGGTTTAAACAGTAAATGGGTAGGGTGTGGAGAGTGGGCTTAGCTGCTGGTTGAGAAGCATATGTGGCTGCCCCCTGAGTAGAGAGGTCTTTTTTATTTATATTCCACAGCATATGTTGCAAAAGATCTTTTGTATTCACAGCCAAGATAGTAGGACGCAACTATGAGTTGTATTCTAATTTATTTTTAAAGTCAGTGGGAAGGAATTTTGTCTTTTATTTTGTATTCAGAGTAAGCCAGAACACAACAATTAACTTTATTTTCACTAGATATAAAACATTAGTGATCTGTTTGGGATGATGAGAAAGTTCTGGAAATGGATAGTGGTGATGGTTTCAAAACACTGTGAATGTATTTAATGCCACTGAATTGTACACCTCAAAATGGATGAAATGGTAAATTGTATGTATATTTTGCTACAGTAAAACAAAAGAGACACCAGTGATTAAAAGAGATTTTCTGTTACTGTTTTAGTGTCATTTAGTTCCTATTTCACAGTTTTAATTTTTTTTAAGGAATACCCTGACCTTGGACCAGCCACTTAATTGCTCACATTGTTTTTTGTTCAGTCATGTTTGGAGAGAAGTATTGTAAAAAAACCTGACAAATGTTGTTTTCCACTCAAATTTAAAGCACCAAGAGTAGTGTCATATATGTGGTAAATGCTTGCTATGTCTCCCAGTGAGTCTGAGAATCATATATTTTAAGAACAGAACAACTGGAAGAATATAAATTGTAAGAAACCAGTGTCTTGCAATGACCACTGGATTTACTAGCACCATGACCTTAGTTAGATTAGTCACTTAGCCTCTGAATATTTCCTTATAATTTTATGTACTTACTGCACAGAGTTGTTATTTAGAATAGAGATAATTCATGTGAAAGTGCTTTGTAAACTAAAATGCCATACATAGATGAATTATTACAAAAATGAGAGAGAATAATAACTGCTTTCAGAAATGTGAAGTGGAAACTCCATAGTTTGTCATATGTAGGACCAATGAATGCAAATTACTTGAAGCATTTTTTTAAGTAGGCTCCATGCCCAACATGGGCCTGAACTCAATGACCCTGAGATCAAGAGTTGAATGCTCTACCAACTGAGCCAGCCAGGTGCCCCACTAGAAGCATTTTTTTTCTTTTTTTTCTTGGAAAAAAGGGTCTTGGAATCCAGCCCTGCATCAGGCTCCCTGCTTAGTGGGGAGTCTGCCTCTCCCTCTCCTGCTCCCCCTGCTTGTGCTCTCTCTGTCAAATAAATGAATAAAATTATCAAAAAAAAAAAAAAAAGCTCAGTACTTAAAAAAATTTTCCAACAGTTAAAGTTAGCTAGCAAAAGGTAGACCAGTGGTTTTAATTTTTATTTTTTTTAAATATTTTATTTGTTTATTCATGACAGAGAGAGGCAGAGACACAGGCAGAGGGAGAAGCAGGCTCCCTGCCAGGAGCCCCACGCGGGACTTGATCCTGGGTCCCCAGGATCACTCCCTGGGCTGCAAGTGGCGCTAAACTGCTGAGCCACCTGGGCCGCCCCTAATTTTTAAATTTTTTTTAATGTGAGTATAGTTGCCACACAGTATTACATTAGTTTCAGGCGTACAGCATAGTGATTTGAAAAGTCTTTTTTTTTTTTTTGACAAGTCTTTACATTATTCCATGCTCACCACAAGGGTAGCTACCATCCATCACTGTGCAGTGCTATTACAATATCATACTAAGTAGTGAGCTCCTTGGCTCCGAAGTATTCTCTGACCTGGGGGCCTACCTCTCAGGATATTGTAGAAAGAATCTTCGGTCAAGAGGCAAAAATCCCTGTAGAAACTTGAATATTTTATGTTTTGGGGGACCTGGGAAAACTAACATCTTCATTAGGTTCACGTATTTTTTACCCAGGCCCTTGAAATGAATGATTGATTTTCAGCTGGGCAAATGTGCCTTGGTTGGCTCTGACGTGCTAGATGTGATAGGCGGAAGCCTTCTTTCTATGTCTCTTTTTCAGGAGTTTCACATATCACCAGTTGACTTCCTACTTTTTTTTTCCTTATACACCTATAATTTATGGCAGATTATTTTGCACAGTAACTACATGACCAAACTGTGTTTTCTTCTTATGCTGCGATTCTCATTATCTTTTTATTTGCTTACGTTGCACAGCCTGAATGTGTATGTCCCAGGGCTTCTGGGGTCATCATGCTTAAATACAGTTGTTTTGGAAACAGGAAAAAGGAAAGTGGAATATTCTCATTCATACCAGTCATGTATGGAATAGCAATGGATCTTTTATATTTTGTTTCAAGGTCAGTGGGGAGAAATTATATGACTGGGGTTTACGAGGATACATAGTCGTAGAAGATTTGTGGAAGGAGAACATTCAAAAGGTGAGAAAGATCTTTTTCATTATCTTCCTTTTGGTTTGAATATATGGTTTCTCTAGGATTTTGTAAGATTCTTGATAATCCCATTGCCTGAACTTGCTTTTTTTGTTTTTCATTACACCTCTAGTTCAGATTCTCTGTTGGTGGCCTTTATTGGAGGAGCAATAGAACCTCTGTGCTTTTGGTTATTATCAGCAGGGCTGAATAAGTGGTGACCATGAAAGGCATTCCACTGTAGTCTTAGGTCATAATTTTCTCTCTATTGTATTTATAATGTGTTCAAAGTGTAGCATATTATCTGAAAGTTTTATCAAAATTGGATTCATAGGGAACGTACTGTGTTCCCAGGCAAGAAAACTAACCAAGTCTCCTCCTCTTGCTATTTCACTTATTACTGCCTTCCTCCTTTCCTTTAGCAGGACCGTATCTCTTCATCCCCTAGCCTTCTTGGCCCATTTAAGGGCATGTGTCGTGGTGTGTTGGGAATCAGCCACCAGCTACAGACCATATTCTCTATGCTGACTGGTGGATGAGCAGCAGAGGGAGAACGTTGTATAATTGTAAGAAGGTGTCATCTTTCATCTCTTCTTGCAGCCCATAGCTAATTGAATGTTGCCCCTGTTTGCTGGAACATTCTTTCCTCTGATAAGAATGAATATAGAACAAGGCAACATGTCTCCTCCAAGCCCTTGGAGGCACTGTTCAATAAGGAAGAATTAGGGTTTTTACATTTAACATACCTTCTGCATTATAGATTGAAGGAAATTCATTTTGACTTCATCATCTCAAATCAAAATACTCTTAAAAAATATAAAGAATTCTGTCAAAATTGAAATCCAGAATTTTGAACTGGAATTTGGATGTAACATTATAGAATCAATTATAGGGATGCCTGGGTGGCTCAGTGGTTGAGCCTCTGCCTTTGGCTCAGGGCATAATCCCAGATCTGGGGATTGGGTCCCGCATCGGGCTCCCTGCAGGAGCCTGCTTCTCCCTCTGTCTGTGTCTCTGTCTCTCTCTCTGTATGACTCTCATGAATGGATAAATGAAAATTTTTAAAAAGTCATAAGCCCTCCTCATTATTTACATAAATAATCTACCAATGAAATCTTAAAGACTCATTTTTGTGTTAGTGGTATTTAAAGGAGTTAGTCTCTATGGAACCTGTTTAAGCTAGCTTTGAGTAGGAAGTTCGACATTAATATCAAGCGCCCTTTGGCAATCCCCTTTAAAGAATAAACACTCATAGTTTTGTTTTCATTCCTCTGACATTTTCTTTGGAAGCTTGCTTTCCTGTTTAAAGAATTCCTTAGGTCCACACTGAGCTTTATATGGGAAAGGAAATAGAATGTCGGGAAAGCTCTACAGAGCCCTAGAAAGAAACATGGAAAACGAAACTCATCCTCAGTTCCAGTTGCTCACTGTGGGGGTAACACAGACACATGTGCACCAAAGCCAGTTGGGAGGTGTCCCCTGGAGCCTCTGAGTGCTTGCTGTGGTGTCCGTGGGCAGCTCAGACCCGCTGCACATGAAAACCAGGGAGGGAATCCCTCCATAGCGTCTAGCTTGGAAATAGCTTTCTCTACTTCAGCCCAGGGCAGAAGCAACAGGACTGTGGTTGGGATGTAAGTTAAACAGGGTAGCATTTTATGGTAATTTGAAAACATTGGATATTAAAGCTACTCACATTTATATGTGAGTCTTTGGGGAGTGAGATAGTAAAGATGTCTAATTAGCTCATGGTTGGCCTGCAGTTTTTTTCATTAGTCTTCTGCACCCTTGTCCTCTTCAGTCACTGAGAATGTAATGTTTTTCATTTGTTAACTGTGAAAGCACAATCTTCCTGATGGTTGTGTGTTCTTGGTGGAGGTAATAAAATTGATGTTGACTACTTAAACCTTTAGCACAAGTTTTAAATGAAGAACAACAGAAAGCGCTAATCAAATTTTGATATACTTAGATTTCAGGAATTATTTGATAGTGAAATGCCATTGTTTTTTATTGATCGCTCTTCCCCCTTCTTGTTGAATTTTGTGGGTTTCAGTGGTTTTTGTTTTGTTTTATTAATGAGAGCAAAGATTTAAGTTACCCTGGAACAGGAATCCTTTGGGGCCCAGGAACTGTCTCTGAGGAGACCTGGGGGACAGGACACTTCATGATTGAGATTTTTGTTTGTTTCTTAGCTTATTTGGAAATTGGTTTTCAAGTCAGGCTTGAAATTAGCAGTCTCAATTAGATGCAGTCTAACTCATGGTGGTTCGTAGTTATCACTGTAGTGATCTAACAAATGTATGTGCTTTTGTTTCTAAATAGTCAAAAGGAAATTGTGGACATCGTGTTTAAAACAGGGCTCTGAAATTTTCAATGGTATGAATGATGGCTCAGTTCTCAATTATATTATTTGCTCTGTGGAGCTGTAGTACTCTCAAAAACCCTAAATAAGCCAGTGGCATTTTTCTGCTCTGCCACATTCCTTTTCCCTTTTAGGAATTAACACTAAATGTTTGTTTGCACTGAGTCTTCGACCAATAAAGTTCGGATGAGGTAGTCTTTCAGTTCTGTCATTGTCTTTGGTCAGTTAAGAGAAATTTATCTGCTTCAGCTAAAATGAACTCTTTGTCAGAACTGTGAAGCAATGCTGGGTGTGTCCAGAAATCTTGTCAGCCTAGTGTGGTCTAGGGTTTGTTTGTTTTTTCAGATAGAAGATATCTGTTGGATTTTAAACTCTGTTTACAGGGGCACCCCACTTGCTCAGTTGTGGAGCATGCGACTCTTGATCTCAGGATTGTAAGCTTGAGCCCTACATTGGGTGTCTATAGAGATTACTTAAAAAAAAATCTTAACAAAACCTCTGTTTATAGACAAACACACAGAAGCAGAGTTTAAAATCCAACAGTATAATGACCACATATGGGATCCCTGGGTGGCGCAGCGGTTTGGCGCCTACCTTTGGCCCAGGGCGCGATCCTGGAGACCCGGGATCGAATCCCACGTCGGGCTTCCAGTGCATGGAGCCTGCTTCTCCCTCTGCCTGTGTCTCTGCCTCTCTCTCTCTCTCTCTCTGTGTGCCTATCATAAATAAATAAAAAATTAAAAAAAAATGACCACATATATACAATCATCCATCCACCTTTAAAAGATAGGAAATTGGGGATCCCTGGGTGGCGCAGCGGTTTAGCGCCTGTCTTTGGCCCAGGGCGCAATCCTGGAGACCCGGGATCGAATCCCACGTCGGGCTCCCGGTGCATGGAGCCTGCTTCTCCCTCTGCCTATGTCTCTGCCTCTCTCTCTCTCTCTCTCTCTCTCTCATAAATAAATAAAAATTAAAAAAAAATAAAAAATAAAAGATAGGAAATTACCAGTGCCTTCCAAGTTCTTCATGCCCTCCTCCTCCTGCCTCTGTCTCCCCAGAGGGAACTACTGTCCAGAGTTTAGTTTTTCATTTCCTTGTTCTTCTAAAACATTGTAGTTGAGCTTGCCTGGTTTTTGTCTTGAAAATATAAATAAACGTATCAAATACACATATAAAGATTTTTATCTAGATAGAGTCTTTCTATCTGTACTATTCTGTAACTCATTTTGTCCTGTTAACATGTTTATGGGCCACATATGTCTATGGTTGATTCCTTTTCACTCCTATAAAATATTCCTTTGTGGGAAAATAGCCATGTTGATGACTAGTTGTTTTATTAAGAGTGTTCCTAGGGCAGGATCCCTGGTTCATAGGGTCTGCACATCAGTTTTACTAGGTGACGTTAAATAGTCTTACTTAATAAGTGGTTATTTCTAATTTTGCCATTCTGGTAGCTTTAAAATAGTTTTTCACTATGAGGTGTGTGTGTGTGTGTGTGTGTGTGGTTTTGCTTTATTCTTCAATTTTTATTTTGAAAAAATTTCAAAACTACAGAAAGTTGCAGAAATAGTACATAATTACTATCCTTTTCACTTGGATTCACCAGTTAACATTTTCTACATTTGCTTTGCCTTATTTTACACGTGTGGGTGCTTACACACACGTGTATTTTCTTTTTCTGAACTATGTGAGACTTAGTTGTAGGCATCATTGTGCTTTCTACACATCGGCAATTCAGCATGTATTTCCAAAGAATGCAGACACTATTATCGCAATACCATTATCACATCAGGGAAAAGTAACATTTCCTTGTTTATATAAACATTACCTTGTATGCAGTCCATATTCAGGTTTCCCCAGTTCTTAAGTCATTTTTTTATAGTTAATGAATTAGAATAAGGCAAACTCCTTCATGACCATCATCTAAGGACAAAAACAGAATTTTGCCAGCCTTCCCAGAACCCGTTCCATGTAGCCTACTCCAATTACAGTTCTCTCCCTCCATCCAAAATTACCTACTACCCTGACTTCTATAGTAATAGCCTTCTTATTTTTCTTTATGGTTTTATCACCCAAGTATTTATCCCTGTCACTTGAGTTTTTCCTCTTATTATTTCTGACTTTAGATACCTTTTAAGTCTCCCTTCACCCTTTTTAAGTCACTTTTAATCTACAGTTTCTTCTAGCTTTTTATTTTCCTTACAATGTATTTGTTAAAAGAACCCAGCATATTGGACCTAGAGACTTTCTGTTAGTTTGAGCTTTGCTGATGGCACACTTAAGATGCAGTTGACCATGTTCCTCTCTTCTCTGCATTTCCTGCAGATTGGCAGCTGGGTTCAGATGACTGTTTGATGAGGTTTGTGTTTGATCCTTTTGGCAAGGCTGTAGATCTATGTAGGCACCTAAGTCTGGTTTTTACTTTGCTGTTTTGGGGTTAGTGGTTATTGATGCCCAGTGCCCAGATCCATTAATTCACTGACCTCTGTCATGTCATTTTTCACATATTACCTGGAATACTTTAATAAGGAACCACTTCCCCTCATCTACTATTTACTCATTCAGTTAGAGGAGAGACAGGATAGATGCTTTATTTTTTCTCCTATGTATCCAGTTTTCAAAATAATGGATTGGTTCCCTCTCATCCTCAGAAGGTCACTAGTTAGTTTTTTAAATATAGCTATGAATTTGTAGATTTATATATATTTGGATTTGAATGTTTCATGATTCTTACTCCTTATTAAAATTCAGATTGTCACACTTTGGCTGATAGAAGTTGGCTTTGAGTCCTTTTGACATGACCTAAATATGATAGTTTCCTCACTATCTAGCATGTCACAATGGTCTCAGAATTTCTCATTGTAGTTGTAATGTATATTTCCTTGATCACTAATGAGGTTGAACATCTTTTCACGTGTTTATTGGTTTCTCCTCCTTGAAACGCCTACTCATGTTTTTTGACCATTTTTTGCATGAGTAATTTGTTCGTTCCTTAATAATTTATAAAGGTTCTTTATTTTTTTCCTAGATGCTAATATTGTTCATCATGTGTTGGCAGATGGCTTCTTTTCAGTTTGGGTGTCTTTTAACCATCAGAAGTTCTTATTGTAGTTGGTTTTATTGATTTTTTTCCATTATGGTTTTCACTCTGAGTCTAGGAGCTTAATAAAAGCCTGAAACTATTTACTGATTGTCCATTGCTAATCTGAAACCCTTTCACAATAGTATCAGCCCAACATCGGAGTATCTGAGATGGAAGCCAGTTGTGGGCGTGGGGCCCCAGGGTTACAGATGGCTCTTTTGGAGTTGTCCTATAATTAGCCAAACACAGCAGTGTCTCGGTAAATGGCATGTTTAGTTTTCACTAGGTTTTAAAAAAATATAACAAGTTACTATTGAAAGAATTGCAGAATGACTCTTAAAGGCCAACAATAACTAAAAAGCAAAATCTTAATAAGTCTTTAAAGGGAAAGAAAATCCATGAAGAAATATAAACCTGTTACTAACGTGAAAACTGAGCAGAACTTCTAAAGCTGGGCTTTTAATAGTTGTGTGCAGGCCCCTGCTGGCTCAGCAGGAAAATGAAAGGGAAGCAGCAGCCACCACCCTGAGTAAATATGCCCTGCTTTCTCTTCCTCCATTCCAAATTCCTCAGCTTGCTAAACACACTCAAGTTTAGCTCTCCATAAGTTACGTGGTTTCAAAGTGATCCTCTCGGATATTTCTATCACAAATGGAGAAATACTGCATAATTCACCTTATATGAAGTATCTGACAGAGTCAAAGTCATAGGAACAGAAAGAGGAATGCTGGTTGCCAGGGGCTACAGGGAAGGGGATTGGGGAGTTCCTGTACAATGGGTATAAAGTCTCAGTCATGGAAGATGAATGTGTTCTAGAGATCTGCTGTACAGCATAGTGCCTGTAAGTCAATAGTACTGTAAAGCATACACTTAAAAATTTGTCAGGAGAGTAAATCTCATATTAAGTGTTCTTAACCCAAAAAAATAAAAATAAACATAAGGACAATGTGGTGGGTTTTCCATAAAGCTAAATTTGTTCTGAATTCGTGCCCTTTCCAGTTTTGGCTGTTTAAAAAATCAAGGTCCTGGGCAATGATTTTTCTTTTTTTTTTTAACATCATTACTTAGCAAAATAAAAAGTTAAAAATTCTGGGCAGTGGGGCAGTGGGGAGCATCTCCTTTTTTGAAAGGCATAAAGCTTTCGTATCAGAAAAGGTGGACCAAGCAGAATGCAGCATAGCCTGATGGCCAAGAGACTGGACTCTGGAATGAGTGCTCCAGGCTCCGCCCCACCCCGCCCCGTCCCCACTTCTTACAAACCATGAAACCTTGGGAAATTGCTCTGGCACTCTGGGAAATGCGAGTAGGACCTCAGGGGCTGCTTTGAGGACTAAATGAGTTTATCCTTGTAAGAAACTTATAAAATGGACAGACCCTAGCACACAAGAGCCATGACAGATGTCACAGGACACTGCACAGTTTTGCTTCTGCTTGAGAAGATAACATCCTCTGATGGGAAATGGAACCATAGGGCTTATATCCATTAGTCAAGAGTCCTGCCCCCCCCACCCCGTGTTTTAGTCTCCTATCCTGCCATAACAAATGACCACAAATTTAGTGGCTGAAAGTAATACAAATTTATATTATCTTAGACTCAGTAGGTCAGAAGTCTGGCGCTAAATCAAGGTGTCAGCAAGGCTGCATTCCTTTCTGGCGGCTCCAGGGGAGAATCCATTTCCCCCCTCATGCAGGTTGTTGACAGAACTCATTTCAGTTCCTGTGGTTGTAGGGTCAAGGTCTGTTTTGCTGGCTGCCAGTGGAGGGCTGTTCCTAGCTTCTAGAGGCTACAGCTTTCGTTGGCTCACAGCCCTCTTCCTCCATCTTCAAAGCCGGCCACTGCAAGTTAAATTCTTTTCATGTCCCATTTCTCTGCCCCTGTCTTCTGCCTCCCTCTTTGACTATAGGAACCCATGTAACAATCCAAACTAATCTCCCTGTTGGAAAGTCAGCTGATTACCAACCCAAATCCCCATGCCACATAAACTCTCCTTTGCCAGGTAAAGTAACAGAGTCACAGTTTCCAGGATTAGGATGCAGACATCTTTGGGGGAGGCAGTATTCTGCTGATGGTATCAGTGAACTGGGATTTCACTGGGGTCTTTAACAGATTGTTTATCTGTACCTTTTGTTTCCTCGTCAAAAAGTTAAGTGACTTTTTACATAGGATAAGTAATGTTTATCGAGCACTTGCTGTGAGCTTGGCCCTGGGTACTAAACTCTTTGTTCACGAAAAGTCTCTGAGGCAGGTTCTGTTATTATCTCCATTTTACAAATGAGGAAACTGCATTTGGGGAAGTTAAGTAATTAAAATAATCAACTAGTGAGGGGCTCAGACATTTCAGTGGGATGCTATACCTCAGAGATTTGTCCAGAAATCCCTCTTTACATGGCAGTGCATACTAATTAGGAATAAATGTTTAGACTAAAACAAATGTTTTGATTTTGCTAATAGAAATGATCATTCATGTTCATGGATGTGGAAAGGAAATACATTTTCTTTTCTAGCCTAGCCAAGTTGACACATCAAACTAACCATAACAGTGCTATTTAGCTTATTCCTCTAGCTCTATATAGTCCAATATGGCAGCCACAAGCTATTGAGGACTGGAAGTATAGCTAGTGTGAATTGAGGTGTGTGCTGTAAGTATAAATTCACAGCAAATTTAGAAGACATGGTACAAATAAAAAGAATGTAAACTATCTCATTTTTATACTGATATGTTAAAATAATAGTATTTTAGATATGTTGGGTTAAATAAAATATAATAATTGCTTAAAAATTATGAAACCTGGGCACCTCAGTGGCTTAGTCAATTGAGCTTCGGACTCTTGATTTTGTCTCAGGTCATGGTCTCAGGGCCCTGGGATTGAGCCCTGTGTCAGACTCTGTACTCAGTGGGGAGTCTGCTTAAGATTCTCTCCCTCTCCACCCCCCCCAGTCATGTGTGTGGTCTCTCTCTAAAATAAATAAATCTGAGAACAGGCGCCCTACCAGGGCACCCCTAAATAAATAAATCTTAAAAAAACCAATGAAACCTGATAGGTATCAAAATTAAATTATAAGGAGAATCAGTTATAAAATATTTCAAATACAGCTGTCTGAAAAATGCAAAAAAATTAATTTCTGGCTTGTACTAAATCACAATCTGTCTTTTGAAGTTGGAGAATGTTATTTTTTTTCTGAGATCATGTCAGTTTATGCCAAGAGAGATCTGATTTGTAATAGGGTGGATGGGCTCAATATTTCTTTAGTGAGATATTTGACTGTCATGTTTTGTTATACTATAAGTGATACATAACCAAACAAGAAAAATTTCCTAGCAACAGAGTTGTTTTCCTCAACCAGAATATTTCATGTGCTCATTTTCTTAATGTCCAAAAGATAAAAAAACTTATGAATTATATTTTTGAGATTGAGATGCTGGCAAGTATAGATAGTAGAATATATAAGACTATCACTAGAAGTACTTGGCAAGCATTACATAAGGTAGTTCGCACCTAAAATATATTTAACTAGGTAGAGAACTCCATGGTTTTTATGACAGACCCCACTGCCACGTGGTTATCTCACTTAGCTTCGTAAATGAAGCCTCTTTTTTTTTTATTTCTTTTCTTCATTAATTACATACCCAAACATTTTTTTAACCTCATCAGATCTCTAGGTTGTACTGCATTTAATTTGTTTATTCAACAAATGTTTAAATACCATGTGCTAGGAGGTCCTAGGAATATTGTGCCCTCATGAAGCCTATATATTAGTAAATGATTCAACTTATGTATTAGTAAATGAATGGAAGAATTATACAAATCAGGAAGCATATGATGCTGTGAATGTGAATAAAAGGTTCTCATGTAAATTGAAGGACATGTGACAGCCTTGATCTAGAGGATGAATAACATTTAGCTAGGCAGAAATTGAGATTGACCAATCTAGGTCAAGAGATACATTTTGCAAAGTTCTCATCCTAGGAAAGAGCTTGGCAGGTTGGAAAAGCAACAGCAAGAAGGCCTCTGGGTGTGTGTTTGTGTTTGTGTGATTGTGGCTCTCAAAGAATACAGCAAGGCACACAGTACTGAGTTCTGTAGAGCTCTGTTCAGAGCAAAAAGACATGGGTGTTGTATGATGATCCACCAAGTAATACATAAGGCCTTGTTGCCCAGAAGTTCATCATCAAATGGATGTGGTCTGTAGACAGGGTAACCATATAATTTATCATCCAAGTCAGGATAGGCTTGAAAGTGAAGGGGGGGTGCTATTAATTATGCTAGGACAGTGGGTATAAACCAGTATAACTTGGCAAGCCGGGATATATGATCACTGTGTTGAGAGACCAGTTTTCAATCACTTCAGTAAGCCTGGAGTTGCTTAGAAACCATGCTCTGAAATTATGGGGTTAGTTATGTATTTTTGCTTTCTCACTCCCCCTGCTCCTTCACCCATGGATAATTGCGAGAAGGCCACCAAGAGAATCTGCGCCCAGTCTAGACTCCAGAATTCCAGCCCCATTGACCACTCACTTGCAGCCTACTGTTTGCAGTTGCCATGTCATGAGCGTTCACGTCCATGGTGGATATCAGTTCTTACCAACATGTTTTCGCAGAGTATTGAAAACATATAGGAAGTAAAGCCTTAAACATCTGGCGCATGTAATTTTCCTACTAGAAACTTTCCTACATCACTTCTGGTAGATGACATGACCTAATTATACATTCCCAGATGTGGCCAGGTGGAATGGGTGTGGTCCAATTATAACCACTTTCATTGTAAACGTGTTTTGTGATTTGACCCCTATGGTGGATGATGCACACAGAACAGCTTTATTCTTGATTTTTTTATACTTGAACAATGGTAGCAGCATGAAATAGTAAAGAGATCTTTTCACTGTTGATTTTTTTATAGAATCAGCTGTTCTCTGTGGTGAGGATTAATGAAGCTTTAGTCCCAGCTCTACTCCAAGCCTAAGTCACTGTCTACAGTGGAGCCCTCAGGGAACCCTAGTAATTCCTTCAGTTAACTAAGAAGTAGGTCAGGTTGCATTATAAGAATATTTAATGTTGTATTCAGCCAAATACTAAAGATGGGCACTTTGAGACATTCCACTCTTTCTTTAGAAGTTTCACTATTTCCTTTTTAAACTGTATTAATATTCTTACTTTTTGTCTTACAAGCCAGGAAATGTGAAGAATTCACCTGGAAATAAGTAGAATGCTCCATGCTCTGCCCATTTTAATCAGGTAAAGAACAAGAGAACGCTATAGTCATTTTTAGTATTGTTAGCATCAGCTGAAATGACTTGTCCTTAATTTAACTTAATTAATTATATCAGTTTCAGCCTCATGTAGATACATAAAAGGGCTGGGATGATGTTTCATTCCATCCTTAATTTGTGGACTTAAGTGCCTTCACTTGTTTGTGTTCATTCTTAAGCACCTGGGTTTTTTGTTTTTATTTTTTTTTAGACAAGCTAGAACTTGGCAGTTGGGATTTGTCTACAAAACTGTTTCAAACAATTGAAAAGTGTCATTATTTCTTAGGTTTATGTTTTTTTTTCAAATAGCACTTTACTATAGTAGGTACCCTTGTATTCATCTGATAGTCATTAAATAAACATTTATTGAATGAATGATGGTTGTAGAGAAGCTCAAGATTATATAGAAATATTATTATAAGTGCCATAGGGAATTCATAGGTATAATTATTCTTTCTTTAAAAATTGAGTAACCTGAGGCTAGAGAAATTTAGGATACCAGATGAAGTCAGAAAAATCAGTATTATTCCTTCTCACACTCAATTCACTATTTTCATTCATTTATTCAATATTTACTCATGAGTACCAGCTAAGTACAAAACCCTAGTTATATTAATATTGGTTTTTATATATATTAAAAATTATATAATGGCACTTGTGATTTCTTCATTATATAAGATTATATTGAGTTTGGAAACAATCTAAATATTTAGCTGCCGAAAGTGACTTAATTTGGGACGCCTGAGTAGCTCAGTGATTGAGCACCTGTCTTTGTCCTAGGGCGTGATTCCAGATTCCCGGGTTCAAGCCCCATATTGGGCTCCTTGCATGGAGCCTGCTTCTCCCTCTGCCTGTGTCTCTGCATCTCTCTCTCTCTCTCTGTCTCTTATGAATAAATAAATAAAAATCTTCTTAAAAAGTGGCTTAATTCTGGTACATCCATGAAGAAGAATGTTATTATGTTTCAGTAATACTTAATTGCATGGAAACTTGTTAAATGAAAAAAACAAGGTAGTATGATACGTTTTTAGAGAGGATAAAGACCAGGAAATACAACAAAAAATTTAAGTATATATCTTGGGATGGTAGAATTATGGATTTTTTAAATAGTTTTTCTTCTATGTAACGTCCTATGTTTTAAAATTTTCTGCAGCAAATATGAATTTTCTTTTATAGTCTTTTTTTTAAATCACCACTATATTTATTATAAATCATGACTGCTATTTACAGTCCATGAAAGCACTCAGTTGTGAAGTCTTTCTTTTTCAAGCTTTCTCCATATTTTTAGAGATCCAGAGTCATATACTCTTAGAATTTGAGAGGGGTCATCTGGCCCCCTAGCAAGTCTCAAGCATAAATACCCTGTAGCCCTGTGTGGTCTCACCTTTCATCTTCACTGATAGGCAGCTCACCCCACAGGGCAGCCATCTTGGGATGCTTCTGATTTTTCGGAATCAGTAAGTGTTACTAATCACTTTGCTACACTAAGCAAAAATATGTCTTTTTGTAACTCCTGTGCAGTGGTTCTGATCCTGCCGTAGAGGTCACAGAAAACAAACACAGATCCTCTTTCACATCACAGCCCTTCATATGGTAACCCCAAGTTGTACTTCCCAAATTTTATTATACAAACAAATTACCGCAGGAGCTTGTTAAAAGAGGCCTAAGCCCCACCCAAGAATCCTCAGCATCTCTGGAGAGCAGGGCCAGATGTGCACTGGATGGATCTGCTATTGGAAGAGAGACTAGAACACGAGCAGCCAGGAAACAACATATGTCCTCCAGAAACTTGACATTGAATATATTATGTTTCTCTTCAGGAAACATGAAACTTGGAATATAGGGAAACTACTTAAATATCTCTTTCATCTTTCCAAAATACTCTGGGCCAGACTTCAGCTTACTGTATGCACAACTTTGATTTTTTGATTAATTTTTATTTCTCTATTGGAGATGGAGTTTTCATCTATAAAAGTGATACATATTTGTTGTAAAGAAATTTGTTTACGGGTGCCTGGGTGGCTCAGTTGGTTAAGTGTCTCACTTTGGCTCAAGTCATGATCTCAGGGTCCTGGGATTGAGCCCCAAGTCCAGCTCCCTGCTCAGCAGGGAGTCTGCTTTGCCCCTCCCCCTACTTATGCGCGCTCTCTCTCTCTCTCTCTCTCTCTCTCAAATAAATAATAAAATCTTTAAGAAAAAAATTTTCTTAGATAAATATTTTAAAAATTTGTCTTATCCTCTATTCCTTTTCCATGGTTAATTTCTAGTAATAGTTTGGCATACCATTTGACTTTTTTTCTCTATGTAAATAAATGTGTGCACATCCATACCTGCTTTTGTTTTTTTGACAGAATGAGCTCATATTTCTTGAATTGTTTTGCAAGTACACTGAAACCTCCATGAAGGAACGTATCACAATTTTATTATCACACCTAAAGAAATTAACACTAATTGTTTAATATTTCATATTCAGGTAGTATGCAGATTTCCCTAATTGTCTTTTTGCACTTGGTTTATTTGAATCTGGATCCAAACAAGATCTACCCATTACAGTTGACCGAAGGTCTCTGAAGTCCCTTTTAAACTGTAACAGTGGGGCAGCCCAGGTGGCTCAGTGGTTTAGCACCACCTCCAGCCCAAGGTGTGATCCTGGAGACCCGGGATCGAGTCCCATGTTGGGCTCCCTGCATGGAGCCTGCTTCTCCCTCTGCCTATGTCTCTGCATCTCTCTCTCTGTGTCTCTCATGAGTAAATAAATAAAATCTTAAAAAAATAAACTGTAATAGTTCCTTCTCCTTCATTTCCCCCCTGTCATTATTTTTTTTGAAAAACAGGCCTATTCATTAGAAGATCCCATATTCTGGCTGGCTGAGGGCATCCATTTAGTGTCATTCTGTTTATCTCTTGGTTCTTCTCTTCTCTGCATTTCCCATAAGATGATAGATCCGAAGGCTCCATCAGATTTAGGTTTAGTTTTGGTAAGGATACTTCATAGACAGTGCTATGTTTAGCTGTGTTGAACAAATGAAGTAACTTGCCTTTTTTCACTTAATATATTATGTGCTGCTTTTTCTCATAGTATTTAGAGATCTATCTCATTCCTCCTCTTAGCTGCTTAATAACTTCCTAATATGGACTACCATGGCCTATTGAATCCTTATCAATTTGGTCATTTCCATTTTGCAGTTTTAACAATTCAGTAAATGTATTGGATTCTTAGATAAGTCCAAAACAGATCAATAAACTGAGATGGAAAAGGTAAGCTAGAGGTGTATATGTTTAACTTAAGGTTTGGTTTTATATTAAAAGATATATTTGGGAATCCCTGGGTGGCTCAGCGGTTTAGCTCCTGCCTTTGGCCCAGGGCGTGATCTTGGAGTCCACGGGATCGAGTCCCACATCGGGCTCCCCGCGTGGAGCCTGCTTCTCCCTCTGCCTATATCTCTGACTCTCTCACTCTCTCTCTCTCTCTGTCTCTCCCTGTGTCTTTCATGAATAAATAAAATAAAAATCTTTAAAAAAATAGAAGATATATTTATGTCTAAAAATATATCTCTAAAATCTCTAACTGCTAAGTAGATTACTTACGTATTAGGGGAAAAAAGCAATCTGAAGAAGAATCAGTTTGTTAGGGGGCGGGGCAGGAAAAAATAATCAGTTTGTCTTTGATGTGTCTTTGGATGATGTGTGTTGCATTCCAGAGAAGAATAATGGGATGATATGAAGAAAGGTATACATACGTCAGACAGACGGAGATATAATCACGTTCTCCTTCAGCAGATGGACGGAAATGTAGTTGTTTGGTTTTTCAGAAGGGGAGACATGTGGTGTGTGCTGTGCCATTTAAGCATTTATTTTTTATTTATTCATCCATCCATCTGTTTAATTATGCTCAGGTACATAGCCAGTTGAGAATCTGAATGTACTTTGGATGAAACACAAAACCTTTCTGCTTTGTAGTTTAAGTGTCTGTAAAATGGAAATAAGTTTTTTTATGGCTCATTATGATCCTCATGGTCATATAATGGTAATGTAAATATCTGATATGGTTTCTCAATTTAACCCTAGTGAATTTTCAAAAAGCCAAATTTTAAAGTCTTTTTTTTCCTGGCAATTTACTTATGGTTTTCTTTTTCTTTTAGTTATAGGTAAACATTGGAAACTCCATGCATTTTCTACAGAAAAATGGCAGAGAAGTCAGTACTGAATGTAGTAAATTGGCTTTCTTCTTCAGGAAAAATTATACCAGGCTTCTTTGTTATCTTGGGTGATACCATACTACCAGTGGACTAATCGGAAATCCTTTCACCTAGAGATAATGTCCAGCATTAGAACTCCTGGTTCTCATGTTGCTATTTATGTACATAATTAAAATTCTGAATTAAAAAAAAGTTGTTCTGGTTTTTGTTAATATGTATTATTGAGTGACAGTTTAAGCATATCTGGTGCCCATGTGTGTGGTATGTATGCATGGTTGTACGTGTGGTATGTCTCTCTGTACATGTATGTGTGTGATGTGGGTGTGTGTTAAAGAAAACCATTAACTCCCCTTAGGGCAGCACCAGCTGGCAGTCTGCACAGTCCAAGCCCCAGATCCAAGCCCCACAAGTGTGGAGTCAAGCAGAGTGGCTCTAGAGTTGACAGATAATGCTTCAATGGCCAGCACGAGAACATAACTTGTAAGTAATAGTTGGCCTGATGGGGATTAGAAGACATACAAAAGAAAACAGTAACCGTGACCCCTGGTTGCATTCTGTTGCCTCCCAGCTTATACAGATCTTGCACTTCTTGAATGCCAGTGGGAGATACGTAATGAAGTAGTCTCTGTCCTCTGCCAGCAGAGGAATGACATGTGGTCATGTGTGTTGATTTTGTGTATGTAGGCTGTGTATTCACTTTTGTGACCCCTGAATGTGCAGCTTATTAAGCTTTGTATTTTCAGTGCCAATGGGAACAGCAGGAGCCCCTTTTGACATGTCAGCCAGCGAGGGAAGATGGCCGGGGAGCGGCCTCTGAAGCAAAATTGAGAATTTCCGAATTGAAATGAGATTGGAAGTTAAAAGGTATCTTTGTATTCTTGTAGTGTCAATTTAATCCCTAATTGTTGACGTTCCAGATTTGATAGCATTTGGTACGATAGCAGTACACAAATGGAATGTGCTCGTGTTAATGTTAAATACATATGATAGAGCCAAAATGGCAAAGAATGTTTCCAGCATTATCACCGGACTAATGAGGTGAAGCAAATTTGTCCCTAGAATAATCCCCATAGTGACCCAGAAGTCTGTATTTCTTTTTTTTTTGCTGAGATACTTTTGTGTTACTGTGCCCAAAATTTAATATCTCATAAATATATTATTATTATTTCAGCCTTTTCCCATTGGCTTGGCTTCCTATATCACCCACAGAAAGTAGAAACTCCCCAAGTTTCCTCGTTCTTGAGATTGCTTATCTAGAGAAGAAATTGCTCTTGAGATCATTAATCAAAAGGTATTTGAGTGCCTCCTAACTGTAAAGTATTATTTCCATTTTTTTTAATTTTTATTTATTTATGATAGTCACAGAGAGAGAGAGAGAGAGAGGCAGAGACACAGGCAGAGGGAGAAGCAGGCTCCATGCACCGGGAGCCCGACGTGGGATTCGATCCCGGGTCTCCAGGATCGCGCCCTGGGCCAAAGGCAGGCGCCAAACCGCTGCGCCACCCAGGGATCCCTTACTTCCATTTTTAATCCTTTAGATGATACTGAAACATTGCCTTAAAACCTCTTAAATCCTCCAAGTGGGGGGAATGGGGGTGGGGGGTCACAGAGCCGGCTCGGAGCAGTATGTGGTCTCTGTTTAGGTCAGCAAGGTCATCACTTTCCAACCAGGCTAACTCAGTTGCTCTTTATACTATATAATCTTTTCCTTATCTGGTGATTTTTATCCAATGCTGCCTGCCTTTTACATTTATCACTTTTTGCTTGCCTTCCATGAACCCTGAACTGTAGAAAATAAAAAATTTGCATATTATAAGATCTTGCATTTTTCCAGCTCTTTCTAGTTTTCACAGTACTAGTTTATATCTTTCCTTCCTTGGCTTATTCCTGACATCAGTACATCTGTACTCTGTTTTTATGTTTATACTTTTTATTGTTTTTTTAAAGATTTATTTATTTATTTATTTATGATAGAGAGAGAGAGAGAGAGAGAGAGAGAAGCAGAGACACAGGCAGAGGGAGATGCAGGCTCCACACCAGGAGCCTGACGCGGGACTCGATCCCGGGACTCCAGGATCACGCCCTGAGCCAAAGGCAGGCGCCAAACTGCTGAGCCACCCAGGGATCCCCCTTTTTATTGTTTTTTATGACCAATTACCCTTATGATAAAACTGTGAATCTCAGTTCAGTTTATCTGTGACTTAATCAGGACAATTCTATTTTTTTTAAGATTTTTTATTTATTCATCCATGAGAGACACAGAGAGAGAGAGAGAGGCAGAGACACAGGCAGAGGGAGAAGCAGGCTCCATGTAGGGAGCCCAACATAGGACTCGATCCCGGGTCTCCAGGATCATCCCCCGGACTGTGGACAGCGCCAAACTGCTGAGCCACCCGGGCTGCCCAGGACAATTCTATTTTAATAACTTTAGAGACTTTGGAGGGAACGCTGTCTACCATACAGAGTGATTTAAGGGACTCCGAAGAGACAAATGTGGTGTAGTCTGTTCTGTAATAATGTGGTGGTTGGAGTCCTAAGAAAGATTGCTTTATCGCAAATCAAGATTGTAAAGCAGTTGTTTCAGTGGGAGGAAAGGGACTAGAGATGCTAAAGAATGCCTTCATCAATCTTA
This sequence comes from Canis aureus, assembly GCF_053574225.1. Taxonomy (NCBI): domain Eukaryota; kingdom Metazoa; phylum Chordata; class Mammalia; order Carnivora; family Canidae; genus Canis; species Canis aureus. Next base: position 104,995,911 of record NC_135649.1, read on the forward strand.
CCACCTGTGCTGCCATTTGGGACAAAATCAAAACAATAGTAGTAGCTAGAAGAACCAAGGCCAGCTGAGGGAATGCCTACCTTGGTGGTACAGTAGCAGGTGCCTGGGCCAGTGGGTTAGCAGTTTTTATTATAAATGCACTGCTGGATCCCAGCCCACAAGTGGCCCCTGTACTGCAAAGTACTTCCCTAGTGGATCAATGACATGAATTCAGTAAAGTCTCAGGATACAGAATCAATGTATAGAAACCTGTTGTGTTCTTGTATGCTAAAAATAAAGCAACGGAAGGTGAAATTAAAATGCCATTTACAGTTGCACCAAAAACAATAAAATATCTAGGGATAAACTTAATCAAAGAGGTGGAAGACCTATACTCTGAAAACTATAAAACACTGATGAAAGAAATTCAAGATGACATAAAGACATGAAAAGACATTCCTTGCTCATGGGTTGGAAGAATTGGGTTGTCTGTCCTACCCAAAGCAGTCCACACCTTTAATGCAATCCCTACCAAAGTACCAAGAGCATTTTTCATAGAACTTAAACCAATAATACTAAAATTTGTATGGAACTACAAAAGACCTCAAATAGCCAGAGTGATTTTGAAAAAAGAAAAACAAAACTGGAGGTATTACAATCTCAGGTTTCAAGTTATATTACAAAAGGGTAATCATTAAAACAGTATGGTACCAGCATAAAAATAGACACCTAGATCAATGGAATAGAACAGAAAACTCAGAAATAAACCCACAATTATATTGTCAATTAATTTTTGACAAAGAGGGGATGAATATACAGTGGGAAAAAAGTCTTCAACAAATAGTGCTGGGAAAACAGGACAAGAGAATGAAAACTGAACCACTTTCTTTCACCATACACAAAAATAAACTCAAGATGGGTTGAAGACTTAAATGTGAGACTGGAACTCATAAAAATCCTCTAGGAGGAGTACCTGGGTGATTCAATCAGTTAAGCATCTGCCTTCAGCTCAGGTCATGATCCCAGGGTCCTGGGATCAAGCCCCTCCACGAGGCTCTCTGCTCAGCAGAGAGCCTGTTTCTCCCTCTCTCTCTCTCTCTGCCTGCCTCTCCCCTTGCTTGTACTTTCTCTGTCAAATAAATAAATAAAACCCTTAAAATTCTTTAGGAGAGCACAGGCAGTAATTTATCATACATTGGCAGTAGCAGCAGTTTTCAAGGTATGTCTCCTGAGGCAAGGGCAATAAAAGCAAAAATAAACTATTGGGACTACATCAAAATAAACAGTTTCTACACAGCAAAGGAAATAATCAACAAAACTAAAAGGCAACATACAGAATGGGAGAAGATACTTGCAAATGACATATCCAATAAAGGATTAGTATTTTATATATATATATATATATATCTGATACAGCTCAACACCCCAAAAAAAAATAATCCAGTGAAAAAAAGTGGACAGAAGACATGAACAGACATTTCTCCAAAGAAGACATCCAGATGGCCAATAGACACATGAAAAGAAGTTCATCGTCACTCATTATCAGGGGAGTACAAATCAAAACCACAATGAGATATCAGCTCACACCTGTCAGAATGGCTAAAATCAAAAACACAAGAAACAGTAAGTGTTGGTGAGGATGTGGAGAAAAAGGAACCCTTGTGCACCATTGGTGGGAATGTAAACTGGTGCAGCTACTGTGGAAAACAGTATGGAGGTTCTTCAAAAAAAAAATAAAAATAGAACTATCTATGATCCAATAATTGCATTCCTGGATATTTACCCCCCAAAATGCAAAAACACTAATTCCGATCGTTACATGTACTTGTATGTTTAAAGCAGCATTATTTGCAATAGCCAAACTATGGAAATAGTAGCCCAACTGTCCCATCAATTAATGAATAAAGAAGTGGTTACAGTTACATACAGATATATATATATATATATATATATATATATATATTATTCAGCCATGAAAAAGAATGAAATCTTGCCATTTGCAACAACATGGCTGGAGCTAGAGAGAGTTCCTCTAAGTGAAATAAGTCAGAGAAAGACAAATACCGTATGATCTCACTGATATGTGGAATTTAAGAAACAAATGAGCAAAGAAAAAGAGACAAACTAAGAAAGAAATGGAGTCTCTACTATAGAGAACAAACTGATGGTTACCAGAGGAGAGGAGGGTGTGGGAATGGGTGAAATAGGAGATGGAAATTAAAGAGTACACCTATCATGATGGAAAAAAAAAATGATAAAAGAAATAATGTTTTCGTTCACGACCAGCTGAAAGAAACTTGCTTGCGGTTTTGGTTTTTACCCTGTACACCTCCTGTCTGATGTTTTGTTTCCCTTTTGATAGATTCAAATTGCAAGTCCACAATTAGCTTGGACATAGTTCTAAAGGTACAATTAGATCAGACTCTAGACATGACCGAAGTTCAGGCTTATTTATATTTGGGAAATGATAGCCAAAGAAATTTCTGGATGGAGCAGGTTTGTTTTCATAAGCAAAGAGTTTCACTGTTTTACATTTTGTTCACTTAGCAGTGCTGAATGAGTGACCTGTATTTCATATTTAAGGGCCTTTGTCTTCTCAGTTAATTCTAGAGCTTTGTTATTGCGGGCAACAGTTCTTCTGGAAGGCAGAACAGCGTAGGACGTGACTCTTCTCCCTGCCCACCCCCAACCTGTGAGAGTCTTCAGACTCAGTACCTGCAGAGTCAGTCCGTAAACTCTCTCTTCTCAGGTACACCTTGGAACACTCTCCGTCCAGCGCTGGCCTGCCTTGGGAGTGTAAAGGACAAGTGGGCACAGAAGTCAAGGCAAAGCTGAAGAATCCAGGATTCGGAGACTGCTCCCCACACTCAAAAGTGAAGTCGTAGCCAGTCCTTCCAAAACTTAGAGGACGCGATACTCAGATTTTGTTAATGACTCCAAATTTCAGGGTGGTTGGGGGCATGATTTTAGATGCTTTGTTCGCTGCAGGGAAAATACTGCTTTTAAAAATCAGCTGTCTGGTTTATTTTTCATATCTTCTAAACTGGGAGAAAATGGCCCTCAGGTAATGAGTGTCTGAATGCACGTATGTATGACTTTCTCCTGAGACCCCAGGAAGACGGTAAGAGAGGGAATGCTTTTCCCCCTTAGGAAGAGAGGGATTTTTTAAGTTGGCATTAGCACGCAAGGAAAGGATGGGGAGAGGGAAACAATGGGACTCCTGGTTTTTGCAACACGCTTAGTGGAACTGTTTGACCCTTGAAACCCTGCACCCATATAACAGTGACACAAACAAAAGTAACAAAAACATTTCTTAAAAGAATTCTAAGAAAAGCAAGGAAGCTAACATTAAAAGTCTCCTACTTACTTCGTAAGCTTCGGTTCCGTGCGTTCGTTCAATGGGGCCTTTCCTGTCATGAGTGCAGTATGATCCATTGCTCTCCATTTTGTCAATTTTTAGAAGGTTCTGGTGTGACTTTTATCTATGGCATTTTGTGGGTCATCTCTCTCTGATTTACTTTCTGATTCCTTCTTCAGGAATGCAACCCTTGATTACAACATTACTACAGAGGGAGGCTCTGATTCGTTTGGGGGCATGTTCCCCAGGATCGAAAGTCGTGTTGTTTCCATGAAGAAAGACAAACTGCTTCGTGTATTGTTCGACTAGGCGAAGCTCTCTAGACCTGGAAGCGGCCATCATGCCCTGGGGCCTTCCCCACTTCGCAGTCCGCACTTGCCTCCTGCTGGTGAGGCTGCTGAGGACGCATGTCCTCCTTTCTGCATCTCCTCTCTGTCCTGTCAGGCAACGTGACATTGTTTTCTTTTTTTTTTTTAATTTTTATTTATTTATGATAGTTACAGAGAGAGAGAGAGGCAGAGACACAGGCAGAGGGAGAAGCAGGCTCCATGCACCGGGAGCCCGACGTGGGATTCGATCCTGGGTCTCCAGGATCACGCCCTGGGCCAAAGGCAGGCGCCAAACCGCTGCGCCACCCAGGGATCCCTGTGACATTGTTTTCTGCTCCTCGCTTTGTGCTCCTGGCTCTTTGTGGGCCCCACTGATCTAAAGATGCTTAATTTACTAATAGATTCTTTGTGTAACTCTTCCTTTTCCCTTGGGTTTCCTTCTTCTGTTCTTGTTCCTCATTTCTCGGCAGGTTGTGAGATGTAGGAAAAGCTTGCACCTTTATAAAACCTTTTTAAGTTGTTTGGCATTCCTATTGAATTCACCATCACTCTTCCATTTCTTTTTCTTTTTTTTTTTACTATTTATTTATTTATTTATTTATTTATTTATTTATTTATTTATTTATTTATTTATAAGAGAGGCAGAGACACAGGCAGAGGGAGAAGCAGGCTCCCTGGGATTCCTGGGATCACGCCCTGAGCCGAAGGCAGATGCTCAACTGCTGAGCACTGAGTCCCTGCTCTTCCGTTTCTAAAGAACTAAATTTCCTGACATGAAAACCTCCTCTTTCTGAAGTCCTGGATCACTTTGTAGGTTTTCCGCGTCCTCGTGCATGTTCTACCCTTGTTAGTTTACACCTGCTCTCTAGCAGACTGCTCTCCCTGAGACCAGGGCGAGTGTCTTTCTCCCTAGCGTGCCCACAGCGCTGACCGAATGCACCGACGTATACGTGGCCAAATGTGTGTTGGGGGTATTCTTTAATGTTCAAAATAGCATTATGATTTGGTTTTATTTGAGCCTTTGAGGATACCCATAAGCATTGGTTTGTTTGATTGCCACCGATCCAAGAGTGTGTGTCCCTCTGTTTCTGACTTTGGAATCTAAAAACAGAGGAGATTGAGCTTGGTACTCTTTAAAGGCCTTTAATCCCTGTGACTTTTCCCCTTAGATTGATTAAGCACCCCTTGAGTGCCTGGTCTAGATATCCTGTTATATTGTGCAGGGAAGAGAAATACAGTGTACAGTTCAGATGTGAAGACAAAGCAAGTACACAAAACAGTAATTAGAGGCAGTGCCATCATAACGTACAGATTAACTATCAGACAGATAGTGATTCCATGTATTGGTCTTATGCAAAAAAGCACCCAAGGATGTTTGTCTAAAACGGGAACATAAGGTGCCTAGGAGTGATTTTACATTTTTTTTGTACACTAACTTTTTTAGAGAAGGAAGAAGAGTAATCAGAGGAAACAAGCCTCGTACAACAGGATATTGCTTTTATATGGATGTTTTTACTTTTTAGTCTGTTAGGACCTAACCTATGCTTTCTTTGTGTGCTTATTGTTTTCCTTTCAGAACACCTTCTGTCCCCAGCAAGACTGGCAAAAGTTACCTTAGGGTTGGGCTTTGGGGGCACCCTTGATGGATTCCTCTAGCTCATTCTTAATGTTATTGCAGATAAGATTTAATATTTTATTACTTTCAAGTACAAATGGGAATTTCAACATCTGCCTAAGAGTAGTACCAGATGAGATCCTGAATGTCCTGCTTTAATGAATAGATATGTTTTATTTAAAATTAAGACCCATTTGCATAATAAGGTATGCCACTGACCTTTAAAAATCTCTTAGTAGCTTAAACATGCCACTAGACAGTATTTACTATAGTAATATACTGACTCTTTAAAAATTCATAGATGGGATAAACTTCCACTCACTGAAATAATGATAAATTCAGAATAGTCCTAGACACCAAATTTGAATGTTTCCTTAAGTAAACTTTAAACTACCGCTTGAATAAGTACCACGGCCTCTGTGCAGAAGGCAGTTAACATAGCAGGTGCAAGACTGCCATCTTTAGAAAGACCTGCTTGCATGGTTGGCCTTAGGAAACTCAGCTTCTCAGAAGTTTCCCAAGCTGGTAAAAGCTGGGACACCAGACCTTACACATATATTGTTTGTGTAAATGATGTGATTTATGGCAAATACTTGATTTCCTTCTGGTTGGGAATTTTGGTATTTGCTAGGCCAGCCTGCCTATGTGACTAGCCCCCAATAAAAATCTTGGGTGCTGAGTCTCTAATGGACTTGTCTAGGTAGAAGCACTATACAAATGTGGCTGCATTTTTTCTGCCAGAAAAGGAACACATTCAGTGTATCCCTCGCAGGCGGGGAAGGAAAGCCTATGAAGGAAGCCTGTGCATGGATTTCCTCACACTCTGCCTGTATCTTTTTCCTTTGCTGGTCTTGTCATATACCCTTTGGTATAATAAATCAAGCCTAAGTACAACCGTATACCGAGTCCTGTGAGTTATTTTAGTGAATTACCACGTGTGAATAATCTTGGGGATCCCCTGAAACAGCATGTTGAGATGATACTTGTTTCATTCATGTTATGCTATCTTCCCTTCAGCATTAGAGGAAAAATATAAATAAAAGGACTGTTATATTTACATTAAATATTTCCAGGTCACAAGACATTAAAAAACAGTTTTTATTCATCTTTCTCAAGCAAAGAGAAAGTAGTTTTTGAAAGCCACAGAAAGCTCTAAGCTCCGTTGTTTAGACCAAATTAGCGATTAGATTTTTTCTGATTCTCACAATAGACTCTTTCTTCCTTCCCTCACACTATGGAAGCAAGCTGTTTGGGCTGGTTCATAAGTAAATAGGTCATAAACTGCACTCCATTCAAAAGTGACGTACTTATGAAAGCATTTATTTGTCCTACAGAGAGAGTACTGGCTCATTTCAAATATTGTTCTCAGGCTAGATTAGAATGCTAAAGAGCACACATTGCACATTTTGTTTTTAACACAACAGTTTAATTGTTTTTTAATAGTGCCATAAATATTTTCTGGGAAAGCACTACCAAATAGGTAAGACTTTTAGGAAACTGTAAGGGAATCATAGACTTAAATGTACGAGCTAAAACTAGAACTCTCAGAAGATGACATAGGAGTAAATCTTGGTAAAGGAGTAAATAATGACCTTCTATTTGGCAATGCTTTCTTAGTTACAAAACCAAAAGCACAAAGGGGCAGAACAGATAAATTCGACTACCTCAACATTTAAAAAACCTTTGTGCTCTATGTAAACAGTAGTATCAAAAAAATTAAGAGGTAACCCACTGAGTGCAGGAAATACTTGGAATTCATATATCTGATAAGAGATGTATCCAGATATATAAAGAACTTTTACAACTCAACAATAAAAAACAACCCAATTAAAACTGGGCATAGGAACAGACATTTTCCCAAAGAAGATATACAAGTAGCCAATAAACAAATGAAAAGATTGTCACCGTCATTAGTGTTAGTTACAGCAGTGCAAATGAAAACCACAATGAGATAGCACTTCACATCTACTAGGATGGCTATGATGAGAAAGAAAGGCCGTAGCAAGTGTAGATGAGGATGGGGAGGAAATGGTCCAGTGGTCCAGTGGTTCTTCACAATGTTAAGCATAGAGTTCTCCCATGACTCAAATTTCACTCCTCAGTAAATACCCCAGAGAAATGAAAACATGATCCACATAAAAACTTGCCTACAAATGTTCATAGCATCGTTATGTCTATCAGCTGAACAGTAGAAACAATTAAATGTCTTATCAACTGATGAATGGATAAAATATCTTTCATACCGTGGAATATTACTAAGCCATAAAAAGGTATGAAGCACTGGCATGTGCTACATCGATAACATTTGAAAACGTTATGCTAAATGAAAGAAGCCGGTCACATACTATATGGTAAGACCACATATTGTATGATTCTATACATTTGAAATGTCCAGAATAGGCAAATCCATAGAGAAAGTAGATTAGTGGTCACTTAGTACTCTGGGGGGTGGGAGTGTGGTATATCAATCAGGCTTCAACTAGAGAAACAGAACAAGTAGGAGATATATATTGAGAAGTTTATTGCAAGGGATTGGCTTAGGTTGATTGTAGGGGTTAGCCAGGCAAGTCCAAAATCCATAGGGCAAGTCATCAGGAAGGACACACTGGGATTCTGGAGCGTGAGCCGGAACCACAGTGCGCAAGTGGAATTTCTTCTTAGGGGAAACCTCACTTCTGCTCTTACGCCTTTCAACCGACTGGATCAAGCCCACTTAGGTTAAAGTCAGCTGATTATGGATTTTTTTAAAGATGATTATGGACTTTAATCATATCTACAACATATCTTCACAGCAGTATCAAGTTGACACATAAAACTGACCATTGTTGGGTGCCTCGTTTGGTTAAGCTTCCAACTCTTGATATCAGCTCAGGTCTTGATCTCAGGGTCCTGAGTTCACGCCTCCCATTGGGTTCCATGCTGGGCGTGGAGCCTACTAAAAAAAACAAAAACAACTCGTGGGGTGGGCCATGAAGGGGGAGTGACTGCTAATGGGTTTCTTTTTGGGCTGATGAAAATGTTCTAAAATTGTTGTCATGGATGCAAAGCTCTGTGAATATATGGAAAACTATTGAATTATATGCTTTAAGTGGGTGAATTGTACGGTTTGTGAATTATATCTCAATAGAGATATTAGTATAATAAGGTATAAATACACACTGTGTGCTGAGCATCCACGTTCACAGCAGCACTATTCATGATAGCCAGGAGGTTAGAAGCAACCCAAATGCCCATTGACGAATTGATAAACAAAATGTGAGATATCCATACAGTGGAATATTACCCCTAGAAAGGAAGGAAATCCAAAACAAATTTTTTTAAGTTGGGAAATCCTGTCACATGCTGCAACATGGATGAACCTTGAGGACATAGTATGCTCAGTGAAAAAAGCTAGTCGCAAAAGGACAATTGCTGCTTGCTTCCACTGATATGACGATATCTAAAGGAGTCAAATTCATAGAAATAGAATGATTATTGCCAGGAGCTGGGGCGGGGGGGCAAATGAGGGGTTCTTGTTCAATGGGTATAATTTCAGACTTGCAAAATGAAGAAGTTCTGGAGATCAATGTGAACATTTAGCATTACTCAGCTGCACAGTTGGAAATGGTTAAGATGGTAAAATCTGGTCTTGAATGATGGAAATGTGACTGCCTGGCTCTTCTCTGAGTTTAGGGGACAGCAGGGTACCTGGTCATCCTCGGGGAAGTGATGCAGAGCAGACTATTCTGAGGCTGTGTGGCCTGTTTCAGGCTGTGAGTGAGGAAGCAGAACAGCCAACAGCTGAAGTGTTGAACCAGAACATACTCTAACTTCCTGGTTTATTTACCCCTTTTCCTCTCTAAGATCTACTGCCAGTTGTTGCAGTTGACAGATTCACCCCGGGGGAGAGGCAGCTGGAAGTGGTGAAGTCAGGCAGCCTGGGGGCCTGGTTCTTTCTGCCGGGAATGCCCGTGCCTTAGCCCAGTGGTTCTCAATCTGGCAGTTCTGCCCCCAAGCGACACTTGACGATGACTGGAAGCATTTTGGGCTGTCTCAACTTGGGAGGGTGGGTGCTAGTGGCATCTTCTGGGGAGAGGCCAGGGATGCTGCTAAACTTCCTCCAAACCACAGAACAGCCCCCAACAAAAAATGACCCCATGGTACTGGAGGTGAGCAACCTTGCCCTGGTGCCCTGGACATTTGCAGGGCTAGCTCCTTATCACCCAGGTCTTGACCCCAATCAGTCTTTGCTTGGGTGGGTTCTGGTCAGCCAGCATAGTGTTTGGTGTTGTTGTTACACTGTCACTATATTATATTTTGCTTGTCTGTCTTTTGTCTGCACCGTCTCCCCTGTCCCTCCATAAGCAATATACTAATAACAATACAAATTCCAAATTTGTACAATTTGTACAATTCCAAAAATACAAATACTAATACAAATTCCAGAAGTCTGCAAAGATTAGAGACCTCTTTCCTCATTGCTGTATCCCCAGCTTCTCATATGTTTGGGTCCTAGAGAGATGCGTTCGGTATTTGTTTCATCAAAGATTGAAAAGGATTTCATTTGCTCTAGTAACTTGACCTCCTCCCTGTCCCCTAGGGCATGCCAACTCCTCTTTCTCTCTTTGTCCTGAGGCCTCAGACCCCATCCTGCCTCCCCAACTCCTCCTCCTACTGTGGTGGGAACAGGGAAGGAGTGAAACTCCTGGGGGCGGTCCCTGGGAAAAGCAGAGCTGCAGGACTCAGGAAGAGTCCTTGGAACTTTCACCGTTAGAGGAGCATTTGGGGAGGAAGGACTCCTAGAAAGTAAAAGAGCTGAATGGGGAAGGGCAGGGGGAGGGGAGTCTGAGTGTACCTGGCCATTCACCACTTTTAGTGGGAAAGAAAGGGTCTCCTGTTTATTGAGTGCCTTCTAGGTGCAGGGCAAAATAATCTTAATCTTTTTAATAAGTCTAAGGAGAGCACACTCAAGTCTGGCACAATCAAATAACATTTATGGCCACACAACTAGGAAGTAGCAGAGCTGAGATTTAAATCAAAGGTGTGATTCCGAAGGCCAAGCTTGTTAAATCTTTTGGGGAGACCAGATAAGAAGAGTCCTCTCTTGGAAAGAGCTTCCAATCTGGTGGAGGGGCAGGTGGGCCCACAAATTAGTGTATGAAAGTTAGAGTAGGTATGGCCTCTTCACCAGCTTGGAGGTACAAGTGTCACTTCCCTGTAATCATGTTAATTGCTCAAACACTCACATATCCAAATTAGTAGGCAACCCAGTACTGTGTGCTCATTCTCTCTCTCTCTCTCTCTCCATCTCCCTCTCCCTCCCTCTCCCTCTCTCTGTCCCTCTCCCTCCTCCCCAGATTGTTTTCAAGAACACCAGGTCTTTGAACCCCAGAGATTTACTGGGCCTGAATTCATCAGTTCTAAATGAAAGATAGGTACATGGTTCTTATTGCCTGGTCACTACTGAAATTAGTCATTACAAGGGCTGGAGCGGTGGCCCAAGGTTACCACTCTCTGCACTCCCAGAGCAGCTGATTTATACTCATGGACTCAGCCACTGTCCCAAAGGGAGTCCCCACGCCAAGGTGGTTCCAGCCTCAGGCATGTACCGCCAAACCCGTGATGATCAAATAGGGCCTCAGCAATATTTCTGGTTCCACGTGTTCTTGTAGAACCTAGCCATCCCTCCCACCAAAAGGTGGAGTACAAATCTCCTCCCTTTGAATACGGGCTGACCTTAGTGACTTCTTCCTATCAAATTGGATGCAGGAGAAGTGAGGCTGCATGACTTCTGAGGGTAGGTCATAAAAGGTGATGTGACTTCCTTCCACCTGGTTGCCTCGCTCTGCTTGCCCTCAGAACCTAGTCACCATGCTGTGAGGAAGCACAGGTCTCACGGAGAAGCCACATGTAGGTGTTCCACTGGCAGTTCCAGCTGCAATCTGGGCAATCAGCCAGCATCAACTGTCAAACGTGACAGAGCCAGCCTTCCGGTCTCCCAGCTGACACAACAACCTGTCCCTGCTGTGCCATGATGGAATTGACAACTCACTGAATCCATGAGCGTAAGAAATGGGTTTTTTAAATGCTTCCCAAGTTTTGGGGTAATTTGTCATACAGCCGTCACAACTGAAACACCCACCCCGTACCTGTGAGAGTTACAGCCCTGCCATTGAGGTCTCCAGCCCAGAAACCCCTTGTCTTCATTGCTTTTAAAGGCTTTGTCGAAGGTCAACCTTTGTGTAATCATGCTGACACCTCCTAGGGAGAATTCATCTGTGTCACCTGGTTTGACATAACATTCATCATATTACATTAAAGCTACTTGTGTCCGCATCCCAGGTCAACTCTGAGCTGTCTTGGAGGACAGTCCCACGTATTTTCTCTCTTCACTGGCACCTGATGTGTGGCAGGCTAACAGCTCCTTGTGTACTCACTGCCTGAACCATAGACTCAAAATCCAGACCCTTTGCACAATATCAGATATAGTCCGTAGCTGTGTTTATGTATGTATGTGTGTGTATTTTTTCTTTAAAAATAATTCCTATATATATCCATACAAGGGGACATTATTCAGCCTTAAAAATGGATCAAGTTCTGACACCTGCTACAACATGGATGAACCCTGAAGACATTATGCTAAGTAAAAAATGAGCCCAACACTAAAGGACAAAGACTGTGTGACTCCACTCCTATGAGACAGCCAGAGCAGTGGAATTCATAGACACAGAAAGTAGAGGGGTGGTTGCCAGGGCCAATGGGGAGGGGAGTGGGAAGTTAGTGGTTAGCGGGGATAGAGTTTCAGTTTGGGAAGATGAAAAGAGCTGTGGATAGATGGTGGGGACGGTTGTGCAACGACATGGATATACTTAATGGCCCTTAACTGTATGCTTAAAAATGATTACGATGGTAAATTTTACCACATTGGAAAAAAAAAGATTTCTGTGTAACCTGTTACTTTTGAATATCACCAACAAGCTAGGGGATCCATTACACAGACTCAGCCCTGGAAGAAGCAATAGAGATGCTTTCGGGACAATTTCATGTCTTCCTCAAAAGACTTCTGTGGAAGAGCTACACAGAAAAAGAAGTCAAGTGCACACAGTGTGAGCCACTTCCCTTTCCTGTCATGTGCCACTGAGAGCCTTGGAGTTTAAAGTTCAACCCATGATTTTCCCCACATGCTTCCCGATCCTGTGGCTTCCTGTGACTTCAGCTCTGTCAACAGATTCCAACTTGGCAGAGCTCATAAGGCACACATCTCGCCCACATGCTCCCTGTGGTGCCCCTGGACTTGATATCGCCAATTCTGAAGTGGAGCCCTCAAGGTGTCTGGCCCCTTGGCTTGAAGGAAAGAATGCTGAACTGGAAGCTAGAAGGCCTGAATTCACGTCCCAGGTCTGCACCTCAGTGCCCATGTGGCCCAAACAAGTCGTTTTACAACCGTGTTCCACTCTCATTCTCCCCCCACCTGTCACAAGTGCATTCTGAATTATACACTTGTGGAATGTGTGGTCTCCTAGTCAGAATAAGACCATTAGTCATTTATTTTCTTACTGTGAATCAGTTTAATCAGATTGCAAGGGGGCACTAGATAATTTTGCTGTATGAATAAGGCAGGCTTAGAAAGGGTCAGGAGTTAGGGTGCCTGGGTGGCTCAGTCAGTTAAATCTCCAACTGTTGGTTTTGGCTCAGGTCATGATCTCAGGGTCCTGGGATCGAGCCCCGTGTCGAGGGGAGGGGAGACTGCTTGAGGATTTTTCTCCCTCTCCCTCTGTACCTCCTCCAACTCACTCATTCACATGGGCGCTCTCTCTAAAATAAATGAATAAATCTTATAAAAGAAAAAAAGAAAGGGTCAGGAGTGAGGGGGACAGGCCAAAGGGAATCTTTGGTTAGTATCATGGCACTGTACTGGCGTCTAGGAGCAGGGGAGAGAAGTCAGGAGCCAAGATATTGCCAGTCAAGTTAAACCACCTTTGCAGTTTTATAGGAATATATCATAAAAACAATCTAAGCTGGAATGTCTTTATAAGGTATAGGACTAGTACCTTCCCTAGACAGAGTTCGATGTCTTGGTGGAGAGGAAGGGGAGAAGGGGTGTGTATTCCTGAGACCTTTCCCCTAATTCTGTGTTTTCTGATAGCTGTGTCAGTTAGGATTGGGTTCAGCTGTGAGTAATAGAGACCCTAAAACTAAGGGCTAAAAAGACAGAAATTTATTTCTCAAATAAAAGAAGTTTAGAAGGTACCAATCAAGGGCTGTTGTGACAGCATCATGGTCATAGGGGACCCAGGCTCCCTCCAAGCTTTCCACCTTGCCTTCCCTAGGATATGGTCATCATCCTTACAGTCTAAGATGGCTGCTGGAACTCCAGCCATCACATCATAGTTCCAAGCTGCAGAATGGAAGATGAGAGGAAGGAGCACATGCCACCACCCCTTCAAGACTTCACAGAACTTGTACCCATTACTTGAGTTTACTTGTTGACTATAACTTAACCTTGCTGCAATGGGGCCTGACAAGTGTGGTTTTTCAGCTGGGAAGTAATATGCCAACTGAGAAACTGCACTTCTTTTAATTTGAGAGCGAATTGGAGAATAGATATTTGGTGGGCAGCTAGGCCTATCATGGTCATTAGGAAATCCAGTTCATTGAACCACATGTTCCTTTAACATTTATTAAGGGGTTGTAGTGCAAGAACCACTTTAACCATAAAACTTTTAGCTCCTTTTAATGTGTTATGTGTAGAGATCCCAAAGTTGTCCTATTCCTTCAAAAGCATTTGCTGAATGCCAAAAAATGACAAGCATAGCCCAGGAGATGAAATGATGAGTAAGACACAGCTTTTAAGGCTTCCCTCCCTTTATCACTACTGTTCCTGCTGCATAGATTCAGGCCACTTAGCCTGACTCTGCACACTCATGTTCTGAAAACAGCCGTGACTCCCTACAGATGGGGAAATCTTGGCCATGTCTTGTGGGGGAAGCGAGCTGGTCATGACATTTTAGGCAACACTGAGAACCTAGAAAATATGGAATGCAGTGTGAATATCTATTGTTTCAAACTGAAGAGAGCTGTTTCCCTGAAAGGGAAACAGTTAGATTTAGTACTAAGAATAGAGCAAGAGAAACATGGGCCCGGTGCCTTCAGCTGAGAAATGAATTTCATTAGAGTCACAGTTATTGTCTATTGTCTCCATTGGTTGTTCTGGTTGGGCTGAGATCTGATTTCCACTTCAGTTCTCACAGTCAGCATTATTACTTCCCTTTGTGTAACTTTTGGGAAAAATTCAGTATGAATCAGATCGTGTTGTTAGTTCCCACCAAAGAGAGGCCGATTTTTTTTTTAATACTGGGAGAATAGACTCAGACTTAGATCAAAATGCTGACATCATAATGGAGTACCTTTTAGCGGGACTGTCGAGTCCCCTGCCTTTCTTTGTTTCCGAGTCTGCCACTGAATGAGTGTTCCCGTCCTAATTTAGCACAGAGTGCACCTGCTGCCTGAACCCTTTGGCTTCCTTTAGCTCAGTCTTCCTCTTGTAGTTTTTAGTGTTTTGTTTTTAGGTTTTTTTTTTTCATGATATTTACAAACCTGAGATTTATTATTGGATGCTTTCCGGTCTCCAACTTAAAGGGAACACCGAATTTCCAGATTCCCACCCTTTCTTGTTCTGACTGGCTAACCATGGATCTTTGGGCTTCCCAGAAATTCCAAGGGTGATCAAATAGTCTTCCAAACTTTTCTTCCTTTTTTTAAATAATAAATTTATTTTTTATTGGTGTTCAATTTGCCAACATACAGACTAACACCCAGTGCTCATCCCGTCAAGTGCCCCCCTCAGTGCCGGTCACCCATTCACCCCCACCCCCCGCCCTCCTCCCCTTCCACCACCCCTAGTTCGTTTTCCAGAGTTAGGAGTCTTTATGTTCTGTCTCCCTTTCTGATATTTCCTACCCATTTCTTCTCCGTTCCCTTCTTTTTTTTTTTTTTTAATGATAGTCACACAGAGAGAGAGAGAGAGAGGCAGAGACATAGGCAGAGGGAGAAGCAGGCTCCGTGCACCGGGAGCCCGACGTGGGATTCGATCCCGGGTCTCCAGAATCGAGCCCTGGGCCAAAGGCAGGCGCCAAACCGCTGCGCCACCCAGGGATCCCCTCCGTTCCCTTCTATTCCCTTTCACTATTATTTATATTCCCCAAATGAATGAGAACATATAATGTTTGTCCTTCTCCGACTGACTTATTTCACTCAGCATAATACCCTCCAGTTCCATCCACGTTCAAATTTTTCTTCCTTTAGGTTGCCCGGATTCTGTTTTTGATGCTTGAAACCAAGTTTTTTTTTTTTTAAGTTTGTGGCAAAAACACAACATAAATTTACCATCCTAACCATTTTTAGGTGTACATTTTGGTAGCATTAAATATATTCACGTTATCATGAAAAAGAGCTCCAGAACCTTTTCATCTTGCAAAACCAAAACTGAGACCCAATAAATGATAACTTCCCCATTCCCTCCTCCCCTCAGTCCCTGTTTCTAGGAATCTGACTAATTTAGACATCTCACATAAATAAAATCATACAGTATTTGTCTTTTCTTACTGGCTTATTCACTTAGCATAATGTCTTTGACATTCATCCATGTAGTAGCGTGTGATAGGATTGATAGGATGTCCTTTTTTTTTTAAAGTAGTCCTTATGCCTTATGTGGGGCTTGAACTCACAATCCTGAGATCAAGAGTGACATGCCCTACCAACTGAGCTAGCCAAGCACCCCAGGATGTCCTTCATTTTTGAGGCTGCATAATATTCCACTGTATGTATCTACTACAATTTATTGTCCATTCATCCATCACTGGACAGTTGGGTTGCTTTCCTGTCTTGGTTACTGTGAATAATATTGCAGTGAACATGGGGGTGCCAATATCTCATCAAGATCCTGCCTTAAGTTCTTCTGGGTAAATACCCAGAAGTGGGATTGCTGGATCATGTGGTAGTTCTTTTTTTTTTTTTTCATGTGGTAGTTCTATTTTTAATTTTTTGAGAGATTTCCATACAGTTTTCCTCTTTCCGTGTTAACCCAGAGGTGTGGATATCTTAATCACTTTGCGGATTCAGAAGTGTACATCAGGGAAACACCAATGTTTTTGGCAGACACTTGAGAAAAAGAGGGGGGCCAAATTTAAATCAAATCAAAATTATCAAAATGAAGTTGTAGCAAAGTCATAGCAATGAGCCTTTCATTTTGAAATCAGACTCTTGACAATTTGTCTTTGTTTTCAATCCAATTTTCACTTCTTTATACTGTTTTTGGCCCTTTCTCATTAAACCTCATTCTCCTTTACTCGGATGAGTTGTCAGATATAAGAGAGATCACTTTTTTCTCTCCTAGTTAGCTTTAATTATTAGGTGAAATAAAACAAGACAGAAAGCAAAGCCCCTGCATGTGCATCATTACATAAATATTTTTATGGCTAAGGTTATGTGCACTTTTGGTCAGAGGTACTAGCCATAAATTTGATGTCAAGCACTATGCTGTGCTGTGCTACACCTTTGTACCAAGTTACTCTGATGGTTGTTAAAACACACACACCTAGATGAAGGGGATCAGGAGGTAAACACTTCTAGTTATAAAACAAAGAAGTTGGGATGCCTAGGTGGTTCAGTGGGTTAAGCATCTGCCCTCAGCTCAGGTCATGATTTCAGGGTCCTGGGATTGAGCCCCACATCTGGCTCTCTGCTTAGGGGGCAGCCTGCTTCTCTCTCTCCCTCTGTGCACTCACCCTCTCTCAAATAAATAAGTAAAATCTTTTATTTTTATTTATTTTTTTATAAATATTTTTTACTTATTTATTCATGAGAGACAGAGAGAGAGAGAGAGAGAGGCAGAGACGCAGGCAGAGGGAGAAGCAGGCTCCACACAGGGAGCCTGATGTGGGATTCGATCCTGGGTTTCTAGGATCAGGCCCTGGGCCGAAGGCAGGCGCTAAACCATTGAGCCACCCAGGCTGCCCTAAATAAAATCTTTTAAAAATAGATAAATAAGTCATGGGAATGAAAAGTACAGCAAGGGAATATAGTCAGTGATATCGTAATAACTTTGTATGGTGACAGATGATAATTACACCTATGGTGAGCATTTCGTAATCTATAGAATTGTTGAAATCACTAGATCGCACACCTGAAACTAATATATTATTGCATGTCAACTGTACTTCAACTAACACACACACTCTAAGAGGGTCTCCTCTCTTAAGCAGTCTCATTTTGAATTTTTTTTTTTTTGTCCAAACTCAGCCTGAGCAGTGGAGTCGAGCAACCCCAGCACTACAGTTGGCAGCCATGGAAATTTTCCTTCATTACCTTTTTCTCCCAAACATCTGAAATAATAGGGAGGTTAAGAGGTGCTGTTTGAAGTCCAGATCTCTTGTAGTAGAAACCCTCTGAGGACATTTCTTGGAGTGGAGGGTGCTAAGCTAAAGGGTATGGAATCAAGACTGGATTCCGCCTACCTCCAGAAATCTCCTTCCTTCTCTGGGCAGCTGCCTTGCTTCCTAAGAAGCCCTGAAGACAGTGGTTCTTCTTGCCCTTTAAGCACACACTTGAGTCACCTGGGGCAATTTACAAAATTCGGATGCTCAAACCGGTGACATCAGAATCTCAGGAGCACTGTGGGGAGGGGTGCGAGCAGGAGTCAGTATTTTTGTAAAGCTCCCAAGGCTGAGAACGGCTGTGACAAGAGAGAACAGATTGCTACTGCTTTCTTCCCAGCAGCGAGATTTGTAAATTTGCCATTTTTATTAAAGAACAGCATACAAACTTTTATTTCAGAGTCGAAGTGCCACACAATCTGTGACTTTTCTGGTCTGAAATACAAGAGCAAGTTCCTGCAAGGATTATTCTCTCTACAAGAAATAAAAAATGAGGGACACCTGGTGGCTCAATGGCTGAGAGTCTGCCTTTGGTTCGGGGCATGATCCCGACCGAGGTCCTGGGATCGAGTCCCACATCGGGCTCTTTGCAGGGAGCCTGCTTCTCCTTCTGCCTACGTCTCTGTGTCTCTGATGAATAAATAAATACATAAATCTTAAAAAAAATAAAAAATGGATGAAATGTAATGCACTCCAGATCAGTATGTCCCCAGGTTAATGACCATTAAAAATCGTTTTTGCAGCAGATGGAGGAGTATTGATCCAAGCTACAGCTTATGTATTATTTCTCACATTTGTGTGAAACTTTACATTTTTCAAAGAGCTCCAGGTCTGCTCCAATTTGGGGTGTCCACTTGTAGGTTCCCACACATTTTGCTTCTTGTGGTTCTGGTGAATATTGAAAGGGTGTGACTCACTGGATTTTTTTTTTTTTACCCTTTTAATTCTTTGTCCCGGTCAGCCTCCTAGTCTCCTACCTTTGATGTGAACTGGCTAAACTGTGGTTCGTTTCCTGTTATTTGCAACTTTGGAATTAAACACACAAATGAAGTCAAAGCAAACGAAAGGCCCAGGTCAGCTGTCTTGTTAAGGGTCACAGCTGTGGTTCTGGAAGGTCCCAATCCAACGACTGGCTTGTCCTCCCTCCTTCCCCAAGCCGAGGCCTCTCCTGCGGCGGCAGGGTTACTAAGGTTGGCCAAAGGCTTGCTCAAAAAATGTGTTATCTGAGCGAATGGTTAGTTTGTTTCTATGCTAAATCCCATAGTTTGTTGCTTGGGAACTGCGTCTGATAGAACTCAAAACGGGTGATTTGTCCCAGTTTACTGAGCTTGTAAGGCCTTGTCCCTGAATGTCCTTTACCCTGGAGGTGCCGGGGGTAGTACTGTGCTACAAGTTGGCTTGTTGGCTGGCAGGAGGGCTGGAGAGGAGGCACTACGGGCGGTACATTTTCTTAAACAGAATGTGGAGTCAGCGGTATTTGTGTCCGTTGCAGTTTATCACTCAGAACTTCAGAATCCCGAGGTCATTAACTTGAACGTCTACTCCCCAGGTGGGTTGTGCAAATTAAATGAGATAATACAAGTTATGCACAGTAAAGCTTTCTTAAGCAGCCACTTAATGGAATCACTTATTAGAAAAACATTCTGGTTTTAGTATATTTTCTGTCACAAGAAAAGAATTGAATTGGGACGCCTGGGTGGCTCAGTGGTTGGGCACCTGCCATTGACTCAGGTCGTGATCCCGGATCCGGGATCGAGTCCCGCATGAGGCTCCCTGTTGGGGAACCTGCCTCTCCCTCAGCCTATGTCTCTGCCTCTCTCTCTGTCTCTCATGAATAAATAAATAAAATCTTTGAAAAAATGGAATTTAACAAGTATTATTTGTTACTCTTCTATATGCCAGGCTTGTGCGGAAAATGAGGCAGAAAAAACAATAACATGGCCCCTACGAAGCCTTTTAGGACCTACCTAGATGGGGAGAAGCGCCACGCCTGTGTGATATATTTAATAATAAGAGGCAGTCTGTAAGCAGAGGCTGTGGTTCTTTCCCACGGGCTGGGATGGAGCTTGACCTGGGAGTTCAAGGACAGATTCCTCCTTCTTAGAACTCCTCCTAGCTCAAATGGCTAGGCCATTATCTCAGTTACTGGCTCTGATTCCCACAGGCCCTGGCTACATTTGCAGCAGACGCTCCCTCAAGGCAGGGAAGATGGAAGCCAACAGCCCTAGGCTATAGCCTCCAGCTTGCGAACTATTTGGAAATAGTGGGAGCTGTGAAGCCTGGGTTCACCCAGCTCTGAGCCAGTTCCTGGCAGGAGGTGAGAGAGATGCAGGGTACCATGGCTGCTAACCTTACTGTAACACCAGGGCCAAGAAGATGGGATGGGGAGTTTTGCAAAGGAGCCGAAGAAGGGAAATGGGGAGTGGGCTGGGGCAAAGATGAGCCACCACAGGCCACGATATTTGGAATTCTGATTTTTTGCTTTCTGGACAGAAAACCAAAAAATCTGGACTGTTTCCTAAATACATCAGAAACCAACCAACCAAGTGGATGGTCCCCTCCACTATCTACTGGATGCTACATTGAGGTCATTGTCATACTGAGCCCTATATAGACATTTGAGAAAATGTTCACTACATTGCTTGCCTTTCTTCACTGACCTTTGGCATATTTTCTCTACAATTTCTCCCAAATCCCCCTTTTCCTTGCTCTTTCCCAGCTTGGAGACTGTGTGATTCTATTTTTAAGTGTTTTCTCTTCCTCCTTGACTTAGCCTTTAGATTTTCACCATGTCCTCTTTTGGACTCTTTCTAAAACAAAACACTAATAATGAAAAACTTTCCCAAAAGCTTTTAGGATGTTGTATGCAACATATACTGGGGGGCCCTTGGCCCCAGACCCACACCAGACTTCACTCTAAGAGTCCAGGTGGGCATGTGTAGATTGTGGTGATGTGATTTTAACGATTTTACAAAAAGAAAGAAACTAGGCACAAATTAACAGCACCAACCAGAATAACTTCAAAAATAGATCTCCCCCCCGCCTCAAAAAAAATAGATCTCCCATATGTAAATACTCATATTAAAAAGTGGTTTCTTTCAATCACAATAATCCCTTTCTAAACCTTTAAATGATTCTAAAAACACACTTGCTACACTATTCCCAAATGTACATAAATGTGTTTAAAATTTCTCTTTGTTTATTTTCAGTGTGCAAATTGTAAAGGCAAAGATTTATTTGAGTTCTGAAGATACTGTTTCCTTAGCAGGAAATGAAACTGCCAGTGTTTCACAAAGCAGACCAAGTGCCTAATTTGATGAAGAAATCATGCTGACGCACCAGAAGAAAATGGTCTTCAGTGTAATCAACTGAACATTTGTGTGTGTTTCTAAAATTAAGTTGCCTTTAAAAAAAATCACGTTGCTTTATAGACCAAGTCATCTGTTGGTGTGATCCACAATTTAAAATGTATTTTAAGAATTTCTGACTTACACGTTGATTAGGAAACACAAAAGTCACAACCATTAATATCTGGGGATAAGGTGGATGGAGTTGGAAGTGGAAGGAGAAGTCCTTGGAAAAGTTTGAGAACAGGGCAGCTCGGGTGGCTCAGCAGTTTGGCACTTGCCTTCGGCCCAGGGCATGATCCTGGAGTCCCAGGATTGAGTCCCACGTTGGGCTCCCTGCATGGAGCCTGCTTCTCCCTCTGCCTGTGTCTCTGCCTCTCTCTGTGTGTGTCTCTCATGAATACATAAATAAAATATTTTTTAAAAATTTTAAAAAAGAGAAAAGTTTGAGAACAGAGCGGTGTCAGGCCATACGTACTGCTTTTTATTTTTTTTTTTGAGAATTTGCATTTTTGGTGACCTGTTTATAATTCTGCTTTAACCCAATTACAAAGTCGCACAGCATTACCCAGTTGCAAAAGTGTGTTTTGTTTTGTTTTGTTTAAGTAACTATTTTGTTAACTGATTATTTAGTTTACCTTGCAGTCCTCCAAAGTACTTTAAAAATTATAGCTTGTAATTCTTGCAATGTGTGCTTTTGTCACTTTGCTCATCTTACAACCATGACTTTCTCTACAAGAGTAACTGGAAAGCAAACTATTAGAATTTCCAGCCTCCCTTGCAACTGATGATTACCATGTGATATATCCCAGCAAATGAAGTGTAGGTAGATGTGTTCTGAGATGCTTTCCTTCAGAATTAAAAAAAAAAAAAGCGGGGGTGGGGAGGGCGTCCAGCTACATGAGGACAGGCTGGGTATTTTACCCTCTGCCTTCTTACCTTCCCTGTGTAGAAAATGGACACGTTGCTTGGAGGTGCTGGAAGAGACATTTAAACTAACTTCTGAGAAGAGTAGGAGTTAATTAGGCAAAGGGAAACTGAGATCTTCAAAGAAGGATGGTGCCCTGCCTAGAAATTATATTTCATCAAGAATGATTGAAGGATTGGATATCTGATGCATCTGTTTTGGAATCATCAAAAGCCTGCTCAGTGGATGAAGAGCTGTTCCAGCTCCAGTGGACAGAATTAAGGGCACCGTTGGGTGAATGCAAATAACAAAGAGGCAGCTTTCAACTCCAAGCTAGCTGAAGCTTTGCATAAATGGAACTTTCCAGCAATCCTTGGAGCTGCCATGTAGGTAGTCTACCTATCAACAAATGTGTTCAAGTAGATGCTGACTGATACCCACCCAGGAACAGTTGAGATAAGAGTCCTGCGTTATGCAGTGACTGTACTATTTCAGTTTTGTTCAAGTATTTCCGCTCACGTATGCCCTAAGAGAATTTTGAACAACTGTGTATCCCCTCATGCATTTTGTCTTTTAACTTTTTAACTTTTAAATGTTCTCTTGCGTATTTCAAATTGATATATTTGTGAAAAACATAGGTTAAATAATTGCAAAGAATGTGATTTCTGATATACTATACATCATGCAGCTACTTTAAATCTGTTGTTATTGTTTCAAAATCTTGGCACAGCTCATTTCTCATCCAATTATTGGATGGTGAATGCTCTGTTAACCTGATGGCAAAGCCAATCCTCGCTGTCAAACCAATCAGACAAATCAAACTCACTGTTAAAGAATTGTGCAAAATGTTAGTCTTCTTCGTGCTCACCAAACAATGGTGGACCTGTAACCGACATAATCCTTGCCTTTGTGGAACTTGTGCTTTACTAGAGGAGACAGATCTTAATTCAACAAACAACAAATCACAACTGGGCAGAGTGCCAGTCAGGAAGTGTAGAGGAATGTGCAATAGGAGGTGGGTGGGTGGTGGTCTGGGAGGGCTTCCCTGAGGAAGTGACAGTTTAAGCTGAGCCCTGAGGAGAGATAGTAGCTAATTAGGTGAAGGGGAATGGAAATCTTCAAAGAAAAATCTCACTTCCATTTTTCAATTCAAGTAAACATGAAATATTATCTCATTCTAATTGCTTAGATAAAGCAATTTGTCACCTGGATAAAATAAGTTGCAATTTCTATCCATTTCTTTTTAGGTCTTGAGAGAGACAATTACCCTAAATCTGGTTGGGGATAGAACTTTTATGTCTAATGTAATTTGCAGACTCTTCTGGAAGGTAATTAACAATCCAATCCTGACAAAATCCTTGAGCAGTCTCTTCATGGAATGTTATGCTTACCCACAGCTGAATGACTGCTAATGCTCTTTAACTAGTAGTCTCTGTATTATACCACTGACATCTCTACCAAGAGAGAATCTTTGAATTGGCTTGCTTAGGAGACTCTTCCTTTGTGGAGTTTGAAATAAAACCTTGTTCTGTGCTTCTGAGCAATCTGAGAAGCTGGTGAAGTGGAGCAGAATGTCATCGCAAAATAGGTCTCTTTGGCATAAAGATTATCTTGAGCTGTTGTTGTTGTTGTTGTTGTTTTTTTTTTTTTTTGAGAGAGAGAGAGACAGTAGACACAGGAGAAGCTCTGAAAATCAACTAGAAATTACCCTTTTGTAAGAAACATTTACATTTATAAGGGAGATCTCCATTTGTAAGAACATCTCTCTCTCTCTCTCTCTCTCTCTCTCTTTCTTTGTACCAGGAAGAAAAGAATGACTATAAATCTCTAGAAACTCTAATCAGTGGAAAAAGCAAAGACAAACCTGCATAACAACCATGCCTTTGTATCCTGTGCTTGGCCTGATAGTCTCCCATAACTATCCCCCCCGCCCAGCATCTTCTTTTGTCTTTAGCTGGAGATGGTATTTAAGGTGGTGGTGGGGCCATTTCGGAGAATTACTCATTTATCTTGGGCTCTCCCATGTACATGGGAGGTATACATGTTACTAAACTTCTGTTTATTTTTCTCTTGTTAATCTTTTATTTTAGGGAGTCTCAGCCAAGAACTTAGAAGGGTAGAGGGAAAATTATTCTTCCTCCCCCGCCACGATGGCCTTATACTCAAGGAGATCTTCCCTTTGGATCTGTGCATTGCTGAATTGTTCTCTGGGTTCTTGCCTAGAGGTTTTTTTGTTTAAGGTAGCACACCATGCTAGGATTCAGGGGGGTGATGAGAGATACCCTTTATTTTGTCAGGTGGGAGAAGGGCAACTATGAAAGTGGAGCTAGGCAAGGGGAATGAAGACTGACCTCTTCACCAGAGTCATTATCAGGCAGATTATTTTCATAAAGAGTATATATGGAATTTGAAGTTTGGAAGCCAAGTTCCTAAAACTCAGTACCCTGAAAAGTCCTCGTACCTCAAGTGGCAAATGTTTCTCAGTTTGAAGGCTTTGAGCTAGGTGACTCCTCTGTGCTTGAGGCAGAGGCTTATAGAGATGACCATAGAGAATGACTGATGAAGAGATCATGTCAAGAAATTATTCTAATGTCTCTGGGATGGAGGCCTCTTGGGCAGCATCCTACATCTTTTGATGATTTCTGAGTTTCCTCAAAGCCTACTCTTCTCAGTGGCTCTTTGAGGACAGACTGATTATTATTCAGTGGCTATTGTTGCAGAAAGATCATGTGGTACTTTAGTCTCTGAAATGTAGGACTTGATGAAGTAGACCAGAAAGAAACAGAAAGCCTTCTGAATTTGTCTCCTAGGGGTTGTGATGCCTAACGGTGGAGGCCCTGAGAGGGAGGGCTTCAAGCCTGAGAAAGAATTCAAGAGCAAATTTTTATTTTTTTTTAAGATTTTATTTATTTATTCATAGAAACACACACACACACACACACACACACACACACACAGAGGGGCAGAGACACAGGAGGAGGGAGAAGCAGGCCTCATGCAGAGAGCCCGACATGGGACCAGGGTCTCCAGGATCACACTAAACCGCTGCACCACCCGGGCTGCCCAAGAGCAAATCTTTAAAGAAAAGGGCAAAGATGTATAAGGTATAGAATTATAAAGTATAGAAGTAAGAAAGGAGCTGTTTCACAAAGTAGTGGTCTCTCTTCCCAGATGGGAAAAGGACCCCCCCCCCTTTGCCTCTACTGAAGGGTTTTATAAGTTTTTCTTTTAAGTTAGCTAATCATATAGGGAAGGGCTTACTCTTTAATTTTGGGCTTATCATTTACATTGGGTGGTTAGTTCTTCCATTGTCTTAGGGTTGTGGAATTACCCATAGAGAGCAATTTTAAGAATATCTAGCCTAGGGGCACCTGGTTGGCTCAGTCAGTAGAGCATGGGACTCTTGATCTCCAGGTCATGAGTTCAAGCCCCATGTTGGGCATGAAGCCTACTTAAAAAAAAAAAAAAAGAATGCCCAGCCTATGTGGCTTTTACTGCCAGAGGGAATAGGGTCTTGTGGTCTTCCATGAGTTGGAGCTTGTAACTCTTTTCATGACCTGCTGACTTTTATTTTATTTTTAAGATTTTATTTATTTATTCATAAGAGACAGAGAGACGTAGAGACATAAGCAGGGGGAGAAGCAGGCTCCCTGGGGAGCCCGATGTGGGACTCGATCCCAGGACCCCAGGATCATGACCTGAGCCAAAGGCACTCAACCACTGAGCCACCTGAATTGCTTTTAGGTTAAGCATCAACCTAAAACCAAAATGGCTTTACTTTGGTCAACTTGTCTCTTGAGCCTCCCTTCCCTTCTACCTCATTTGGAGCATATGGAAGCTAAGGGTTTGTTTTAAAAGCTAAGTCTCAAATAAGTTATCATTTGAACCAAAAGACTGTATATTTCATTTGAAGAAAGGTATATTCTTAAATAGTTTTGGTTTCATCTTATCACTCGTAAATATCATCTTTAAATTTTTCATTTCCTTTTTTGGTCCAAATCTCATGAAGACATCCTTCTTTCCTCCAAGTCATTACCAAGGAAATACCTAGGTTTTAAAACGTACACTTTGCTTTTTGCCATTGAGTTGTAGCTAGAATAATAAAGTTCATGAAATTCAAACCTAGGACAATACACCCGGAAAAATACTAACACAATAACCTGGGTTGCAAAACTTGTTTAGCAAGTTTCAGCTGAAGGTTAATTAAAACCTGCTTGGAAACCTCTTAAAACATGGACAAGAATGTAAGCCACACACACCACCACCTAGATTCTTCCCTCAGGATCTTTCTCTTCACCACTTCCCTGGATTTCAGTGGGAACGTTTCCCCAGAGTTCCATCCGGTCTGGCGTGAAACCATAGTGTCCATGACCATGAGTGTCCATGACCCTGGCATAACCCTTTCCCTTCCATCCCAGAAGAGGAGCAATAAGATAGTAGGTAGGTAGCGCTTCTTTAGCACTTCTAACAGACAGTGTGCATACACCACTCCTCATAGAGAAGCATTTTAGCTTCTCTGGGAGGTGGGGTAGTGTTGGGTTCTGAGGCTGAGGGGTGGTAAGAATTTCCCCCAGTGTTTCATGTTTTAAGTTGACATATTTTAAGGTGCAGAGGAGTTAAGTGACATTGTTCTGGACAGGACAGGAGAGCCCAAAGAGCGGTCAAAGGCAGAAAAGAGAAGGTCGAAATGTTGTCTGACATTTGACTTGCCTGTAAGAAAGTATTGAACTGGCCGAACATTCTGGAACATTAGCTGCATATTCTTTCAGAAGTTCCTTGGGGTTACCGCTATTATTTCTTTTGTCCAGACTTGTTTAGAGTGGTTGTCAGCTAACACCCCGTTGGTGGATAAGCATCTGCGAGATGTGCAGGAAACAAGGCCGGGGTATAATTATAACATAATGCTTTAACAACATTGCACAAGACTGCCTCAGTACTATATGCCAGAGTGCATAGCGACTGTCTTGCTGACAGGCATTTGGATGGTGATTAGTGTTGGATCACATCCTGGAATCAGGCTCGAAGCCAGAGAAACTGGAAAATGATTTTTGTTTTTCAACTCCTTGGAGGCCCATGTGGAAAATTTAGGAGAGCACATTTTTGTTTCTAGTAACAGAACTCACATATAATTTGAGGAAGAAAAAGTGAAATGGATGTTTCCTGAGCCACTTGCCTTGTCTTGAAGCTGGTCTTCTGTGGAAAAGTTGAATTTTCATGCAGGGCTGGCTGAGGAGTGTTGAGGCAGGGAGCAGTTGATAGGAAGCCCACATTCCCCCTGGTTCCTTCACACCTAATCTAGGCACAGGAAAGACCCTCTCCAGGTGGCAAAGAAACAGGCTGAGGCCTCAAGCACCACCAGTATTAATGACCAAAGGCCACCACATATGGTTACACTAGATGATGAGCTATGGTTTGTGAGCGGTATCTGGAGCCTGGCTACCAGTTCATGTCTCAACCCCATTGCCTTTTGGTTGTATAACATGGAATGAATTGCTTCACCCCCCTACACCCTACCTTCCTCATGCGCAAAAGGATGACTTTGTTTTAAGGATTAAGAGTGCTTTATAATTATGAACTTTCTTTTTTTTTCCCAATTAAATTGTGACTCTCAAAATGGGGGCCTATTAAAAGTAAAGAATAACATTAAAGTTGATTCTCTCTCTTGCTTTCCCTCTAAAACTGAGGCTGGTTTATTTCATTTATTTAATGAAATAAATTATTTTATCAAGTGCCCGCTGTGTGCCATGCATGGAATGAGGCCCTGAGGATATAAAGATTATGGGATATGGTCTCTGCTCACAGAATGTTAACAGCAAGGAGGTAAGCATTTGGGTCACGCTGTTATGCCTAAAGCATAAACAAGTAAATCCGAGGCCAAAGTATATGGACCAACTGCTTAGAGAAGGGGCAAGTGTGTGGTAGAGAAAGCACGTGTGTGCGGAGCTGTGGAGGCACAAACCCGGTTGACAGCCCAGACCTGCGTGCCCAGGGTGAACCCAGGTTGCTCAATCTCCCTCAGCCTCTGTTTCCTCATCTTTAAAGTGGGCCTGATTCAGTGGTGTGCTGAAGCAGGCTCCTACTGGCTTGGGAGAGCCTATTGTTAAATATTCAGGAATTTTGCAAGCCAGTTGTTAAAACTATTGGTAGCTTCAAATCAGCCTTGGTGGAAGTATTGACACTGTGTTAACCGGCAACTTCCACAAATGGAGGCCGCCACCCCCACCTCCAGCTGATTTACCAGCACTCCTCTGGAATAGGTGGGGGAGGCAAAACTTCATCCTCTGGGTCTTTGGCTGGGCTTGAGGATCTAATTAACATAAAACAGACTAACAGGCGAAAAGTGTATACATTTATTTAGTATAACTTTTACCCGACCTGGGAGCCCTCATCAGGAAACGAAGATCCAAAGAAGGGGCAAAACCTAAATGCTTCTAAACTAGGTTGAACAAAGAGCCAATTGTAGAAAAGTAGCTAAAATAGATGGGGAGGCTAAAGGAAGAGAAGGATTATTTTAAAAAATTCTGTTTGTACAGAATTCTGGCTTTGACTCCCTGTGGAAGACTGTTTCTTTTCTACTGGTACAGGGAGGGCAACTTTGCACATGGGAATTTTATCTCCCATTTGCAGAAAGAACAGGGAAGATAAGAATGCTCTTCTTGCATCTGCTGTTTTTCAAATGCCTTTAGCTCAAAATAATCCTTAATGCCAAAGCACCACCTTCAACTACCCTATGCTGTTGTCGTGAAGATTAACGGAGTAACAAAATCACAACATCTGGCACATAGTAAATGCTCAACATAGGTTCCGACAAGTAGCTCACATAGACTATATTAATGACGTGCATCCCGCAGGTCCATATGCATCATCTCATTTATGAATAACAACTGTAATGAAGAAAAGCCAGGATCTAATCCAGTTCCCTTTGGCTCCAAGTGGACTGTTCTTTCCACCAGACCCAAACTGCCTCTTGAAAATCACTTTTCTTGTTGTTATTGAGCCACTGGATGAAAGAAAGCGGTGTAAGTGACCAGGTGGAAGGAGAGAGCTGGTGAAAGCCTCTGTGAGCCAAACCAGAAGCAAAATGCCACCCCCCTCAGCCCCCATTTAGAAGGCTCTCCATGCTGTGTCCTTGTCATTATCAAAACAGCGGGTAGCACAGTTGCTCCCAATAAATGTTGCTTCTCTAGGAACCTCTGAAGCTCGGGATTACCTGGCTGCTGATGTCACATCTAAGGTAGGAAATGTACAAGATGCACCTGAGACATCTTAAAAGCGAGGAAGCTAATGAGAGCTTCTGGGGTCATGTCCAAAGGACTCTGAAGCCAACCTGAAGAAGCTCTCACTGAACAGTTAGGGAAATCTGAGCTTCAATAAGAAAAATAAGGACAATGCATTAAGACACAGAAATGTTTAAAGTCCATGAGTTAATAATGATACTTGGTGGTGTGTGTGGGGTAGTGCTAATGGAAAGATGCTGGGGAAGCCCATCCATCCTCTTGAGAATTAGTAAATAAAGAGAAGAATCAAGTAGTTATCCTGCCCTTGCTGAGTGAACTGTACCTCATGGTAATGAAATACAAGACGGGAGAGCACTCTTTGTATAGAAATATTTTAGCTAATAAACGAAGAAAGAATGATGGAAATAGAATATCACCATTTTGCAACTTCTGGTGAATCAGTGGACCTAGAAGGTGTTGATATTAATAGCTGCCAGCATCACAAAAACAGACAACTAGACATTATATGCATCTTGATGGGGGAAAAATCATCTGTGAAATTTTCTTGCCAAAAAATCAAACCTGAATCTGATCAAGTTGAGGCCCAATCAGTAAAATTTTACTTCTTTTTTTTCTTAAAGATTTATTTATTCATGAGAGACACACAGAGAGAGGCAGAGACATAGGCAGAGGGAGAAGCAGGCTCCCTGCGGGGAGCACGGCAGGGGACTCCATCCTAGGACCCTGACCTGAGCCAAAGGCAGACGCTCAACCACTGAACCACCCAGGTGCCCCGTAAAGTTTTTATTTCTGACACCCTGTTTTATTGACCATGCTGAAGCAGGCAGTTTTGCATTATGGTTATGGCAGTGTGTCCTGAACTTAACACAGACCCCTTTTCAAGGAAAGAATTCTTGGCCAAAATTAACAACAGGTGTTAATGAGGATGTGGAGAAAGGGGAACCCTCTCACTGGTGGTAGGAATGCAAACTGGTATAGCCATTCTGTAGAACAGCATGGAGCTTCCTCAAAAAGTTAAAGATAGAACTACCCTATGATCCAGCACTTGTACTACTAGGTATTTACTCAAAGGATACAAAAATACAGATTTGAAGGGGTACATGCACTCCCCATGTTTATAGCACCATTATCAACAATAGCCAAACTATGAAGAGAACCTAAATGTCCATTGACTGATGAATGGATAAAGAAGACGTGATATATATATATATATATATATATATATATATATATATATATATAATGGATTATTACTCAGCCATCAGAAAGAATGAAATCTTGCCATTTGCAGTGATGTGGAGGAGCTAGAGTGTATTAGGCTCAGTGAAATAAGTCAGCCAGAGAAAGACAAATACCGTATGATTTCACTCACCTGTGGAATTTAAGAAGAAAAAAAAACAGGAACATAAGGGAGGGAGAGAAAAAGAAAAGAGAAACAAACTTCGAGAGACTCTTAAAGACAGAGAACAGTGTTGCTTGGGGGGCTCAGTTGGTTAGGCGTCTGACTCTTGAGTTCGGCTCAGGTCTTGATTTCAGGGTCATGAATTCAAACCTTGAGTTGGGCTCTACATTGGGTGTGGAGCCTACTTAAAAGAAAAAAGAACAAACTGAGGGTTGGTGGAGGGAGGTGGGTGAGGGATAGGCGAAATTGGGGGTAGGTATTCAGGAACGCACTTGATGTGATGAGCACCGAGTGTTGTATGTAAGTGATGAATCACTGAATTCTACTCCTGAAACCAATATTGCACTGCATGTTCGTTCACTAACTAAAATTTTTTTAAATAGAAAAAAAAGAAATCTGTTAAAAAAAAGAATTCGCACAGGCCCCTAGAGAAATTACTTTTATTATATTACTATAGACATATAACAAGATATATTTTATATTCATAGCTCCTACACAACTGTAAAACCAATATACATTTACAAATCAAATCTTAAAAAAATGACCAAACTAATAAAATTCAAATGAACAACATTGATTTAATATGAGGGAAGATATTTTGCTCAAATGAAGTTGTTGCTTGCAAAGGAACATGGTACTGATGGCTGGGGTGGATGTTTTTGGTTTTTTAGCCTTGTATGTACTTGGATGACAAAACTCTGTGATTTTTCTCTAAAAACTCTCTAGAAGGTTCTCCTTCATGCTGTGTGGTGGGACTTGGTCTTTGTTAATGACATGGTGCTAAGGTGAGCAGTGTAAACACAAACTGAAATGGTTGTGTTCACAACTACAGCTAGGATTCAGTTGCGAGGTCATCATCTAGATCAGTGGCTCTCCATCCTGGCTTCACTTTGAAGTGCAGATGCAAATACAATTAAATTAGGAGCTTTTTTAGGGTGGGGCATTAGTATTTCTTTAAAAGCTTTCTAGGTGATTCTCACCTGGAGCCAGTACTGAGAACTACCGATTTTGATGATCTAGAAAATGCGTGTACCGATCAATCTTTAGGGTATAATCCTGATGAAATACCAAATTCAATCATTCTTATAGGGAATATGAGGTACTTTGAGAGTAAGGCAGTGAATCTGCAGGATTTGAGAAATTTGGTTTTGGAGTTTGATTTCCAGGCCTAGTTGTCTGGCCTTAGGCAACTTAACCTGTCAGAGGCTTAGTTTCTTCTTATAAAAAGAAACCAGTAATAGTACTTTCCTCTGTGGTGTGTTGGCCAGGATAGGATTAAAAATGTACACAGAGGGAATCTCTGGGTGGCTCAGTGGTTTAGCGCCTGCCTTTGGCCCAGGGCGTGATCTTGGAGTCCCAGAATTGAGTCCCGCATCAGGCTCCTTGCGTGGGGCCTGCATCTCCCTCTGCCCGTGTCTCTGCCTCTGTCTCTGTGTGTGTGTCTCCCATGAATAAATAAATAAAATCTTTAAAAAAATGTACACAGAGTGCCAAATGTAGTGCCTGGTTCCTGGGCAGTACCTACTAAAGGTTAGCTCTTATTATTAACTATTATGTTGATAACCATCTGGAAACTATTAAAACACTTGTTGGGCAGAAGTGAGCCACAAGAAAGAGGTGATGGGAGAATGGGATGCTGGGAGAACATTCTGAGGAAGGGCATTTGGTGGCCTTAGGTGGGGCAAGCAAGGCATTGATGATGGAGGGAGGATGTTGGGTAAGGCTGTGGGACTCTCCTTCTGAGCTGTGGCTAACAGCTGACTGGCTTGAAGCCTAGACTGGCGGCCCAAAGAAAAGGGATGAGAATAATGCATAGGGTCACCCAGAGGTGACAATCCATGGGAAGAGATGATGAAACAAGAAAACAAAGATGTAGCCAGTCAAGCAAACAGAATTCTAGGAGCAGGCAAGGTCGCCTGCAGAGCCTGAACAGGAGGCTGAGCCAGCCACAGTCAGGCTGAGCCAGTCACAGTCAGCCACTTCTCCTACAGGAGACGGGGGCCAGGTTCTCAGAACAGAGCCAGCTCCCTTGTCTCAAGGAACAGTGGTTAAGTGTCATCCATTTGAGGCCCAATGCAAATGGGACTCACGGGATGGGGTAGAGTGGGTATAAAACAGAAGTCATTAGGCTGCTTCTGAATTGTTGCTTCTGCCTTTTTTTTTTCCTTAAAGATTTTATTTATTCATTCATGAGACACACACACACACAGAGAGAGAGAGAGAGAGAGAGAGAGAGAGGCAGAGGGAGAAGCAGGCTCCCGGCAGGGAGCCCGATGTGGGACTCGATCCCAGGATCCTGGGATCACAACCTGAGTGGAAGGCAGACTCTCAACCGCTGAGCCACCCAGATGTCCTGCTTCTGCCTTTTTGTGTAAAGTCTACTTTCTTTCCCTGGAGAGGCTGCCCTGTGGAATCCAAGCAGCTGATGATCTTAGGCTCTGGTTTGGACAGTGACAGACCACAGCTCTACTCTCAACCCCGTGGCAGGATTACTAGCAGGATGTCATAAGCCTGTACACAGACAAACCCAGCTACTTCCCATTTTAATAGTTTCAGAAATTTTGATTTTATAAGTTTTTTGAGGAACATAATACACTTAGCAAATAGTTGTTTTAGAACACACACACACACAGAGGAAAAACCCTGAAATATCCTATGTGATATAATTGGCAAGTCCTTAGGTCCAAAATACTCTTCTTCCCAAGTGATTATGTCAGGCATAATATTTTAGTAAAATAGTAATTTTAAAGTTATCCTTTTTTAAAAAAAAAGATTTTGTTTATTTATTCATGAGACACACACACACAGAGGCAGAGACACAGGCAGAGGGAGAAGGAGGCTCCACGCAGGAAGCCTGACATGAGACTCGATCCCGGGTCTCCAGGATCAGGCCCTGGGCTGAAAGCGGCACTAAACCACCGAGCCACCCGGGCTGACCTAAAGTTATCTTTACAGGAAGCTATCTTTCTCCCCACTTTCTGGTTTTACCATTGTCTTCTATTTCCTTTCATAAAATTTCCCAGAACACGTTTTCTTACTTGCCTAAGGATTTCAAGTTTTACAGATTTGTTTTACGGTTTAGGTTTTCAAGAGGTGTCATTGCAATTCAGCTAAGCATTCAGTGGGCTGATACTGTGGTGCATCAGCTTCTGTATTTTAAACGTGAGGGGCTTCTTGAGAGTGGACATGACCTTCATAAAAGCTTCCATGTGACAACACTGGATTTTTAGGCTAAACTCTTAAGAAGAATGAGAAAACAAAGAGTTATATTGTAACTCGGTTGGTTAATCTAATTTATTCACGTATTTAACCACAGTCAGCATGTAAGTGTTTTCCTCAAAGAGGCCCACTTTCCACAACACAGTCTTCAAAATGCCTTCTTTCCCCACAAGGCTCTCTGTGTTTTAATTAACCCTTTTTATGTTTGCCAGCTTCTCTCTCCTAGTTACTTATCATCCCAGCAGGACCGTGGACTCTGGAAACTTTTCATAGCATGTTCTCTGAGCCACCAATAAATCCCAAAGCTCTCTTGTATTCAGTAGTACAGTACAGGATCCCACTGGTTTAGGGAAGGCAGAACAGACATTTAGGAAGACAGAACAGATACCAAAACAAGGAATGCTGGGCGATAGCCCCCTTTCACTGAGCAGCTTAGTATTTCTTTCCTGGAGAACACAGAAAGAGAGGGATCATTGTTTTTCAGGTATCTGATGAGTTGGGAAACGTTAATTTTGGAAATCAGCACAGTGGTTCTTATTAATTACCATTTTCTTTATTATGGGAATTGCTGGGTTTAGGAATCTAGCTCAATGTAATGAGTAATAAAAGGAGGTAACAGGGGTGCGAGTGTACAACCTTTGACTTTGGAGTTGTGAGTTCAAGCCCCATGTTGGGTGTAGAGATTACTGAAAAGTACAACTATTTTTTTATTAAAGACGTAATATTTATCTAAGACTATCTCTTTCTCATGCCCCTTCATAGTTTCATTTTCAGTTCTGGAGAAAGCTTTTGTTTACCACCCTGTTTGAAGCACTATTGGTTTTTCCACAGAGGAGCCCATTGTGGTACTACAGTACCATAGACTGGCCCTCCAAATAAACTAATTTCCCTGACTGGTACCTGAACCTGCCTCTAACCTTTTTATTTGCACATTTCCTGTTAAAAAGTTGGTTCATGCCTGCCTGATTAGCAAAGTGATCCACTTTCCCTTCAAATAGCATTTTGTATGGGATGAGGCTGTTGTGGGAAAGATGTGTGCCCCCTTCCATTCCCAGTGATTGAGAATTCCATCTCCGCCTTTCACTTGGTTAACAAATGGGCTTCACTTTCTAACCTGGTGCTCAGCTCTTGAAAATTCTGTCAGGTGAAGCATACAGTGTCACCAGTGTAGTCATTTTGCATGCTGCTTCCTAGAAAACCATGGAATTCAACTGGCTTCTTTCTAGACTTTGAGAACAAACAGCTCATGACCACTTTAAATTGGGTTAAAAATGGGCTGTAAACAATTTTAAGGTTATCAAGTTAATGTTTCTTGGCCATTTTTACTTTGCATTCAACAGCAAGAAAAATGTCTCGAGAAATAAAGATTAGTCAAAATGCGTATACCAATTAAATCAAAGGGCAGTTTATTAAAAAAGAATCAAAACAGAAACTCTAAGTACCAGTGTGTACATTGTACACATTTAAATGACTCACAAGAATGAAGTTTTTTTCATATACATTAAGATCATACCACCTTGTTTATCAAAAGATGTTCAAGGAGAAATCTGACTCCAAACTGCATACAAGATTGCCATCTTCAACAGACCGCATTTCAAACATGCAACAACGCCACTGGTAATAAAGCTTTGGAATGGGTGTTCATTCTATTATTTGACTACAAACAGGATAGAAAGCAAGATCAGTTGAGAACTTAATCTAAAATAGAATGGAAGCTGTCATCGTCTGCACCGGCACACGCCTTACTCCTCTGCTGCCATTTTTAGCAAGTACTCCTTGTCGATCTTGAAGAGTCTCCATCCCTCTTCGCTGGACAGGTCAGAAGCACCTCTTCTTTTGTAGAAGTTGATAGATGGTTCATTCCATTCTGCTACCAAGAAGTGCATGCTGCTGCAGCGACATTTCATCGCAACCTATTATAAGGGAGAGTAAAACAAACTCAGTGACATTTCACCTGCTTTCCAAGACCCAAATCTGTTCCAGTCATTAAAATAATTCAGTAACCCTTACAAATCTGGAAACCAAACCCCCTGCCCCTCCCCCCAAACCAAGACGTACCTGGCTTAGGTTCTTCAGAATTTCTGATCCTATGCCAAAGCCTAAAAGAAAGAGAAGTACCATTTAAAAAGTCATCTTCAGGATGTTAAGTCCTGGTTTCTCTTTAGGGCATCTCCTCCTAAACTCAGCCATACCTCTATAATCACTCATTACGAAGAAGTCCTCAAGATACAACAGTTTGCCAATCCATGGATCATAGGTAAAGTAGTACATGGCAAAACCCACAACACTGTGTCCTGTAATAAGAATATCACATGAGATGTGAACGAAAAGCAACCCATAAAAGTTGTAGCTGCAAAATCAGAAGCCTATCATAGGTTTTAGAAAATAAACATGCATGTATTATAGAAGTAAGTAGGCACTGAAACGGGACTGTCTCCTGATTTTTATGCTAGTGCAGTCCAGGCCACTTTTGGATGATCTCACTGTTCTCAGGACATGTATTTGCAAAAAGCACACATTAGAGCTAGCTGAAGCGAGGCTAAAATCATGGGACTGGCCGCTCTGCGATCTGCTGGATCTCACACCCCAGGAAGTGAGACTTTCATTACTTGCCAGAGCAAAACTTCTGTAGTCTTAAACTAAACACACACATTATTCACATCCTATTGATATATTGGTATGTTGACTTGGGAATAAGTCGGGTTTACACGGCAGTTCAGAATAGTAAATATTTGTAGATTAGAAACTCTGCTTCCTTAAGGTCAGGACATCAGGCCATCAAAAGTGTAACGTTTAATTTCAGAACTTGCCTTCCAATTCAGATTTTCAATTTGCTCTCCCCAGTTTTAAGCCAGAAGAAGCAGAGGTACCCAGAAATAGCTCTTATGTAACATCCACATACCTCCAAAAAGTACCTCATCCCTTATGTTTTCCGTTCATTTCTTCTAGCTTGGGGAAGAGACTTAAGAAAAAAGTGAAGCACCCACCCAAACAACTTCCCCTTTTAGCTCTGTCTTCTGACCAGTCAACAGGGACCAGCAAAAAAAAAAAAAAAATAAAACAATCTGACTCCCTATAAAAATAGGGTGTCTATAATTTCAAATGGAGGCAAAGGTTTCAAATTAAACTTTCTAGCCATTTTATAGTCCTTTGCAAACACAGGAAGAGAGTACACTGGAGTTTCTGATCTACCGTGTTTTAAGTGTGTGATAATAGGACCTTACCTCATTTATCATGATCATCTACTTTATTGTGTAAAGGATCTTTTAGTTACCTCCCCGCCCATCCATGTACACGGAAGGGCCATGTACATGGCGAAGCTAGAGACTGTAACCTGAAGATTGGGACAAATTAAAGAAAAAAATGTGATTTAACACAATTACAAAAAAGGTTACGTTAGGGTCAAACAAGAACTGAATTACAATAAATGACATTATACCTAACCCTTCCAGGTCTCCACAGCATTCTGATACTTACTTAAACAGCTCTTTCAACCCGCCCTATTATTATGTGCAGGACATCTATTTTCTTTTTCCTCAGTAGTTTGAACACTGGCTATTATTTCTGGCCAATTTCTCAGTAACTTTGGCCTGCGTTGTCAGTGGTTCTACACAACAGACACTCTATGTTTTATACAACACTTGGTGTTTGGCTTCTGGAAGCGGGGGGGGGGGGGGGGGGGGGGGGCGTTACCTTCCGGAGACTGGTGCTCCTTGGGCACTTCTGCAACCAGGCAGTGGTAGAAAGGGTGCTCTCCGAAACCATCCTCTAGTAGATCTGCAAGAAGGGGCATCGGGGACAGTGATGGCCTCGGTGAAGATGCCAAGTACCAGACACCCTTCCCCCGCCCTGGTACAGTCGCGTTACCTTTTTCAGTTAACATTACTTGCTCTTCCATGTATTCGTATTTAGCCAGTTCCTGGGGCGATGCACACGGGAGAAAGGGAGAGAGGGAGAAAACTAAGTGAGGCCCTGGCCCAGGCAGCTCAGAGGGAACGGGGTGGGCGGGGCGGCGATTCGTTCCCAGAATCGAGCGGCCCGGCTGAAGCTGGGGGGAGCGGGCGGACAAAGGGGAACCCGCCGGAGCGGCTCCCCACTTTCCCCCTCCCCAGGGGCGGCCCGGGCCTCCCGCTACCTTGATCAGCCGCAGGATGTCACTGCAGTCGGCGGCGGTGGCCGGGCGGATCACGAATTTAGCCATTTTCGTCTTTTGCTTTTCTTCCCTTTGCGGACCAGGCCCCTGTACTTGAACAGTAGTAGGAGGTGGTTCCTCATTCGTCTCCCCGGAGCGTCCTCTTCCCAGTCAGGCTGGCACCATGACCCGGCGGACCTCGGCGAGCAACGAGCACGTCGGCCAGACTGCGACCAGAACGGCGCGCTTTAGCGGCCGCCGGGTCCCGCTTTTTAGGGCCAAGTAGCCCCGCCTCCGGGCGTGAGGCGGAGGCAGCTCGTCCAATGAGGCCGCGACCGCCCCCCTCTTCCGGGCGCCTCCCCCTCTTCCGGGCTTCCGTGTGAACCCGGCGGGCGCAGGCGCGGGCGCGGGCGGGGGCGCGGGCGGGGGGGCGGGAGGGGCGAGGCGCGCCGCGGGCTTCTCTCGGGGCGCCCTCTCGCGGCGCCTCTCGACGCCTTCCCGGAAACCCGACTTTCTAGCTTGTGCGTCACCCGGTCACCTTTGCGAAAGGAAAAGAGTAGTTCCTCTTGTGAACCCGGGCCGGTGACCTTGCCGTTTCTCCCTTGGCCGGTCGGGAGTGGAACTCAGGAGAACCTGCCTTGGGCAACGTGAGGATGAGAGCAGCGGTTCTCTAAAGTGTGCTGTGGGGGACCCTGCAGATCCCAGGGTCCTTTCAGGGAGTCTGTGTCAAAACGAGTTTCATAATAATAGTGAGGCGTCACTGCCCCTTTTCATTCTTGTGGGAATTTTCCAGAGGCGACCTGATGTGTGTGTGTGTGATGAAGTCACTGCTCTGATGACTAACGTAATGCGTGCTTGTATATTCTTGTGTTTTCTACAGTTTCCAAAGGTAAACTATTTGGATTCCTCAATAATTTTTCTCTCATACTTGTAATTTTTAGAGTCAGCACAGCGTTCTTTCCTAATTTTCTTTCCTTCTTATTCTTTGTTAAATCTCTGACCTTCCTTGTGGAAACGCTCTCCTGCCTGACGGGCACTTTTCACAATTTCCTTCAGTACAGAAAAACTTTCTGCGTTGGTTGTCTAAATATGTCTTCAATTCATCTTGAAGGATTTCTTTCACTGTTTATAGAGTTTGGGGTTGGATGTTATTTTCTTTCAGTGTAGTGGTGATGTCAGGTTACCTTCTGGCTTCCATCGCTGTTGAAAGTTGATGTAATCCCTACTTGCTCCATTCTCTGTGCTGCTTGCCCCCCCTTTTCTTTAACTTTTCATTTTGAAATGATCACAGATTTACAGAATGTGTGATGACATTGCTCTGGTGACTAAAGGGATGTGTGCTTGTGTATTCTTATG
Source organism: Canis aureus (assembly GCF_053574225.1). Classification (NCBI taxonomy): domain Eukaryota; kingdom Metazoa; phylum Chordata; class Mammalia; order Carnivora; family Canidae; genus Canis; species Canis aureus. The sequence continues at coordinate 105,035,206 of NC_135649.1, forward strand.
TTTCATAGAATTTTCAAAGATACGCTTTTTGGATTCTTCAGTAATTTTTAAATGTCCTGAGAACAAAATGTTTCAGAACGGTTGAATTAGAGTATAGCTCTTTTTCAGTTGTTCCCACTGGAACAAGTGTTCTGGCCTCTTGCAGATACAGTTTTTGTTTTACAACCCACCTTCCCAGACAGAGGCCCTGGGGGCTTGCTTTGGCCACTCTGCCTGGATTCCAGGAGGAGCCAAAGCATAAAAGGGGCTCACAGGTTTCTCAGTGTGGAATGAGAGGTGGACTATCACCAGATGACCACAAACATTCAACAATTGTTTCTCTGCATTTGTTAGCAATATCCTGTATGTAAAAAAGAAAGCAAAAGTAGGCTCTTTGTTGCCCTTCCCACCCTCTGGAGATGTTATGCATGGTGAGTCATCTGGGAGTTTATGAAATGTCTTTCTCAAAGATCTTTAAAAATAGCATTGATTTGCATCTACCTAAGCCACGTTAGGTTGTGTCTTTCCTGACACCATGATACATGGATGACCATTCATACTCCCTTCTCTCTACTCTGTTTGGATCTAACTTGTGGGAGGAACTATGAGAGCATGTTACCTGTGTGATTACTGATAACGTAAATTAGACCCTCCATAACTAAGCACTAGTGATAGCTGCCTTGTTGAAGCAATAGCAAGGCTGTTTTCAGTTTGGGTTGCATAGTTTTTTCAGAATAATGATTGTTTTGTTAAAATTTATTTCACTTTTTTCTACGTATTCTATATTCCCAGTTTTAATTTCATGCTTTTATGAAAACAGAAATTGCGGGCAGCCCCGGTGGCGCAGCGGTTTAGCGCCGCCTGCAGCCCAGGGCGTGATCCTGGAGACCCTGGATGAGTCCCACGTCGGGCTCTCTGCATGGAGCCTGCTTCTACCTCTGCCTCTGTCTCTGCCTCTCATTCTCTCTGTGTCTCTATCAATAAATACATAAAAAATCTTTAAAAAAAAAGAAAACAGAAATTGCTTCTTATGGCAAGAAGAGCCGTTTCTTCGTAAGATTTTATTTTTTAAGTAATCTCTCCACCTAACCTGGAGCTTGAACTCACAATCCTGAGACCAAGAGTCACACGCTCTACCAACTGAGCGAGCTGGGTGCCGCAAGAAGAGCCTATCCTGGAAAGTGGATGGCTAAACAAAAACAACAACAACAACAAAAAAACAAAACAAAAAAAATCAACCCATTGTGACTGTATTTGTGTACATGTAGAGGCTTAGAACCATAAGAAATTGGAATTTTCTTATGGTGGTGAACCATGTTAGGCTTTTCCATCATCGGGGATACATACATTGGATAACCAACATCACTCTTGATACAGGAATTTATATTTAAAACTGCAGAAAAAGGGATTAAGTGGAAAACTTTGATTTGGTTAATGAATCAACAAGAACTTACTGAGTCTTGTGCTAGGTACTTGGGAGTGGATTAAGTCTGGAAACCAGCCCTCAGGGCATACAGTTTACTTTTAGAGATGTGTGTGTATGTAGTTTACTACAACAGAGTTTAAGCTTTGTGAGAAAGAGAATTCCTATAAAACTAAGGAGGTCTTGGTACAGGTGGAGTGGGAGGAAGGGAAACCACCAAGGCATGTTGTGGGTGTTTTATATTCATTGTCTCATTTGATCTTTACAACTGTCTTGTGAAATAGGTGATGTTAGCTCCATCTTTATGGCTGAGAAAATTGGAAGCTCTGAAGGGTTACAAAACTGTCAAAGCTAGGAAGTGACAGAGCTAGGAAAGGAGAAATTATGTTGATTTCCATGCCAAAGTGAAGCTGTCCAACCTGCCCTGTTAAACTATTATGGAAGGTGTCAGGGTTTTCTACTTATAAAGGTAATAGATATTTATTAAGAAAATTGGAGAATGGCAGAAATACAAAAAGTTCATAAAAATAATCCTGTTAGGTTGATTTCCTTCCAGTCTTTTTTTCTATGTACATATACATACAGGGCTGATACTCAGTAGGTGTATACAGTGTAGTAGATTTTAAATGGCCACAAATTCATTGCAGCTCCTCTCATCAAGAGGTAGAGTCTATTTCCCCATTCCTTGAATCTGGACTGGCTTTGTGACTTGCCTTGACCAATAGAATGCTGTAGAAGTGGTGATGTATAACTTCTAAGCAACACCTCAAAAGATCTTAAAGATTCTGCTCATGCCCTCTTGGAGCACTGCTGCCACCATATGAGGAAACTTGAGTTAGCCTCCTTGAGGAGGAAAGACCTCATGAAGGGACGCCTGGGTGGCTCAGTGGTTGAGCCTCTGCCTTTGGCTCAGGACGTGATCCTGGGATCTGGGATCGAGTACCGCATTGGGCTCCTTGCAAGGAGCCTGCTTCTCCTTCTGCCTGTGTCTCTGCCTATCTCTCTGTGTGTCTCAAATAAATAAATAAATAAATAAATAAATAAATAAAATCAATCTTAAAGAAAAAGACTTCATGAAGAGTAGGGTCCAGCTGGTAGCCAGCACCAACTGCAAGATATGTAAGTGAGGCCATCTTGGGCCATCCAATCCCAATTGAGCTGTCAGGTGTTTGTAGTCATACCAGTGACTCGAGGCAAAACCAACAGAATAACCACCTAGCTGATCTCAGGCCACATCAACTCAAAGAATCATGAGCCAATAAAATGGCTGTTTTAAGCTACTAAGTTTTGGGGGTAGTTTGTTATACAGCAAAGGCTAACAAACTAGATGCCATTTTGGTTGTTTACATCTGGCTTCCATTCTGATTGGTTGTAGTGTCCATTCTGACTGGTTTTTGCTTTTTTGTTGTACCTTTAAAAATATTTTAAAAATTACCTCTATGTGTATGCATGTAATGATAACATTGGTATCCTATAACTATAATTTCTATCTTTCAGAGCAGTGTGGTGGCTGCTTAGCTACTACAGCTTTGGAATTGAATGCCCCATCTGTGTGACCATGTCATCTACTTAACCTTGGTAAGTCACCATTTCTATGTCTATGATGAGTAAATAAGAATATCCTTAATATAGTTAGTTGTTGTGAGGATTAAATGAGGTAATACGGGATCCCTGGGTGGCGCAGCGGTTTGGCGCCTGCCTTTGGCCCAGGGCGCGATCTTGGAGACCCGGGATCGAATCCCACGTCGCGCTCCCGGTGCATGGAGCCTGCTTCTCCCTCTGCCTGTGTCTCTGCCTCTCTCTCTCTCTCTCTCTCTCTGTGTGTGACTGTCATAAATAAAAAAAAATGAGGTAACACGTGTAAAGTACTCAGCATAGCACCTGGCCTGTTAGCTTTATTACTATTAACATTTGTGGTGTATTTTTCCATGTCATTAGGTATTTTTAAATTTTTAAAAAACTGTAATAGCTTCTTAGAGTTCAATTCTGTGGAGTTTATTACCATTCTCTTGTTGAAGATTTAGATTTTTTCAATGATAATGCTTTGATGAACATCTTTCTGTCCAAATTTGGCCCAGGTTTCTGAGTGTTTCCTTGGGAAGATTCCTGGAAGTGCTAGGTGAGCAGGGATGTAATTTTGTTGATGTGAAGCCAGAGAAACACTGAATTCAGGTCCTCATTACATGAAAGTATAATTTGAGATAACTCTCCAGCTATGCTTGCTCTAGCTCAAACGAGCTAAATTTTGATAACATCTGACATCTGTATTACACAGGTTATAATACTTGGGATAGACTAGTGTTTGGGTCTTCCCCCGAGGGGGTCTTCTTTCTATGTGTGGGTGACACCCTTTGGGAATGATCAATAAAAACAGCCAGCCCCAGGAAAACACCCTGTTTTGGGCCAAGATTTTTTTCTCTATCATTTTTCTTTATTTGAGAAATCATACATTAGGACCTGGAAATCTGTTTCATCTTTAGGGGTGGACCACCAAAAGTGTGAGACTTCTCTTTGTAAATGTAAAGTATTACGTTACTTTAGGCTGCAGTCAAGAGGCTGATCAGTAATAAGTAAGATATTAATCAGGGCTCCTGTTTGCAAGTAATGGTATCTGATTCTAACTAGTTTAGGCAAAAGAGGAACTCACTGCTCACCACAGGGAGCATGGGTATGACTGGAACTAGGACTTCATGGTATAGTCTGAAATAAACTGAACAAGAGGAAAGGTAAGGGCTTGTAATGGATGGCTAGTTGTTTCCCAGAAAAGCATTTCCTGCTTTTGAAACATTATTTTCCCCCTACACACAAATAGATGGTTCTTGGTGGTAATAGGGGGGCTGCCAATCAGAGTGTGCCACCTGCTTTGTCAATATTGTGTTCCAAGCCATGCCAATCAGTGTCTTTTCTCATTGGCACCAAGAAAGTCCTTTCTTTTCTGCTGGCACATCTGGAAAGTTGTGGAGGTCTGAGACAATGACTTTGACCTGCCATGGAAGACTAACCACATTTGAGTTTCTGGCTCAGCATGGCCACAGATGGGATGGATGGCCTGTATGCTTCCAATTACCCCTATTGCCTACTTTTGTCCATCTCACAGCACACCCCACCCCTAGCTACTTCCACTTTATACACTTGTAAGGAAAAAGGGAACCAAAAGGTCAGAAAGTCTCCATTCTCCTGGCTTGACAAGAAGTGGGGATAAGAATCTCTTTGGTCAAAGACAGATCAGGAGTGGTAGATATTGTTTGGAAACATGCAGAAATAGGGGTGATCATATTTGAAATCCCATGGATATGCCCAGTTCTGCTCATTTCTGACCATTGCCATAAAGAATGCCTATAACAAACCAAAGAATGAGAGGTTGTATCATTAGACTGAGACAGAGACATATTCATGTTATAACAAGTTATCCCATACATATCCCTATGTATTTATAAGATGAAATCTATAAATTTATTATCCTAGTCTAAACCTATCCCAGGCTGTTACTATTGTACTCCATGGGGCTCTCACTGAAGATCATAAAGAATTATGGTAGAGAGACCCTGAGACCCGGGGGTTGAACTTTAAGACATGTGACCATGACTTTTTCCCCTCTTCTTGGCAATTGTGTTAAATCTGTAGAAAATACCTCCTGGAAACCAGCAGATGTATAAGCTGAGTGACTTTCAGGCAAAGACATGAATATATTCCAAGTCTCTGAATGTTTATAACTTAAGACTGGTCTTGTTGGCCCAAGGGCCATTAGTATCCACCATGAGCCCTTTTTATTTAGGGTTCCACAGGAGCAAGGCAGTTATTTGGAAGCAAGTTTTTTATACCATCCCTTTTGTATTGGTTGTCTTTTGCCACATAACAAATGACCACAAACATAGTGGCTTAAATTACATACATTTATTATTGCAGTTTCTGTAGGTTGGGAGTCCAGGCATGGCTTATCTGGTTCCTCTACTCAAGGCATCAGCCAGGCTGCATTCTATGGCCAAAGAAGAATCCACTTGCGAGCTCCAGTTGTTGGCACTGGTAGAATTCATTTCCTCGACTAACTATGTTGGCTTCTTTCTGGCTGTTGGTTGAGGCCACCTGTGGTTTCTAGAAGCTGCCTGCAGTTCCTTATCACGTGGGCTCACCCAGTATGGCTGTTTACTTCATCAAGCCAGCAAGGAGAGTCTACAGAGTAGTCTGCTAGCAAGATAGTCTTTTCTTTTAATTGTGAAAAAAACCCACATAAAATTTACCAACTCAACCATTTTTAACCATTTGTGCAATACCGTAGTGTTAGCTATATGCGTATTGTATAACAAATCTCTAGCAATTTTTCATCTTGCAAATAATAGTATTACCTATACAGTCTCTGTTTCTGCAGGTTGTTTCTTTGGGCTCCCTCTTTGCTTACAGTGTCCCCCTTAATATTTCTTGTAGAGCTGATCTGGTGGTCATGTATTCTTTTAGTTTCTGTCTATCCTGGAAGCTCTTTATCTCTCCTTCTATTCTGAATGACAGCCTTGCTAGATAAAGTAGTTTGGGCTGCATGTTTTTCTCATTTAGTACCCTGAATATATCATGCCAGGCTTTTCTGGCCTGCCAGTTCTCTGTGGATAGGTCTGCTGTTAATCTGATATTTCTCTCCATGTAAGTTAGGAATCTCTTGTCTCGAGCTGCTTTTAGTATTTTCCTTTTATCTCTGAAATTTCCAAGCTTCACTATTATGTGTCAAGGTGTTGATTGTTTTTTTGTTGATTTGGGGGGGGGGTTTCCTTCCCATCACTTGGATATGTATGCCTGTTTCCTTCCCTAGATTAGGGAAGTTCTCCTCTTTGATTTGTTCAAACATACTTTCTGGTCCTCTCTTTCTCTCTATGTCTCTGGAATCCCAATAAGGTGAATATTATTCTTTCTCAAACTATCAGTTAATTCCTGAAGTCTCTCCTCATGGGCTCTTAGTTGTTTTTCTCTCTTTTCCTCAGCTTCCTTCCTTTCCATCAACTTGTCTTCTACATCACTCACTTTCTCTTCTGCCTCATTAATCCTAGCTGTTAGAGTATCCAGTTTAGACTGCATCTCAGTTAAGGTATTTATAATTTCGGCCTGATTAGATCTCAATTTTGCAGTAAGAGAATCTCTAGAGTCTTATGCTTTTTTCAAGAGCCACCAGTAATTTTATAATTGTAATCCTGTATTGTATCAGTGACATCTTACTTAAATCCATATCCATTACATCTGTAGCAGAGAGTATTACTTCTGGTTCTTTCTTTTGTGGTGAATTCTTCCTTCTAGTCATTTTGTCCAGTGCAGAATGGCTGTATGAGTGAACAGAGTCAAAAATATCAACCATGACCTAAGTAAAATACACCGTAGACAATTATGAAGAGATCAGGGACCAGTCATAAAAGAAAAAGAATTTTAAAAAGACCATGAAAGTGAAAAACAAATTTAAAAAAATGAAAAATTTAAAAAGGGAGGGGAAGGAGAGAATATAGTCTCACAGAGTAGACCAAGACAGTGATCCTCTTGGTTCTGAGTGTATTTTGGTCTATATGTTAGAACGTACTAAATTCCAAATTTATATTAAAAAAGCAAAACTTATATAGAGAAACAACAGCAACAACAAAAACAAAAACAAGAAGACAAAAGAGGGGGGTGAGATGGGAAAGAAGAGAGAATATAGTCTCACAGAGTGGACTAACATGGTGTTTCATTTGGTTCTGAGTATATTTTGGTCCATATGTTAGAAGGTACTAAATTCCAAAACTATAAAACAAAACAAAACAAGACAACCCCCCCCAAAAAACATATATCTACAAAACTTAAATTGTATACATTGGAAGAAAGGAAGCCAAAAATGAAGACTATCTATGACTTGTAATTGTAAAAATCTGAAAGTCAAAAAGGAAAAAACTTAAAAATGAAGAGTTGATAAAATATTGTAGTTAAAACAAGAAAAGAGAAAAAACGTTGGAAATTTTTAACCTGAAAGATAGACGAATCATAAGGCAAACCCCTTGAGTTCTATATATTATTTTCCCTCAGTCTTGGAGCTTTCCAGTGCTGTTTGATCAGTAAACTCGCTGTTCCCCTGTTCTTCCAGCTGGTATTCTGGGGGAGGAGCCTACTGCACTGATTCTCAGGTGTCTGTGCCTGGGCAGAGATGCCCCGCCCCTTGCCAGATGTCAGGGTTCAGTGTAAGTTGTTTGCCCTATTAGGCATTTGTTCCTTGGAGTCTCACCTCTCCAGGGTAAAAGGAGGGGAAAAAATGGTAGTGGCCAGATCTCCAGCCCTGGAGACAAGAGCTCTGCCCATGTACTGAACTGTAGTCTCTCAGTGGACACTGACTTAGATCCTCCTGTGGGCAGGCATGGGGGAACAGATTCCTACAATTTGAAGGGTGCTGGTCAGTGGCAGGGCTTTTGCTGTCTTGTGTGCTCACTGGCTCTGCCTCTCCCGGAGGAACGGAGTACAGCCCGCTTCTCTCCACTGCCAGGCCCTGGGACGTTCACCCACTTGAGTGCGCATGTGTTCCACTTGGATGCCCGTGGAGGGTGGCTGCGTTCCAGTCCTTTAATGGGACATAGGACAACATCGTTCCCCCAATCCGACTGCGGCTTGTGGTTTATGGCACAAGTTGAGCTTTTTCCCAAGCACCCCTGTTCTTTGTGTCTGCGGGAATATTGAGACCTCACTGCCCCTCCTGCGATTCTGTGCTATTTCCCCATTGAGCGCTTTTCAGGCAAGGAAGACTCTCAGGAGCAGATTTCTAAAGTTTCCGATTGTGCACTGTACTGCTTTCCTGAAGCAGCTTACAAAGGCTCCCTCTCCATGCCATTTTATACTCTGATACATCCCCTCCCTTTCTTTTCTGCACACTCCTACCTTGTAAGAGGTGATCACTTTTCTCTCTGTAGTATTCCAGCTGTTCTGAGTTTAAAGACTTTAGATACCTCATATAAGGGAATCATACATTGTATTTTTGTGACTGGCTTATTTCACTTAGCATAATGTCTTCAAGGTTTATCCATGTTGTAGCTTATTATAAGACTTCTTTTAAAAAGTTGAATAGTAATCCATTGTATGTATATACCACATTTCTTTTTTTCTATGCAAAGTTTCACAAATTTTATTATTTATTTTTTTTCAATTTATTTATTTATGATAGTCACAGAGAGAGAGGCAGAGACACAGGCAGAGGGAGAAGCAGGCTCCATGCACCAGGAGCCCGACGTGGGATTCGATCCCCGGTCTCCAGGATCGCGCACCTGGGCCAAAGGCAGGCGCCAAACCGCTGCGCCACCCAGGGATCCCACAAATTTTATTTTTTAAAGTCTTCATTTAAATTCCAGTTTGTTGGGACACCTGGGTGGCTCAGCAGTTGAGCGTCTGCCTTCAGCTCAGGGCATGATCCTGGGGTCCGGGATCGAGTCCCGCATCAGGCTCCTTGCGAGGAGCTTGCTTCTGCCTCTGCCTATGTCTGCCTCTCTCTCTGTGTCTCTCATGAATAAATAAATCTTTTTAAAAATTCCAATTTGTTAACCTACAGTGTAATATTAATTTCAGGTGTACAATATAGTGATTCAACATTTCCATACATCACTTGGTGCTCATCATGACAAGTGCACTCCTTAATCCCCCTCACCTATTTCACTGAACCTATCCATCCACCGCCCCTCTGGTAACCTTCAGTTTGTTCTCTACACTTAAGAGTCTGTGTTTTGTTTTGTTTTGTCTCTTTCTCTCTCTTTTCCCTCTTTGCTCATTTGTTTTGTTTCTTAAATTCCACATATGAGTACAATCATATCATATGCCACATTTTTCTATCCATCTATCCATTGAGGGACATTTAGGTTGCTTCCATCTTCTGGCTTTTTTTTTGTAAACTAGAAGATAGGTTTATTTAATTTTTTGTATATATATATATTTTTAAAGATTTTATTTATTTATTCTTGAGAGACACACAGAGAGAGAGGGAGGCAGAGACATAGAGAGAGAAGCAGGCTCCATGCAGGGAGCCTGATGTGGGACTGGATCCTGGGACTCCAGGACCATGCCCTGGGCCGAAGGCAGGGACTAAACTGCTGAGCCATCCAGGGATCCCCTTTTTTTGGTATATTTTTTTTTATTGGAGTTCGATTTGCCGACATATAGCATAACACCCAGTGCTCATCCCGTCAAGTGCCCCCCTCAGTGCCCGTGATCCAGTCACCCCATCCTCCCGTTCGCCTCCCCTTCCACTACCCCTTGTTCATTTCTCAGAGTTAGGAGTGTCTCATGTTTTGTCACCCTCACTGATATTTCCCACTCATTTTCTCTCCTTTCCCCTTTATTTCCTTTCACTATTTTTTATATTCCCCAATGAATGAGACCATATAATGTTTGTCCTTCTCCGATTGACTTACTTCACTCAGCATAATACCCTCCAGTTCTATCCACGTTGAAGCAAATGGTGGGTATTTTTCGTGTCTAATGGCTGCTGGCTCTTATGAATAATGGTACAGTGAACATAGGTGTGCAAGTATCTTTTCAAGATCCCATTTTCAATTCTGTAGGATCTATACTCAGAAATGGTATTGCTAGATCATATGGTCTATTTTTTAATTTTGGGGGAACTTGTACACCGTTTTCCATAGAGGCTGCATCATTTTACATTCCCACCAACAGTACATGAGGGTTCTCTTTTCTCCATATCTGTACCAGCGCTTGTTATTTTCTGGGTTTAACTTTTGTTTTTGGATTTTTTTTTGAGTGGGGGTAGTGGTCATCCTAAAAGGTGGGAGGTGATAGGTCACTGTGATTTTGATTTGCGGTTCTCTGATAATTAGTGACATTGAACATCTTTTCATATGTTTGTTGGCCATTTTTATATCTTCATTGAAAAAATGTCCATATAAGTTCTTTGGCCATTTTTAAAGTTTATTTGTTTTTTATGGATGAGCTGTATGAGTTCTTTCTGTATTCTGTATATTAACCTTTTATCAGATAGACGATTTGCTAATATTTTCTCCCATTCCTTAGGTTGCCTTTTCACTCTTTTGATTGTTTCCTTTGATATACAGAGGTTTTTAAGTTTGATGTAGTCCCATTTGTCTAGTTTTGCTTTTGTTGCCTGTCAAGAGAGGGTTTTCCATAATGTAAGATAATCATGGGAATGACACCTCATCATCCTTACTATATTTTCTTGATTCAAAGCAAGTCACAGGTGCTGCCTATATACAAGCGGAGAGGATCACACAAAAGCGTAAACAACTGGAGACAGGATCATGGAGGTCACCTTGAGGTCTGTCTGCACTTAAAGGTCAGTAAAAGCCTGTTTTTATTTTTTTTTTTATTATTTTTTTTTAATTTTTTTATTTATTTATGATAGTCACAGAGAGAGAGAGAGAGGCAGAGACACAGGCAGAGGGAGAAGCAGGCTCCATGCACCGGGAGCCCGACGTGGGATTCGATCCCGGGTCTCCAGGATCACGCCCTGGGCCAAAGGCAGGCACCAAACCGCTGCGCCACCCAGGGATCCCTAAAAGCCTGTTTTTAAATTTAACATCTAACAAACATCTATTAAGGTCTGTTTCCTCCCATGCACTGTGCTTGGGGAATATGAAATAAACGTGGCCTAGTCCCTGCTCTCCAGGGGATTATAGTTAAACATTACAGGTTGTAGTTATGGATGGAAAGGATCCAGCCTCCTAGACAAAAGGGACAGAACAATCAGAACTGAGGGGGCAGCTACACAGTTTATCACCCATCCAGTGTCGCCTACCTCCTCTAGGCAACCCTCTCTCTCTCCCCTTCTGAAGTCCTGTCTGAAGGGAAGACGACTGCCCAGCTCTCAGTGCAGGGATCAAGGCTTTAACCCCTTACAAATACTCAGGAAACCTGCAAAGTGCAGTCAGCCATCCTTAAGTCTCCAAAAGTATCAGCTCTTTGAATCTGGGTATGGAGGTTACTCAGGAAGATCATAGGAAATAATTGCCTGTTAGTACACAAAGTATAAGACACCCCCTCTTTTCCCTATGGCCCCTGGGTACATGCGATAGATTTTCAAGTTCAGAATCCAGTTTACTAATCTTTGTACCATTAATAAACTGGCAATTAAGTGTTAACTGTGAATCCAGGAAAATAGAGGATACTTCAAAGAAGGAAGGGCAAGGGAGTGAACTCCACCCAAGCAGCGTCTGTCTGACCTGAGGAACAAGGAACAGATCCATGGTCTGGACCTGATGTGAGCAGATATTGGGCATATTCTGCTAGAGACAACAGAGGTTATTACCTGAGAACTTATTCTGGAGGTAGAGGATAAGAGGGTGAGTCATTCCTTTTGAAGAGATGATGGAAGTAGGAGAAAGGGTACAAGAAGATCAAAAGGGGACCCAGAACCATAGAATCGAGAGAACTGTTTATATATATATATATATATATATATATAATATTGTATAATATATTATATATAAAATATATACATAATATATATTTAAAATATTTTATTTATTTATTCAGAGAGACACACAGAGAGAGGCAGAGACATAGGCAGAGGGAGAAGCAGAGTCTGCAGGAGCCTGACATGGGATTCGATTCCAGGACCCTGGGATCACAACCTGAACCAAAGGCAGATGCTCAATCACTGAGCCACCTATGTGTCCCAGAACTGTAATATATTTTAAGGTCTCCTTAAAAGATTAATTATAGGAGGGTGCTATAGGAGAGGAAGAAATGATACATGCACTAGCATTTCTTAGTGCCTATTGTGCATGGCATGCCTTACTTGGCATTTTACAGATGTGATTTCATTTAGTCTTAATTACTATATATTATAATTCATTTTTAAATATATATTCTGTTTTGTCATCTAGATTTTATTAAATTAAAAAGGTATTTGTTGTTATTCTAAAAAAATGGTTCATTATGGATTTCTATTCCATAGCTTCAGGGAAAACTGGGAATGAAATCAGCCACTTAAATAAAGCTAGCCTAGATGAATATAATCTGGAATAATAAGGTTTTTTTTTTCTTTAAAGCTTTCCAGCCTCACTGTTGAGATTTCTGTCACCACAGAAACATAGAATGATAGTGAGTCACTAGTACCAGTTTCTCATCTAATAGCTAAGAAACTGAAGCCCAGAGAGGGTAAAGTAGTTGTCTAAGGTCACACAGCTAGAAGGTGGCAGAGTCAGAAATACAGCTGAGGTCTCCTGATTCTAAGTCAAGAGATCTTTTACTATATCTCATAGATATTATGGCAAAAATAGAAAACTACAAAACAGCTAGTATATAAAATACTGTCCTAAGGCTGGAGTTCAGGCAGAAAACTGTGAACATTCCATACATTTGGTCCACTTCTCACAAATTAAGTTTCATTAGCACATGCCTTGTTTTAATACAGTAAAGAATGCTTGGTCTTGACAGTTCCAGTCTCCTCAATTTCTTCCTTTTCCTAAGCCTTCCTCCTCTGCCACGTGCCCTTGCCCCCGTCCCAAGGATGGGACAGATAAGTAGGACTCTACAATATGGATCAGGAGTACCTACAGCCTGAGTGAGACAAGTAAACAGTCAGCTCACTAGGAGATCCATACCACCTAAGAGGCTGCAAGCAGTTACTCCAATCCAGACTTCTTGACAGGAGAGTTCCAGAGGCCACAGGACTTTGTGTTCATGGAGGATTCCCTTCTGAACATCTTGTCAGTGAATCTGGGACATGGCAATATCATCACTCTGTCTGAGACAAGCACTATCCCAGTACTTTGAAAATGGTCCATAGCTCTTCATTCATATTATTCCCTTATAGATAGTGTACACGCTCAATCATGTGACAGGAGGAGTGGGTTTTTCCATCTAAGCAAGTGACTTAGAGAATGCCAGCCTATTGACATGAAGCCAAAGGATAGTTGACTCAGTAAGTACTTTTTTTTAAAAAAAGTTTATTTATTTTTAGTAATCTTTACACCCAACATGTGGCTTAAACTCATAACCCTGAGATCAAGAGTTACATGCTTCTCCAGCTGAGCCAGTGATGCGCCCCGCAGGAAGTCCTTTTTAGAAGATGGAGCTGAATGCACTGTGTGGCAGCTAAAGCAGGAAGTTTTGAGGCCAGGCAGACCTAGAGGCAAATTCCAGTTACCAGCTGTGTGATTTTGGAGGTTCTTGAATCTCAGTGTGCTTATCTGTAACATGGAGTTAGATAGTTTCCTCCTCCTATAGTTGTAAATATTAAATAATGTTATCAAAACCCTTCATAGAGTGCTTAGAATATAGTAGGTACCCTCTATATGTTAATTCCTTTCTGTCTAGCTGGTGATATAAGAAATATAATAATTTTTGAATTAGGAATAATAACTATGAATGGTTCAATAAGGAGAGAGAAGGATTTATCTCTAACCCTATTTTTATCCTGCCCTTATGCAGGATCATTCTCTTATTTGTTGCCCTTTATCATGAAGCTTTGACCTTCCTCATGAATAATAATTGTGTAGTAATTCTGTTAACATTTGCCAACCAACAAGGCCTGCCCCAGTGGTCATAGAATCAGGAATCATTATAGAGGTTGGACAGTCAGTATTGTAATCCTTATTATACTCTGCCTGGAGTGTTTTATCTGCCTGGCCAGATATCATGTTGACAAGGTCCAATCCAGAACACATCCCCAGGATAAATTATTTACAGCTCTGTCTCACTTTAGAAGTGGACCTCATCCACAACCCGATTAATATTCAACTATAAACCATACCTGGAGACTTTTTAAAAAAAGAAACAGCTTAGTGAAAATAGGAGAAAATGTTGAAAAGGCCATTATGCAAAACATACTAATTCACACAACTTTTTTCCTTTCTCCTTTTTACAGGTATTTTACAGTTATGCCACATAGAGGGAAATTATGCAATTACAGTGTTTAGAATCTGATCAGGACAGCAGACAGAACAATTTCCCAAACTTTCTTTTCAGTACCTGGTTTCTGAAGCCATGGTTAAAAAGAAGAAGCTGCTTAGGAGCTGTGAATAGTGGTTAAGCACTCTTCATTTACCTTTAACAACATGTTAAGAATGAAACACAGTGTACAATTTTGTAATTATCTTGTTCAACTTCCAGATTATTCTGAATCTGCTGAAAATTCTCTTCAACATATCAAGAATCCCAGTGAACCACAAGCAGCATAAACACAAACCTCATCAAGGCACTATAGAATTAAATTTATGAAAACCAGTGATAAAGAGAAAATCTTGAAGATGAGATTAATCATTGGTATGTCATCAAAAATAATGCACACCAGAAGATGGTGGAATGTCTTTAAAGTATTACAAGAAAAACACTGTCAACCTAGAATTTTGTATCCAATGAAAATGCTCTTCAAAGATGAAGGCAAAATAAGGACATTTCAGTTGAGCCAAAGCCAAGAGAATTCATCACTAGTGAACTTCTACTACAAGGAATGCTAAATGAAGTGTTTTAGGTATGAAGGAAAAGGATACTAGATGGACCCATGAATTACACAAAAGAATGGTAAATATGTGAGTAATATAACAGACATTTTTCTTATTTTTAATATCTTTAAAAGAGAGAGAACTACTTAAAGTACAAATAAAAACAGTATATTATGGGATTTATAACATTTATAGAGGTAGAATGTATGAGCACAATAGCAGAAAGAATAGAGGAGATAGGATGCAAGTATATCATTAAGAGATTCTTACATTGTGTGTTAAATGCTGTAACATTCAAAGGTAGATGGTGATAAGTTAAAGATGCATATTGTAAAGCTTAGAGCAATTGCTGAAAAAATTTAAAAGGTGTGGGTAATTTGTCAATAGAGGAGATAAACATAATCCAAAGGAAGACGAGAAAAGAGGGGAAAAGGAACAAAGAATAAATAGGACAAATGGAAATATAGGACTACTGTTGTTCCTCTGTTAGGTAAGAAACCACCTCTTGAAACTGGAATAAGATAAAGAATAAGTAAATGAACATAGTATCCAAACTCCCACAAATGGAATTCTAATAGCTTTTGTTGATGATAGCATCAATTGTATTCTGATTCTTTCAACAATGAAATCAATTATTTATCTCAATAAAAGAGATTATTTTGATTCAGAAATGCCTGCAACCTCGCACAAGTTGGAAAGATTTGGAAGAAGTAACAGATCAGGGAAAGGAGTGCTGGGAAAGCAGACCTGAGGTATTCAGTGCTGTGACAGTTGAAGTGGTTGCATGATTAGGGTAGTGGAATTAGAAATGAGAGAAGTTAGGGTAGCCTCTGAAAGTGAAACTTGAAATCAAGTAGAGATATGCAAACTATATCCCAGACCAATTAATATTTGACTATAAACTAATTGAATGAATTAACACACCTAAAGAGTGGTGGTATATTTTATAATGAACCTGATCATTGTATCAGTTAGGAATACTTTTAACTACAGCTAACAGAATAACCTATTTATAGTGGATTAAGTCCTAAACTTTATTTTATTTTTTTTATTTTTTTATTTTTTTCCTCTAAATTTAAATTTAACTTAGTTTAATTTAAATTTTAGTTAGTTAACATATAGTGTAATATTGGTTTCAGGAATAGAATTCAGTGATTCATCACTTACATACAACACACAATACTCATCATAACAAGTGCCCTCCTTAATATCCATCACCCTAAATGGGTGCCCATTCTCCACAAACTTCCCTCCATCAGACAACAAATGTTGGAGAGGATATAGAGAAAGGGGAACCCTCTTGCACTGTTGGTGGGAATGTGAACTGGTACAGCCACTCTGGAAAACTGTGTGGAGGTTCCTCAAAGAGTTATAAATAGATCTGCCCCATGACTCAGGGATTGCACTACTGACTATTTACTCCAAAGATACAGATGCAGGGAAATGCTGGGACACCTGCACCCCAATGTTTATAGCAACAATGTCCACAATAGCCAAACTGTGGAAGGAGCCTCGGTGTCCACTGACAGATGAATGGATAAAGAAGATGTGGTCTGTATATACAATGGAATATTACTCAGCTATTAGAAATGACGAATACGGGGATCCCTGGGTGGCTCAGCGGTTTAGCGCCTGCCTTTGGCCCAGGGTGCGATCCTGGAGTCCCGGGATCGAGTCCCGCGTCTGGCTCCCGGCGTGGAGCCTGTTTCTCCCTCCTCCTGTGTCTCTGTCTCTCTCTCTCTCTCTTTCTCTCTCTCTCTCTCTCTCTGTCATAAATAGATGAATATGGAGGGTATTATGCTGAGTGAAGTAAGTCAGTCGGAGAAGGAGAATCATTATATGGTTTCACTCATACAGGGAATATAAGAAATAGTGAAAGGGATTATAGGGGGAAGGAGGGAAAATGAGTGGAAAATATCAGAGAGGGTGACAAAACACGAGAGACTCCCTAACTCTGGGAAACGAACAAGGGGTGGTGGAAGGGGAGGTGGGCAGGGAGATGGGGTGACTGGGTGATGGGCATTGAGGGGGGCACCTGATGGAATAAGCACTGGGTGTTATGCTATATGTTGGCAAATCGAACTTTAATAAAAAATATATATTTTATATATATTATAAAATTATAATATATAAAATATATATTGTATATTATATATATATATAAAATAAAAAAAACTTCCCTCCATCAACCTTCAGTTTGTTCTCTATAGTTGAGTCTCTTATGGTTTACTTCCCTCTCTTTTTTCCCCTTTCCTGTATGTTCATCTGTTTTGTTTCCTAAATTCCACAGATGAGTGAAATCATATTTGTATTTCTCTGTCTTAATTGGTTTAGCATAATGCATTCTAGCTCCATCCACATTATTACAAATAGCAAGATTTCATTCTTTTTGATGGCTGAGTAATATTCATATATATATATATGTATATATATCTCACATTTTCTTTAACGATTCATCAATCGATAGACACTGATGGGTTTTTTCCGTAGTTTGGCTATCATTGATAATGGTGCTATAAACATTGGGGTGCATGTACCCCTTCGAATCTGTATTTTTGTATCCTTTGGGTAAATACCTAGTAGTGCAATTGCTGGATCACAGGGTAGTTCTATTTTTAATTTTTTTTTTAAAATTTATTTACTCATGAGAGATGCAGAGAGAGAGGCAGAGTCATAGGCAGAGGAGAAGCAGGCTCCTTGCAGTGATCCTGATGCGGAACTTGATCCCAGGACTCCAGGATCACAACCTGAGCCAAATGCAGATGTTCAACTACTGAGCCACCCAGGCATCTCTATTTTTTTTTTTTGGCATCTCTATTTTTAACTTTTTGAGGAACCTCCATATTGTTCCACAGTTGGGCTGCATCAGTTTGTACTCCTACTAACAGTGTAAGAGGGTTCGTCTTTCTCCATATCCTCCCCAACATCTGTTGTTAGGTGTTATCATAGTTTTGATTTGTATTTACCTGATAATGAGTGATGTTGAACATCTTCTCATGTGTCTGTTAGCCATCTGGATGTCTTCTTTGGACAAATGTCTATTCATGACTTCTGCCCATTTTTAAATTGGATTATTTGTCTTTTAGATGTTAAGTTTGGTAAGTTCTTCATAGATTTTGGATGCTAACCCTTTATCAGATATGTCATTTGCAGATACCTTCTCCCATTCTATAGGCTGCCTGCTAGTTTTATTGATTGTTTCCTTTGCTGTGTAGAAACTTTTTATCTTGATGAAGTCAAGTTCATTTTTCCTTTTGTTTCCCTTGCCTCCAGAGACCTGTCTAGAAAGAAGTTGCTATAGCTGAGGTCAAAGAATTTGCTGCCTGTGTTCTCTTCTAGGATTTTGATGGTTTCCGGTCTCACATTTAGGTCTTTCATCCATTTTGAATTTATTTTTGTGTGTGGTGTAAGAAAGTGGTCCAGTTTCATTCTTCTGCATGTTACTGTCCAGTTTTCCTGACACCATTTGTTGAAGAAACTTTCTTTTTCCCATTGGATATTTTTTTTCCTGCTTCATCAAAGATTAGTTGACCATAATGTTGAGGGCCCATTTCTGGGCTTTCTGTTTTGCTCCATTGATCTATGTGTCTGTTTTTGTGCCAGTACCATACCATCTTGATGACTACAGCTTTGTAATATAGCTTGAAATCCAGAATCGTGATGCCACCATTTTTTTTTCCAGTGTTGCTATAGCTATTCAGGATCTTTTGTGCTTCCATAGAAATTTTAGGGTTGTTTGTTCTAGGTCTGTGAACAATGCTATTAGTATTTTGATAGGGATTGCATTAAATGTGTAGATTGCTTTGGGTAATATAGACATTTAACAATGTTTGTTCTTCCAATCCATGAGCTTGGAATTTTTTCCCATTTCCTTGTGTTCTCTTCAATTTCTTTTTATAAGTGTTCTGTAGTTTTCAGAGTACAGATCTTATACCTCTTTGCTTAGGTTTATTCCTAGGTATCTTACTGTTTTTGGTGAAATTGTAAATGGGATAGACTCTTTAATTTCTTTTTCTGCTGCTTCATTATTGGTGTATAGAAATGCAACAGATATCTGTACATTGATTTTATATCCTGTAACTTTTTGGAATTTATATATTAGTTTTAGCAATTTTTTGGTGGAGTCTTTGGATTTTCTGCATAGAGTATCATATTATCTGCAAATAATGAAAGTTTAACTTCTTTCTTGCCTATTTGGATGCCTTTTATTTCTTTTTGTTGTCTGATTGCTAAGGCTAAGACTTCTAGTACTATGTTAAATAGTAATGATAAGAATGGACATCCCTGTCTTGTTCCTGATCATAGAGGAAAAGCTCTCAGTTTTTCCCCATTGAGGATGATATTAATTGTGGGTCTTTCATATATGACTTTTATGATGTTGAGATATGTTCCATATATACCTACTTTGTTGAAGGTTTTTATCAAGAATGGATACGGGGGCAGCCCGGGTGGCTCAGAGGTTTGGCGCTGCCTTCAGCCCAGGGTGTGATCCTGGAGACCCGGGATCGAGTCCCATGTTGGGCTCCCTGCATGGAGCCTGCTTCTCCCTCTGCCTGTGTCTCTGCCTCTCTCTCTCTCTCTCTATGTCTATCATAAATAAATAAATAGATAAATAAATCTTTAAAAAAAAAGAAAGGATTCTCTGTCTCCTCTCCCTCTGCCCCTCCCCCCACTCACATACATGCACACTCTCATTCTCGCTCTCAAATAAACAAATCTTTAAAAAAATATATATTATGTATAATATATATTATGTAATATATTATATTATTATATATTATATATATATTAATGTAATATATCATGTTGATTTAAAAAAATTTTTTTATTTATTTATGATAGTCACAGAGATAGGCAGAGACACAGGCAGAGGGAGAAGCAGGCTCCATGCACCAGGAGCCCGATGTGGGATTCAATCCTGGGTCTCCAGGATCGTGCCCTGGGCCAAAGGCAGGCACCAAACCCCTGCGCCACCCAGGGATCCCTAAATCATGTTGATTTATTTGTGAATATTCAACTACCCCTGCAGCCCAGGAATAAATTCCACTTGGTCATGTTGAATAATTTTTTTAATGTACTGTTGGATTTGATTTGTTAGTATATTTTTGAGAATTTTTGCAGCCATGTTCATCAGGATTATTGGCCTTTAATTCTCCTATTTAGTGGGGTCTTTGTTTTTGTTTTTGTTTTTAAATATTTATTTATTTATTCATTCAGAGAGAGCAAGAGAGAGGCAGAGACACAGGCAGAGGGAGAAGCAGGCTCCACGCAGGAAGCCCGACGCGGGACTCGATCCCGGGTCTCCAAGATCACACCCCGGGCTGCAGGTGGCGCTAAACCGCTGCACCACCAGGGCTGCCCGGGGCCTTTGGTTTTGGAATCAAGGTAATGCTGGCCTTGTAGAATGAATTTGGAAGTTTTCCTCCCATTTTTAGTTTATGGAAAGTTTGAGAAGAATAGGCATTAACTATTCTTTAAATGTCTGGCAGAGGGGTGCCTGGGTGGCACAGTTGGTTAAAGTACCCAACTCTTGGTTTTGGCTCAGGTCTGATATCAGAATCATGAGATCAAGCCCTGCGTCAGGCTCTGTGCTCAGTAGGAAGTCTCCTTGAGTTCTCTCTCCCTTTTCCCCTTCCCCCTGCGAGCGCTCTCTCTCTCTCTAATTAATTAATTAATTAATTAATTAATTAATTAATTAATTAAGGAAGTGAATATCTGCTAGAATTCCCCTGGGAAGCTATCTGGCCCTGGACTTTTGTTTGTTGGGATATTTTTGATTACTGATTCAATTTCCTTGCTGGTTATGGATCTGTTCAAATTTTCTATTTCTTCCTGTTTCAGTTTTGGTAATATATATGTTTCTAGGAATTTATCCATTTCTTCTAGGTTTTCCAATATGTTGGCATATAGTTTCTCATAATATTCACTTGTAATTCTATTTCTGTGGTGTTGGTTGTGATCTCTCCTCTCTCATTCATGATTTTATTTATTTAGTCCTTTTCTTTTTGGTATGTCTGACTAGGGGTTTATCAATTTTATTAGTAATTCTTTCAAAGAACCAGCTCTTAGTTTTGTTGATCTGTTCTATTTTTTTGTTTGTTTGTTTCTGTATCATTTATTTCTGCTCTAATTTTTATAATTTCCCTTCTTCTGCTGGTTTTAGTCTTTATTTGCTGTTCCTTTTCTAGCTCTTTTTATGAATAACATTAGGTTATGTATTTGAGACTTTGCTTACTTCTTGAGGTAAGTCTGTATTGCAATATACTTCCCTCAGCCCTGCCTGTGCTACATCCTTTGGGAGGGGTTTTGAACTCTCGTGTTTTCATTTTCATTTGATTCCATGTATACTTTTAATTACTTCTTTAATCTCCTGGTTAACCTATTCATTTTTTAAATTAAGACTTATTTATTTATTTTAGAGGGAGGGGGCAGAAGGAGGAGAGAGAATCTTCAAGCAGACTCCCTGCTGAGTATAAAGCTCGACACAGGGCTCAGTCTTACAACCATGAGATCATAACCTGAGCCAAAATCGAGTTGGATGCTCAACCGGATGAGCCATCCAGGTGTCCCACCCATTCATTCTTTAGTAAGATGTTCTATACCCTCCATGTATTTGTGGTCTTTCCAAATTTTTTCTTGTGGTTGACTTCAAGTTTCATAGCACAGTGGTCTGAAAATTTTCAGGGTATGATCCCAATTTTTTTTTGTATTTGTTGAGGGTTGATTTGTGACCCAGTGTGTAATCTATTCTGGAGAGTGTTTCATATGTACTTGAAAAGGATGTGTATTCCTCTGCTTTAGGATAAAATGTGAATATATCTGTTAAGTCCATCTGGTCCACCGTGTCATTCAAAGACGTTTCCTTGTTGATTTTCTGCTTAGATTATCTGTCCATTGTTGTAAGTGGGTGTTAAAGTCCCCTACTATGGGGCAGCCCAGGTGGCTCAGCAGTTTAGTGCCACCTTCAGCCCAGGGCCTGATCCTGGAGACCTGGGGTCGAGTCCCGTGTCAGGCTCCCTGCATGGAGCCTGCTTCTCCCTCTGCCTGTGTCTCTGCCTCTCTCTCTCTGTGTCTCTCATGAATAAATAAACAAAATCTTAAAAAAAATAAAGTCCCCTACTATTATTGTATTATTACCAGTGAGTTTCTTTATGTTTGTTATTAACTGATATATATATATATATATATATATATATATATATATATATATATATATATATATATTTGGGTGCTCCCAAGTTGGGGGCATATTTACAATGTTAGATATTCTTGGTGGATAGACCCCTTGGTTGTGATATAATGCCCTTCTTCATCCCTTGTTACAGTCTTTGGTTTAAAATCTAGTTTGTCTGATATAAGTATGGCTACTCTGGCTTTCCTTTGGCATCCATTAGTATGATAGATGGTTCTCCATCTGCTCACTTTCAATCTGCAGATGTCTTTAGGTCTAAAATGAGTCTCTTGGAGGCAGCATATCGATGGGTTTTGTTTTTTTAAATCCATTCTGATATCCTGCGTCTTTCAACTGGAGCATTTAGTCCATTTAAACCAGAGTAGTTATTGAAAGATATGAATTTAGTACCGCTGTGTTACCTATAAAGTTGGTGTTTCTGGTGATGTTCTCTGTTCCTTTCTAGTCTTTGTTGCTTTTGGTCTTTTTCCCCTGACTCATAGAGTCCCCTTTAATATTTCTTGCAGGGCTGGTTTAGTGGTTACGAGCTCCTTTAGTTTTTGCTTGTCTGGGAAACTCTTTATCTCTCTTTATATTCTGAGTGACAGCCTTGCTGGATAAAGGATTCTTGGCTGCATATTTTTCCCATTCAGCATGTTGAATATATCCCCCCATTCTATTCTAGCCTGCCAAGTTTCTCTGGACAGATCTACTGGGAATCTGGTCTGTCTTCCCTTGTAGGTTAAGGACTTTTCCTCTTGCTGCTTTCAGGGTTACTTCCTTGTCTGTGTATTTTGTGAATTTGATTATGCTATGTTTTGGTGATGGCTGGCTTTTGTTGACTTTAATGGGAGTTCTCTTTGCTTCTTGGATTCTGATGTCTGTTTCCTTCCCCAGATTAGGGAAGTTTTCAAATATAATTTGCTCAAATAAACCTTCTGCTCCTTTTTCTTTGTCTTCCTCTGGTACTCCTACGTAGGAATGTTATTACCCTTTAAGGAGCAGCTGAGTTCTCTAAGACTACATTTGTGATCCAATACCTTCCTTTCCTTCTTTTTTCAGCTTCATTATTTTTCAGACTTTTATCTTCTGTATCACTGATCTGTTCCTCTGCTTCATCCATCCTCATTGTCATTGGATCCATTCAGTTTTTGTATCTAGATTATAGCATTTTAAATTTTGGCCTGAGTAGTTTTTAGCTTTTTTTTTTTTAACTCTGCAGTAAGGGATTCTCTAGTGTCTTCTGTTTTTCTCAAGCCCAGATAATATCCTTATGATTGTTGTTTTAAATTCTGTTTCAGACATCTTACTTGTATATGTATTGATTAAATCCCTGGCCATGACTTCTTCCTGTTCTTTCTTTTGGGGTGAATTCCTCTGCCTTGTCATTTTGTCTGAATTACTGTTTTTGTGTGTGTGTGTGATTATTAGGAAAGCCTGTTGTATTCCTGCTCCTGAGAGTAATAGCTATATTAAGAAGAGTTCAAAAAAAAAAAAAAGGAAGCTGGATCCTAGGTGTGTTTTGGTTTACTTGTCAAAAGAAGCTAGATCCTTGGGACACCTGGGTAGCTCAGTCAGTTAAGTGTCTGACTTCAGATCAGGTCATAATCTCAGGGTCCTGAGAATCCAAGCCCTGTGTTGGGCTCTGGACTCAGTGGGGAGTCTCCTTGTCCCTTTGCCCTTCCCTCTGCTCATGCCCTCTCTCTCTTAAGTAAATAAATAAAATCTTTTTTTAAAAAAGAAGCTAGACCCAAAAAAAGGAAGCTAGATCCTATTTCCCCTAGAACTGAAGCTTTGCAGCACTCTATGATCAGTAGACTTGGTATGTGCAAGGAGTTTGTGCTGGTCTTCTGGGGGAGGGGCCTGCTGTGCTGATTCTCAGGTGGACTTGCCCTAGTGGAGACACATCTGCAGGGCACAAGGGGGTGGGGCTTGGTGTAAGGGGCTCCAGCCTCTGATGGGTGTTGCTGTTTGGCTTACTGAAGTTGGTCAGTGCTGATGGTGGTGAGGCATGGAATGGCGTTGTCCTGTTCTCTCCTCCCTGGAGTGGGAAGTTCATGCTTTAGGAAGCCCTCACAGAAGAGCAAACAATCACCCTTCTTGTGTTCCTGGCTTCCATCAGATCCCTGCCTTCACCCTGTCTGTGCCCGAGCTATCTGCCTCCCAGACAGCACAGTACTCCTGTATTTTATCTTAGGCGTGCGGCTGGGTTTCAAAACTCCATATTTTGGAGACCCATGCAGTGCAGACCTGTGTGGGTCCTCTGGGAGAGGGTTTCGCCGCATTGTGGCCAGTGCCTATTTGTCTCAGAAATCGGTCACACCACTGTGAAGTGTTTCAGAGTTTATGGTGAAGTGCAGCAGAAAGGCCAGCACCAAGGTTTGTTGCTCTCAACCTGTGTCTCTGTTCCTATGCCAGTGAATACAGTAGCACATTGGCGTTGCCAGCTCTTTTGTCCCTGGAGAGGCTGTGCCACCTCTCCCGAATGCACTCCAAGCAGGGGAAGTTTTTTTTTTTTCCTGTGCAACCCAGGGGATCCTCAGATCATGCTGCCCACTCCCACATCTCTGTCCTCCTTCCCCACTGGAGCACCACCAAGCCCACCAGGCATGACCTTGGCAATGTCGCAAACCTCCAAAACTTGAGACTTTGCATTTCACTGCTTATAAAAACTTGGTGTTAGTCAGCATGCAATCCCCTGCATTCTCTCTCTCTCTCCATAGTCTGGGCTCCTTCCCCTTTGCAGCACCTGCAGTTCTTTTCTCCCCCAAATCAATTCTCTGCAGCTCTTACCTTCCACAAGGTGGCTGTTTATCTACCTCCATTTGTGAAGTTTTACTCTCTCAGTCCTCAGATTGATTTCTTGGATATTCAGAATGATTTATTTAGCTGTGTTTGAGGGATGAGGCAAGCTTAGGGTCCCCCTATTCCTCTGCCATCTTAACTCCTTCCTCAGTCATAGAAACTTAAAAAAAAAAAAAAAACCCTCAGAAGCCTGGAGGTAGCCAGTTCTAGCGCTAATTCACCAATTTACTATGTATCAAGGACCTGGGCTTTTAAAACCCTTCCTTTCTGCCAGTCATCCTTAATCCATCTCATGAACATAGAAGGGATGTAGCTCTAAGCAATATCAAGCTATTGCTCTAAGCAGTAGCTCCAAGCATCATATCTTCACATCAGCTTCCCAAGCAGGGAGGAAAGGTCAGGAGCAATTAATCTTTCTCCTAATGAGGATTTATCTGTCTTTTTATCTGACAATTAACATCTTTCCCATAATACTCCAGAAGTCTTCCCTTTATGTCTTATCCCGTGGCTGCAAGGGAGGCTGGGACAGTAGGTATTTTGCAAAGGGGAACAGAGATGCTGTGTTTGGCCAAGATAAATTGTGATTCTTTCTTTGAGGTTGAGCAATTTCAGCCACAGAACAAAACTGGGATTCTTTTAACAAGGAATTAGAAGAGAATGACCATAGGATAGGCAACTAAAGATGTTTACTACAATCAGTACTGGAAGCATAGAAAAAGAAGAATCTCAGAGGCCAAAATTGGTGCTACTCAACTTGGCACTATACTGGAACAAGAATGCCCTGATGCAAGAACTCCAGTAGTTGAATCTTAAGATGAGTCTTTGAATATTGTTGAGATGGATACATCAGTCTCTCCTTATTCATTTACTTAACAGATTTTTATCTTATCAGTTGTTATTAGTCTCTGGAATTATAGCAGTAGAAAAATCAGACAAAAATCTCATGGGCATTAAGGAGGGCACTTGGTATAATGAGCACTGGATGTTGTATGCAACTGATGAATCACTAAATTCTACTCCTGAAAAAAAATAAATTCTACTCCTGAAACTAATAATACACTATATGTTAACTAACTTGAATACAAATAAAATCTAAAAAATAGTGAAAAAAATCTCTGCCCCCATGGTGCTTACATTCTAGTAAGTGTGTCTTAGCTGCATGCAACAGATTCCACGTTCATCAGTAAATTTCCTGATTATAATTGTGTTTCTTTTTTTAAATATTTTATTTATTCATTCATGAGAGACACAGAGAGAGAGGCAGAGACACAGGCAGATGGAGAAGCAGTCTCCTAGCTGGGAGCCCGATGTGGGACTCGATCCTAGGACCCTGGGATCACGACCTGAGCCAAAGGCAGATAGATGCTCAACCGCTGAGCTGCCCAAGCGTCCCTATAATTGGGTTTCTTATGGTCCCCAAGCAGTCTTACATCGCATTGTGAATTAAGAAATTGGTATTTTTATTTCACATGTCAGTCTTTTGGTTGATGTGAGTCCTACTAGGAACACACATTTCACCTTTAGTGAAATGACAAATCTTGTTTTTGACCTGCATATCTGAGGGCCAATACCTGAATCATGATAAATTCAACAAGGCATTTCAACCCTGTGAGCCATCGTGGGAGACAGAAAGCCACACAGTTTTCTCTAGTTAATACCCCAATAATGCATGTTTCTCCCATTTGGAATATTTACATTTATTAATTAGTGTGAAAGAGATATAAGAAAGGAATATTAAATTTTAAGCATTTAAATATCTCTGGAAAAAAGGAATACTGGCCTTGAAACTTTGTGACTTGTGTAATGTGTCATGAACTGACAGGATTAAAATTCCTCCTCAGAGGATTTAAGGTTTAAAAAAATTTCCTATTGGTACACATTTAGTTTGCTTCTTTTTTTCCCTGTCATTTCAAACAGTCCTGTTATGAACATTCTTGTATATATCCTTGAGTACAGGAGCAAGAATATATAGGGTTTTTACCTAGGACAGAAGTGCTGGGTCAAAGGGTTTATGCATGTTTGATTTTATGGAATACAGCCAAATGGTTTTCTGGAGTGATTGTGCCAACTCATAACTTCTACTAGAAGTGAATGGGAATTCTTACCTGGCATCTTCCATCCTCACCAACAGTTGGTATTTTCAGACTCTGGTTTTTGCTTACCTGATAGGTATAAAATGGCATCTTATTATGGTTTGAATTTGATTAATGTGATGTTGAACTTTTCATGTTTCTTTGCCATATTTTCTTAATTCTACTTGAATTGCCAATTCATGACCTTTGTCCATTTTTAAATTGACTTCTTTATCTTTTTCTTATTCATTTGTAGTAACCCTTTTATACAATTTATTATTCTAACTCCTCACCCCTCCTTTTTATTATTTTTTGTTCCAGACATGTACCAAATCTATGGCTAGGATCTTTTTTCTTTGTTATTAGTGTCTTTGGTTTAAAAAAAATAGTGTCTTTGGTTATATGGAAGTTTTTTATTTTAAAATAGTCAAATTTATCAATCCATTTGGAACTAAGATGGTTACTGGGTATAGCAAAATCAAAATTTTTATATATATATATATATATATATATATATATATATTTTAAATTTTTATATTTTCATGGTGAATTTTCCCTATTCTCATATTTGTGGTTCTTTATCTTTAGTGGGTTTTCTTTTCTTTTTTTTATAAATTTATTTTTTATTGGTGTTCAATTTGCCAACATATAGAATAACACCCAGTGCTCATCCCATCAAGTGCCCCCCTCAGTGCCCGTCACCCAGTCACCCCCACCCCCCACCCACCTCCCTTTCTACCACCCCTAGTTCGTTTCCCAGAGTTAGGAGTCTCTCATGTTCTGTCTCCCTCTCTGATATTTCTCTTTAGTGGGTTTTTAACAAAGTTTGATTTACTTATTTTAGAGACAGAGTGCATGTGTGCAAGAGAGGGGAGGGGCAGAGGGAGAGAATTTTCAAGTAGATTCCCTGCTGAGCATAGAGCCCAATGTGGGGGGTCAGTCCTTGGACCCATGAGATCATGACCTGAGCTGCAACTAAGAGTCAAATGCTTAACTGACTGAGCCACTCAGGCACCCCTATCTTTAGTGGTTTTTAAAATTTAAAGTCCATAGGGCGTCTTGGTGGCTCAGTAGGTTAAGCGTCCAACTTTTGATTTCGGCTCAGTCATAATCTCAGGGTTATGAGATCGAGCCCCACGTTGGGCTTTGTGCCAGGTGTGGAGCCTGATTAAGACTCTCTCTCCTTCTCCCTCTGCCCATCCCCCCTCACTTAAAAAAATGAAATTTAAAGTCCATTTTTATGAAATAAATACAGCAAATACAGCTTTATTTTTTAAGTATTTGCCTGATATATCCTTTCTCCTAATCTTGACTTTTGACCTTGCTATATCATTTGTTAGTGACATACTGAGAACAGACCAGTAGGAATGGTCCATACCAGTTGCAGAAAATAAGGGCCCTGTAGCCAGTACCAGCTTATATACTTATCATTTTGGTTTTGAATTTCATGCTTGCTTTTGTCCCTTCATCACTTACATCACCACATCATGGTGGACAGGACCAGGGGGTGGATAAGTATGATATGTGTGTAAGGATCCAGCCAATAAATGAGACAGACTCAGATCCAGTGAAATAGTAATAAGTTCTGAATCTATTTTTGCCTAGCACAGTGGAAAGAAGTAGAAATAGAGTTTCCTTATTTACTGGCCTGAGATAGAAAAGAATCCTAGTTTAGGAAAATTAACATTCAGAGATAGGATTCTGAAAAGACAAATTTCAGGACATTTTGCGGTATGTTGGGGAGCCATTTGATAATAACCCATCAATTAAACTAGAACCATGTGTTGTTACTTTATAATTTACCAAAGTAAAAATAAATAGAATACCTTTTTACACACAGGGAAACTAATCAGAAAGGGAGAAATATCAGCTAAAGACCTGGAAAATGCTGAATATACACATGAGAGGGGAACTTGAGGATTATCATTTGAGGCCCCGTGATCATCTAGGTTTTTAGATAATTTCTCATTTCCCAGTTTGGTTCCCCTGACTCTGCAGAATTGCCTGAATCTAGCAGTGATTGCTGTTATACATGCCTGGGATCATGAGACTACTTCTCCATATCTACCCATATCATGTTTTTCTGGGCAAGTCTGGGGTATAAGACCACGCTCTCTGGTGGAGAAGGACATCACTACTCCATATCTGGTAATAACTATTGGGGAAATGCTTGCTAGCTATCACTTGCTAGCCATTTTGATTTTTGGGGAAAGATATTTAATATCTTTTTACCCCAATATCTTTATAAAATGGGAATACCAATCTCCTATGGTTGTTGTAAGGATTAAATAAGATAACTGAGCAGTAAGTGCTCAATAAATAATACTGTCCTTGTTACTATTTCTTCACAGTTGAATTCATCATGAATTTTCATTATGTTAGGCACTGAGATAAGTAGTCAATATGTGGTAGCTATCATACTGCTTTTTTAGTCATTTGGCCAATCCATATTATTATATAATTAAATTACAGTATATTAGGCATTGTGCCAGATGTAGGAGCCACAGCAGTAAATAAGACCGAACCCTCAAGACTCTGGACAAGTTTTTCTGGCTCTACTAGTGAGACTCTTTTCTCCCTTAGGAGTTCTCTGGACTTCTTCCAAAGAGATCACAGATGCCTTCCTATAATGTGCCAAGTTCTGGCTGACTATAGGATGGAAGGGAAGATATACAAATGTGAACAGCCTTTGTCCCATATAGGCACGTGGGAAATAAGCTGCTCATGATAGGGGACTTTTGATTTGCTTTGTCTTTCCTTTTCAGAAGAACCTAGTGTGTGTGTGGGGGGGGTGGGGGGTTGGCTTCTGCTGAAGTACTAGGGGGAAATTCTGCTGTCACAGGAGAAAAGAATATAGATGCAAAGCACCAGACCAAAACGTCCACTCTGGCCTTCCCACAAGAAAGGAGAAGAAAGTAGGGGAGTTGTATTTTCCCAGTCCATAAAGAAAACCCAGCCTTTTGGACTTTGTCTCCTTAGTGGGTGTCAGTCATCCAGTTCCTTCTCGATGAGACAGGCCAAGAGAGTAGAAAAGGATTGAGGATTTACTGGGGTTTGAATCCTTCAAGTCATTAGAAGAGGGAAGAAAAGAAAGAAGTCCTTATCATGGTCCTCCCTCAGAAAGGATAAGCTGTAAAAAAATCAGACCTTTCCCACTGCCAACATTCATGTGCTCTCAGGCATTATAATGCTACAAAGAGTCGCTGTCTCTTTTCCTACTAAATGTCCTTTTCTGTTGATCAAGCTTTCGTAGGAGGCGCCAGACTCCAAGAATAGGGGTGGGGATGGGGCAGGGGTTGTGGGGGTGATGAGGGGGGTGCAGAAAAAATAACCCTTTACAGTAATAAGAAAAGTTTTCATTTAAAAAAACATCTCGGGGGATCCCTGGGTGGCGCAGCGGTTTGGCGCCTGCCTTTGGCCCAGGGCGCGATCCTGGAGACCCGGGATCGAATCCCACATCGGGCTCCCGGTGCATGGAGCCTGCTTCTCCCTCTGCCTGTGTCTCTGCCTCTCTCTCTCTCACTGTGTGCCTATCATAAATAAATTAAAAAAAAATTTAAAAAAATAAAAAATAAAAAAAAATAAAAAACATCTCAAAGGGTTTAGATTAATGCATGGATAATTGATTAGATTGAATTTATGATGCTGGGGAGGGTGGCTTTTGAGGTTGACGCTTATCACAGATTACATTGTTCTCTCCTACAGTCAGTCATCTTTTTTTCTCACTGTGATAGTCCCCATCTTTAATTTGGACTCTGAATATGATCTATAATGTGGATCCTTTTGTTTTTATGCTATGCTCTTATGGATGATGCTAAAAGCTCAGTCTGGCTGGTTTTTAAAGGCTGGATTAGATCAAACTAGCCTTTGAAGGTGGGAGCATTGCTTATAGTTCCTTTCCCTCCATTACTAGCCTCCTCAAGAGGAATGTTTACATCTTCTGATCACTTAAATCTTAACTAGGTATTGGGAATTAACTGTGTGCTCAGGGACACCTGGGTCATGCAGTCAGTTAAGCATCCGACTCTTGGTTTCTGTTTAGGTCATGATCTCAGGGTTGTGATAGAGCCTAGCATCCAGCTCAGCTCGGAGTCTGCTTAGAGTTTCTCTTTCCCTCTCCCTCTGCCCCCACCCCACCAAATAAGTAAATAAATTTTTTTTAAAGAATTAACTATTTGCCCAGGCTCAAAATTTAAAAGATGACTCAGGGCAGCCCCGGTGGCCCAGCGGTTTAGCGCCGCCTTCAGCCCAGGGTGTGGTCCTGGAGACCCGGGATTGAGTGTGCAGTCTCTCCCTGCACAGTCTGCTTCTCCCTCTGCCTGTCTCTCTCTGTCTGTCATAAATAAATAAATAAAATATTAAAAAAATAAAAGATAAAAAAGATGACTCAAAAAAACCACAGATGACTCCTGCCTTCACAAAGCTTACTATAGGGGTGCCTGGGTGGCTTAGTCAGTTTAGTGTCTGCCTCAGCCCAGTTCATCCTTTCAGAGTCCTGGGATCGAAGCCTGCATCTTCGTTGTCTTCATCGTCGTTGTTGTCTTTGTCATCTTCCCTATAGTCATAGGGCTCCCTGCTGAGCAAGGAGTCTGCTTCTCCCTATCCCTCTGCCCCTCCCTCCTGCTCATGCTTGAGCTCTCTCTCAAATAAATAAATAAAAAACATAAATTTTAAAAAGCCTACTACATCTTTGGAGTACCATGATGGACACTTCAAGTCATTGAAGAAATAATACAAAGCAAAGTATAATTAAGTGATAAATTGTCAGATTCAGACTTAATAAAATGGAATTTTAGAGCAATTAAAAGTTAATGATGATTTACAGGAGTCAGGAAATCCTCTTAGACATAGGGCTTCAGTTAGGTCCATAAAGAGTGGAAAGTACTTGGCAAAGGGAACATAGCATGAACAGACCAGAGAAAGAAACCAGAAAGTTCAGAGCCTCAGTTTCCTCATCTGTGAAATGAGTCAGGCAGTCAGACATGAGCCCCTCTGTGGCAGCAACTGCTGTTCTCACTCCTGTGGGTCCAGCATGAAGCTGAGTTTCTCTTGTCAAATTGGCACTTGATATGTGGGTCTTTACTTGAACAAACATGACATGTGGAGGAGATGGTTTGGAGATATGTCTACCCAGGGTTAAAGTTGATGTTAGCAAACAGTGACTCCCCTTCAGGAAGCTGGGGCTTGGCTCAGAACCATCCGAGAGAGAGAGAGAGAGAGAGAGAGAGAGAGAGAGAGACATCTTCCAAGCCGTAGACCTAAGTCCTCTGAGAATGTAGTGAAAACGGATGTTTTGCTTATGCACTTCCCTTCCACTGAGCAGTTGCCTCTAGCACAAGATTTATTTGGGTTGGTCACTCAGGAACTCTCCTGCCAGGAAATGAGCAATGGTACCTGGCCAGTTTCCGTGGGTGCCTTTAATCCAAATGACGTACTTTAAGTAGCCAGGTATGTGTGATAACGTGAATTAGAAGGCCAGATAGCATTGTCCCCTTTAATTTCTTGGAAAGCTTTCTTAGCCTTTTTATAAGGGGTGTAGTTATGAGACTGGAAAATTCAATTTGGATCATTTAGTGTCCTTTCCTCTAAGGGAAGAACTCTCTCATATGTCACTTCCTCTCTGTGGCTTTCCAGGCCACTATCCTGTCACCTCACCAGGACTCCTACAGCATTCCATTTCAGCAGAATGCATTATTTACTGAGATCTTGTGGCACGTTATTCATTGGAATAATTACCACAGCACATTTGACTACATTTCCGTTTGTTTCTTCCTGGACAGTGAATTCCTGGAGGTCAAGAGCTCTCCCTGTTTGATCTCTATAGCCTCACTACCCAGCACAGCATCTGGCATATAATAGGTGCTCAATAAATGGATTTAATTAATATATTGGCTCTATTGATTATTTTTAAAAGTATTTATTTTAAGTAGGCTCCATACCCGGCAGGGAGCCCAACGTGCAACTTGAACTCAGGACCCTGAGATCAAGACTCGAGCTCAAATCAAGATTCAGATTTGACAGCAGAGCACCCAGGTGCCCCAAGTTTCTTTCTTTTTGAAAATATTTTATTTATTTATTCATGAGAGAGAGAGAGAAGCAGGCTCCACACAGGAAACCTGATGTGGGACTTGATCCCGGGACTCCAGGATCACACCC
Organism: Canis aureus; assembly: GCF_053574225.1. NCBI lineage: Eukaryota > Metazoa > Chordata > Mammalia > Carnivora > Canidae > Canis > Canis aureus. The sequence goes on from NC_135649.1 coordinate 105,068,212, forward strand.
TGGGCCGAAGGCAGGCACTAAACCACTGAGCCGCCCAGGCGTCCCCCCGAGTTTCTATTTAAATTCCAGTTAGTTAACATACATATAAGTTTCAGGTGTACAATGTAGTAATTCAAAGCTTCCATACAACAGCCCATGCTCATCATAAGTGCCCTCCTTAATCCCTGTTTCACCGATCCCCCCACCCACCTCCCCTCTGATAACCATCAGTTTGTTCTCTATAATTAAGAGTCTATTTCTTGGTTTGTCTTTCTCTTTTTCCCTTCGCTTATTTGATGTATTTCTTAAATTCTATATATAAGTGAAATCATATGGTATTTGTCTTTCTCTGACTGACTTATTTAGCTTAACATAATATTCTCTAGCTCCATCCATGTTGTTGCAAATGACAAGATTTCATTCTTTTGATGGCTGATTAATATTCCATTGTGTATAAATACCACTTCTTTATCCATTCATCTACGGATAATTTTTATTTTTTTATTTGTTAAAATTTATTTATTCATGAGAGACACACAGAGAGAGGCATAGACACAGGCAGAGGGAGAAGCAGGCTCCATGCTGGGAGCCGGACGCGGGACTCGATCCCAGGTCTCCAGGACCACACACTGGGCTGAAGGTGGCGCTAAACCGCTGAGCCACCCAGGCTGCCCTCTATGGATAATTTTTAAAGAATCAGAGCTAGAGTTCCATCTGAAAAATTCCTCAAGTTCATATCTTTACTTTCTCTAGCTCAGACTATAAGAAGCCATCCCTAGAACTGAGTTGTAGTTGGTTCCGATAAGAGGCTGAGAGAAGAGGAAAGAGGGAAGAAGCAAACTCTTTATGGGACAGGGTCAGAGTTCAAAGAGAAATTGGAGAATTACAGACAAACTTGACCAATAAGATCACAAGCCTAAGGAAAATTCAGGTATAAAAATTCAAGATATAAAGTTCTATTGCTGAGTCACAAAGTACCACAAACTTAGCAGCCTGCACAACATACATTTATTGACTCAGTTTCTGTGGTGAAGAGTCTGGTCGTGTTTTAGTTGGGGCCTCTGTTCAGGGTCTCACAAGGCTGTACTCAAGGTGTCAGCCAGGGTTGGGGTCTTATCTGAGGCACAGGTCCTTTTCTGAGCTCAGGTGGTTGTTGTTACAATTCTTTTTCTTGCAGATGTAGAACTCATGGTGGCTTGCTTCTTCAAAGCCAGCAGGAGACTCCCTATCTTCAAGGAAGGCCAAAGACTCCAAGGAAATATTTTAAGGACTAACCTGATTAAGTCAGGCCCACTCAAGATACTCTCCTTTTTGAGAGTCAAACTGATTGGGGCCTTAATTGCATCTGCAAAATGCCTTATGCTTTTTTTTTTAAGATTTTATTTTTATTTATTTGACGGTGGGGGGGGGGCGGGGAGGAGAGAGAACGAACAAGCAGGGGGAGAGGCAGAAGGACAGGGAGAAGCAGGCTCCTTGCTGATCAGGGAGCCTGACATGGGGCTCAATCCCATGACCCTGAGATTATGACCTGAGCCGAAGGCAGACGCTTAACTGACTGAGCCATCCAGGTGCCCCTTATGTTGGCTTTATACCATAACCCAATCATGGGAGCAACATCCATCATATTCACAGGTTCTCCCCACACTGAAGAAGAGGGACATGGATATGAGGGAGTGGGAATCAAGGGAACCATCTTAGGATTCTACGTACCACAGGCTCTGACTGAGAGACCTCTGAGTGGCACTGTGCCTCTTTTAGGAAAAATAGGGAAGTCTGGGAACCAAAGGGCAGAAGCAGGAGTACCCTCAATTACTATTACCTTAATGACCCACTGGGGGACTTTATGCTTTCTCAGCTTGCTACTCTGGGCTCTGCAGAGTTTGAGGTTCTGTTCCACATAGGGTCACATTCTTGCCAATGGACACAGCAAGGGTCTCACTGAACTACAAGTATGGCTACTGGCAGGGCTTTGGATTCCTGTGGCCAAGGAGTCACATTCTTGTCAGGGGTAATTGCCCTTAATCAGCAGGAGGAAGGACAGGTGCTGCTATACAGTGGGGCGGGCAGGGAGGAATGTGTATGGAACTCAGGTTGGGGTGTGTGTGTGTGTCTGTGTATAGAAATTCTCTCTCTCTCTCTCTCTCCATATATATAGGCAGAATCATGGCCTTCCAAAAATGTCTCCATCCTAAATCCCAGAATGTGTCAATATTTTAGGTTACATGGCAAAGGGGAATTAAGGTTGCTCATCAGCTGACATTAAGATAGGGAGATTATCCTGGTGGGTCCAATGTAATCACACAAGTCATTAAATGTGGAAGAGTCAGAGGAAGATGTGGCTATGGAAGAAAGGCACAGAGAGGTGCAATGTTGCTGGCTTCAGATAGGGTGGAAAGAAGCCCTGGGCCAAGTGGTACAAGTGCCCTCTAGAAGTTGGAAAGAGCAAGAAAATGGATTCTCTCTTAGAGCTTCCAGGAAAAAAGCACCACTCTGCCAATATCTTAATTTTAGCCCAGCGAAAGCTGTTTCAGACTTCTGACTTTCAGAACTGTAAGATACTAAATTTGTGCTGTTTTAAGCCACCAAGTGTGTGGTAAATTAGTGATAGCAACTATAGGAAACTAATATTGGGTGAGGAAATACTGTCCAAATCACATTGTCCAGAAATAAGTCATTCTTGCTGTATCAGGGGAGCTTTGCATCTTCCTCTATTAGAGTTAATGTTATACAGTTATACTGATTTGTTTCCATGTTCCTCTCTCTCCCTCTCTCAGGCTGTTGGCTTCTCCTGGTCCGGGACTGTGCCTTCTACATCTCTGTATTCTTAATCTCTCAAATGTCATCGAATCTCTGTGGGCATCTGTGGTGTTGAAGGAGGAAGTGGGGAGTCATGAGGGGGAGGAGACTGAGATGGTGGTGGTGTCAGTGCTAGGGAGGGAAAGCTCAAGAACGGGTGGGGACTGAGTCTGGCTGATGTTAATTCTCTTGGGGGGGGGCTGGCTTGTTTGGAATGCAGAGAATTTGCAGGTCAGCTGCAGCTGAGGGGAGGCTGCGCCCCAAACATCTTGGCCTCAGTGGGGCTCTTGGTTCAGGAATGACTCAACAGTATTCTGAGCCTCCTGGATATGCCCCATCAACAGAGAACCCCTAATTTCCTCTCATCCACTCCCTCACCTGCCACCTACAGTGTTGCTCAATCCTTATCGTCCCAGATGGGAAGCACAGACTTCAGTTAGAGATGGAGCAGCTCCAGTCACTGAAGTTTTTAATTTGAGCTTTCTGTGGGTATCACTGTTTCTCTCGTGTCCCAATGCTGGATCTTGGTACTATTGGGGACCTTGAATATGCCCTCTAATCAAACTCAAGCTCTTAGAGTATGTGTGTCTCTCTCTTATCTCTTTCTTGTCTCCCGTTTTCCTCCTCCCCCATCCTCTCCTCCTCCTCCTCCTTCTTCTCTCTCTCTGCCTCTGTCTCTGTCTCTGTCTCTATCTCTGACCATATATCTCTTCAGGGAAGTATTGTGAGAGCTGCCAGGGCCAGGGTGAGGGAGATGGAGGAGCCTGAGTAATACACAAGGACTGAGGAATTGTGGGTAATAGTAGGAACTAGAGTCAAGGAAGAAATGGGCACTTTGAAGGAGTAAAATAAGGATCTTTCCTCCCTCCACAGATGAGGCCAAACAGAAGCCATATGTGGTGTCTTGTGCAATGTGCTAGTTAGTTCCTTATATAAACCAAACAAAGCAGTCTAACAATCCTATAAATACCACACAGAAAGATGAACCAGCTAGAGTAACGTCAGTGTTTCTAAAGATAAAGTAAATTAATACTACTGGCACCACCCTGTTTTTGTGTGGCTCATCTCCCAAAAGCACAAAATACAAATTTATACCCCAAAGCATGTTTTATGAATTCAAGCAGCTGGCATGATTTTAGCATATATGAAATATGCACATTCTTACTGTAAAGTAAGTTTTAAAAGCTTGCATGCACTCTGAAGCATGAGCTTTTGCAAAGAGAGTGAAATATGTTTACAGCTTTGTTCCCTTCGTGGTTAGTGTGTCCTAGTGCAGCTATATTGTATCAGAGGTACTTGTTGGTTTTCCTTGCCCGAGGAATGGCAAAATTGGCTTCTATACTGGCCCAGCTGAACAGGCTATCCTGGAGTAACTGGAGGCTCTATTTCTCAGCTGGGATGACAGCACTTGGAGGTGGTATGAGGAAATATGGAAAGTGACTGGGCAGGAGAATAGAGAGAAATAGAGTGTAGAATGAGGAATAAATCGAAGAGAACTGAATTTGTTAGTGAAAGTGGATGAGGTGGGAGAGAGGGGAGGCATGACGGTGAAGAATGATCAGAAGGTTAGGCATTGGCAGAGGAGACACCATTGAACTTGTACTGTTTAAGCTCCCTCTTATTGAAAGAAGCATTTTTATTGAAGATGACACCCTGAAAGATGTCCTATCCTAAGGAGGCCCTCTGACACCAAATCACCAATAGTACATGTTTTAAGCATTTGCTATTTTTAAGCAAGAGGAAATTGTTAGAGGAAAAGGAGACCATTAAAGACATGAACCTTTCAACACTTGGATTTGATGAGTAGTCATAAAGTAGAACTGAGGGAAGGTAGGGAAATTGATAAAAATCACTGAGTTTTGCTACTCTTGGGGCAAGTGGACATAATACTAAACACTTTCATGTAACAGCTCACTAGTCTTTGCAGTTTTTTCTTTAAGGTTTGGGAGAAAAACACTTTCCCATTGTTTCCTCCTCCACCTCCCAATTCTGGATCCCTCTGTGTAATATCTATAATCTGGGAAATAAAACTACTTTTTAAAAAGTAATTTCTAGATCCTGATTGAAATCATAGCAAGAATCAGTTTGTTTGAAAGTTGATGACATAGTTTTCCAAAAACTTACTCTACCCAAGTTAGATATCCAAAAGCTTATATGGTTCAATAGCCCAAGGAAAGATGGTTACTAGATACTTTTCACTCGTATTACTTGACTGAGCAGACATGGTTTTCAGTTGTGCTGTTTGATTTTATTCTTCTACTTGTAATAGTGACCTTGATAATATCTTATGTATCTTGATAATATCTTATGTAAAAATCAATGCTTGATTTTTTTTAGATACTATCTCTGTTACCCTGACACCAAATCAAAATAAACTAATGGAGCATAACAGGAAACAAAAAGGTGGGGTGGAGAATCTGTTACTTAAGGACAGTGATCTCATCACTGTACAACTGTTGAATGTTTCCTGGTCTGATTTTTGACTACTTTGCCTTTTATCCCTGCTACCTACAATTCAGTATAACACATATGCCTTATAACAATGCACACATAGAAATCAGGGTTGCTAAGCTGTTTTAATAATTTATTTATTAAGAGTTTATTTATTAGAGAGAGAGAGAGAGAGAGACTACACTAGAGAGAGTGAGCATAAGTGGTGGGGAAGAGCAGAGGGAGAGGGAGAAGCAGGCTCTGCACTGAGCCAGGAGCCCAATGTGGGGCTTGATCTCAGGACCGTGACCTGGGCCAAAGGCAGACGCTTAACAGACTGAGCTGCCCATGTGCCCGTTTTAAGAATTTTATGTATGTGCTATTTGAGAAAATTGGACATGTGGATGAATGCTGGGCTAGCTGGGTTTAACAGGGGTTCTGTGAGGTAAGAATTGAGGTAAGTGGGTTAAGTGATAGGATTTTTTTTCCTGTTTAAATTACATCTGTAGTAGACATCTATGGGGTTGGTTTCTCAGCACTGCTTTTTCTAAGAAGTGCTCTATTTCCCTAAACTATGTAGTTACTGTTAGAAATAGCCATGTTAGAGATTGTGATTGAGCACTTGACCACGGTTCTGGCTGAGGGGATTCCTGGTAAGTCACACGGGCCAATCATATGACCTTGCCCTGCTGCCACAGTTGACCTGGGGTGTGTCCAAGGGTGCGAGCCTGATCCCACTTGGGCCAGTGAATCCCTTCTCAGGACTTTTTTTTTCATTGAAGTCTAATTGACATAAAATGTTATATTAGTTTCAGACATACAACGTATTGATTCTGCAATTCTGTACATTACTCAGTGGTTACCATAAGTGTGGTCACCATCTGTCACCATACAAAGTTATTAAAATATTGACTATATTTCTTATGTTGAAGTTTTCATCTCTGTGGCTTATTAATTTTAAAATGGAAAGCTTATACTTCTCAACCCCTTTTCCCTCAAGAATTTTTGAGACAGAAATTTGGGTCAGTCTTTATGCATGTGGCTATGGTTATAAGATGTAAAGATCAGGAACTTCTTTTGCTATGTTGAGAAAGATATTATATATAGAAAAAAGAATGAGGCCAGTGTGCAGAGGGAAGTGAAGATAAGGGATGGAGAGAGGGCATCTTTATAGTAATGAGTCCCTGGTTTCAGCTGTTCTGGCTCATTTGACACCATTTATATGCTGATGAAAAGGTGTCTTTTGGAAGGTGACTTGATTGCCCAAAAATTATAAATTGTTCCTATCCATTATTATACTATCTTTGTAACCTGAAAAAATTATCTTTTTAATTTTCTCTCTAAACCTAACATTGCTTTAACTAAAAGTAAAAACTAAAAAATAATGTAATTCAATAAAATATTTATTGTACTGTGTTAGGTGTGGTAGAGTATTAAAAAGTATAGGTGACACAAAATGTAACAAAACCATCACTGAAAAGGTACAGACAGTATGTATATGTGCTGCCGAAGTGAGCACATGAAAAGGTACAGACAGTACGAACAAAAATGGAAGAGAGGTCCCTGCAGGCTCATCCAGAAAGAAGAGTCTTCAGGATGCAGGGCTGATAAAAGTTAGGTAGAGAGGAAAGCCAAAGCCAAAGACCATGTTCCATTTGTAATTTGTGATGTGATTTAAAAAAAATCAGCTTAATTAAAATGGACACATTTTTACTAAGCATGACGTATCAGAAAAGCATAGTTTGGTCCCTGCCTTCTAGGAAAGAAACATCTTCAGGGGCAAAGCAAGACTTGTGTTTATTCTGTAAAGATCCTCTCTCATTATCTTGTTTGGATTCTCCTTTAGACTGCTTTACCATGTTGGAAATTAGGTTATTTGGTAACTTGTTGATTTGTTTTTCTTCTCTCTAAGGTAAGCCCCCAAGGGAGGGATTTTTGTCTATTTTGTTGCATCCCCACCATCCACAACAGCATCTGGTTTACTGCAAACGGAATTCGTGGAATGAAATGGAGAATCGGGTTGTACAGTAAAATCACATTAACTCTCTGGCCTTGAATATCTCCGGGCCAGCCAGAAATCTCCCAACTTTCAAACACTAGGGGGCAGGCTGAGATTAGAACAGAAACAATTTTTTCCTTTAGGGCAGTGGTTTCTAACTTTGCTTACATAATAAGCATCGCCTCCGGGCGCCCTTAGACATTCTAAAGATCAGACCAGACTCCTGACTATATCGGAATCCGCAGAGGGTGGGGCTCAGGCATCAGTCTTCCAGGAAGCCGCCCAGAAGATTCCGACGTGCAGCAGAAGGGCAAGAACCACAGACCAGGGGTCGAGACGCGGGGGTCAAGGTTGCGCGGCCTTCGGCGCAGCGGGAAAACGGAGACTGGCCGCCAGGACTCCTGGCCTCCACGTCACTCTCTGGCCGTGGTGCCTTTAATCGACAGTGGCGGGGAGTGGCCGGTCCTCCCCGTAGCAACACGCCCGGCCCGGCGCGCTGATTGAGTGGGGACCAGCTCCGGCTTCCCGCCAATGGGAGCGGCTGCAGGCGCCGCGTGCCACCCCCGGCGGCCGCGAGCCCCCACCCCGAGCAGCGAGGCTCCGCCCCCGGGCGGCCGCTCTGCGAGGGTGCGGTCGTGGGGAGCAGGTCTGGTCCCGCGCTTGCGCTCGCGCTCTCCGGCTCTCGGTTCCCTCGACTTTCCCCCCGCCCCCCCGGCCGGCTCGCGAGGCCCGGGTCTCGGATCGCGCGCGCTCGCGGCTGTGGAGCGCCATGAGGCGGCTGGCGCTGCGGTAGGTAGCAGGAGGCGGCGAGGCGGGGTCCTGGGGTCGCCCACGCCCTCGCTCCGGGCTGCTAGCGGGTCCGGGCGGAAGGAGCAGGCCGCCAGCTGGGAGGACTAATGCGATGGTTTGGAGCAGAAAGTGGGGCCGGGTTAGAAGGGGCGACCACCTGCTGCCTGGACGGGTGCCATTGGGCTTGGGGGGGGCGCCGCGACCCCCACCTTTTAAAGGCTTCTGGAGCAGAGTTTGAGGTTAAAAGCGGAGCGGCACTTTAAGGGAGGAAGTTGGGTGTTCCCTTGAAATTCCTTTCTCTTTGCTCATCAGGGGTGTGGTCTGGGGTAGCCCCAAGTCGGAAAGCTAGCCTTTAGGATTCCACGTTACTTTCCAGCCCTTTGCCCTCCTTTGGAGAGCATTTCTCGGTTTAAGTGCTTGACCCGCTTGACTCTGGTTAATGTGGGCAGAGATTGCAGGGTACCTCTTGGACTGTCAGGACTTCAGTCAGGACTGCGTGCCCAGGGCTTTTGGTGCTGATCTAAATTTTACCTTTAATGAGCAGCAAGGGGGCGAGGTGGGAGGCTTGTTAAGGCTACTTGGACAAGGAGGATGCTTTTTTGTATGTGTCCATGCCAGCTTGCCCTTGAAGGCCTAGGGACTTAGACTCTAGACAGGTCTGGCTCTCCCTCAGCCCCTTTCACCTGAGCACTCCAGCTGTTCCCAGGTTCTTTGTGTCTGGCCAGGACCCCAAGGGCCTCACCCCTGTTCCAGCGTTTGGAATCATCCCACTACAGGTCTTTCAACTCTGTAGCTGGCCCACATTGGTGTCGACTGACCCTGAACTCTATCATTTCTCTCGAGGGCCCTGGATCTCTCTCACTGTCCCTGTGGGTCTTGCTACCAGTTGAAAAAGGTTCTCTGTCTCTCTCATATAGCACTGAAAAAAAATAAAAGATTTGTTAACACTGTTTAGACAGGTTGAAAGTCATGACAAGAAGGGCCACAGTTGGCCTTAGCTTACATTGGGCATGATGTGAAAGGCCTTCTACAAAGTTACATGGTCTTGCCATGTACCTTTTCCCAGGAAACCTTTCTTGATCTCCTCTCCCCCAGTTTGGAAGTCTCTTTCTTTGTCCTGAACTCCCATAAACCTGCATTCCTTTCTTGTGAGTCCTATCCAGGGTTTAGAGAGAGAGAGAGTTCATAAATGAATACAGACTGTTCAACATGATTAGGTTATTTGACTAGTGGGCAATCTTTTTCGTTTCTTTTTTGTTCCAGACTCACAAAAGAGTCACCTGAATTTGTCCGTTTCTAAATTGAGGGATTTCCCCAGAGTGGAGGGCCTGTGAGTGGCATTGCCTATTACTGTACTGGAAACTCTTCCTGGACACCTCCCCTAAGGTTGGGATCCAGATCAGAGCTGAGACACTTCTGCTCACACCTTAGGTGATTTCTGTGACTTCCTAGGCAAACCATGAAGAGATTGGGCTCCTTAGTCTTCTTTCATTGGAAAGGTTCAATCATGGAGTCCTAGGGCCTGAATATTCCAAAGCCTCTTGACAGCTTCTTCTAAAGGCCTCAGAATTTTCCTGTAAGACTCCAAGAGCTTATCAGGGAGAAGCCAGTATACCTGAGGTACTGAGGTGTCGAGTAGTGATTAAACCATTCTTCTGCTCCCTCCACCTCAGTGCCTCATGTATAAAAGGGAAGTAGCCTGAGATTGTGAAAAAAGCAACTTGCCTGCATGTGCATTCATGAGTACATGTGTGTATGTGAACTTCTTTCTTCTTATGACAGTCCTATAGGATAGTTACTATAACTACCCCATTTTACAGATGAAGAAACTTTTTTTGGGGGGGGATGAGGGAGTTAGTCCTCACTTGTCCCAGCATGAGATAGTAAGATAGTAAGATAGTATTAGTAAATACTAATAACTTGAACTAGTATGAGTAACAGTATTTGGGGTTCTTAACCTCTTCAGTGCTGTGTTTTCTTCAGCTGTGCCATCAGTAGATTGCTTTGTCAGTTTCTAATATTATATATGTGTTATTCCTGATACAATAGTGAGTGATTAGGAGTCAACATTTAAACAGTAAGCTAAACCAACTTATTTTGGCAGACTAGGCTGGGCACATTTGGGTAAATAGCTTTTATTTTGTTTGGGGATTAGGAAATTTCTGCCCCAGTCTTTGAGTCTGGAAATGGTTAATTCTATTTGCAAATTGATATAATTGGCTTTAACTTATGGCGTGATAATAAAGAACAAAATAAGTGTTCATAATTAATAATAAATGTTTGTAATTAATTTACTCAATAGTTTACCAGATTGATTCTGGGCTTCTGAAGCTAATAAAAAAAGCAAGAGTAAATCCATTAAATCTGGTTGATATCTTTTATTTATTTTGTAGATTGTTAGCTAATTGGTCTCTGCTCTCATGAAATGTTTACTCTAGTTGGAGAGATGATTTATAGAATAACCTCGTATGCAAATATACACTGGAGAAACAGGTACAGACCTTTACAAGAAAGCGTATACTGAGGATGTGTGATGGCCAAGTGTTCTGGGGGAAGAGGCCAATCTTTGAAGTTTCCAAGAAGCCATGGAACCTACTCTAGTGTGTCTTATCTTGTTTCGTAGGCTTTGTACCTTGAACAAGGAGCTGCTTATTCCTGGCAGAGGACTGACTCAAGGATTCCAGAATCCAGAGAAACAGAGAGTCTTCCATATGCATGAAGGCAAGCATGAGTGTTTATCTTTTGGGCCCACGTGGTGAAAAACCCTGTCTTACTTGGGAGGCACATAGATAGATAGTTTAGGCACATGAGACACACTACAGGTGGATCTTTTATAAACTTTTCATTTATAAAATGATTGGTAAAGGGACGCCTGGGTGGCTCAGCGGTTGAGCATCTGCGTTCAGCTCAGGGTGTGATCCCGGAGTCCTGGGATCGAGTCCTACATCAGGCTCCCTGTGGGGAGCCTGCTTCTCCCTCTGCCCATGTCTCTGCCTCTTTCTCTCTGTGTTTCTCCTGAATAAATAAATAAAATCTTAAAAAAAAAGATCAGCTTTGGGTAGAAACCACTTTCAGAATTTGAGCTTCGGAGCCTGGGAGATGGAGCTCTTTCAAGTTAAATGATTTACATCTTCTTTGTATTGGTACTAAAGGGGAAAGCATGAACAAAGACACCTGCTGGATAAAAGGTGGGCCCTTCATTTGTAGCAACTAAATGCTCCTAATCTATAGTTTTGTTAGAGACATGCTGTTAATCCATGCTTAGTTGAAATTAATTTCAGTTACTAGCCTGATATGCAAATTATAGATGTTTATATCAATTTGAGAGTATGCATTATAATTAAAATTGTGGTTTCTTGAAAAGGTACACATGTATTATATATGCGTAACTACAATTTCTACTTTTTTCTTGGCCATCAGTACCCATCTTTCTTCTTACACTGAATAAACTAGTAATAATCATTTTACATCAGCAAGTATCAGTGAGTATACCATTTTGTGTACTTTATGTCCTTTCTTTTATTCAAGGAACTCAGGAGGGAATAAAGATAAGAAATAAGTCCAATATACTAGTGGTTACTAGAGGCATACCTCGGAAGCACAGTAAGATGAAGTGCAATAAAATGACGTATGCCTGTAGATTTTGCAGTTCTTTATGATCTAGTTTTTTTTTTAAGATTTTACTTATTTATTTTATTTTAGAGAGAGGGTGAGCAATTAGGGGGAGGGGCAGAGGGAGAGGGAGAGAATCACAAGCGGACTCCACGCTGAGCGCAAAGACTGATGCAGAGCTCGATCTCACAACCCTGAGATCATGACCTGAGCTGAAACCAGGAGTGGAACACTTAACTGACAGAGCCACCCAGGCACCCCTATGATTTAGTTGTAATTATAGTTTGTACCAAATTTATTATGTGTAACAACTGTTTGATAGAAAAATCAACTGTTTTTCATTAAAATGCATGTTTCTCTAACCATATTTCATTTTGATCCATTAGTTATTGAAGGACCAAGGATTTCTGTAGTTAATTTCTTATAAACTGGAATATATATTTTCTAAATCCTATATAAATGCTAGAAAAAAATGAACTCAGTATTATGTGAAATTCTATAGATTTATTTTTTAGTCTTGAATTTCTACTGGTTATCTAATTTGTTTTCCCTTTATCCATATAGCATGTTCACCTATACATGTGAATCACGGTGTGTGTGGTAATTAGTATCAACTTTTTCTTAAGTGCTTAATTTTTTTGCATTAATTTATTCTTGCACTTTTTGAGCATTAACTAAAATTAAATTACTTTCTTTGCTTTTCCTTGATTTACATCTTTGCTGTTTTTTTGTGGCTTAAACTTTTCTAACAATCAGGGTAGTATAAATATATGAGAAATCAGTTAGAATGATACTTGGATATCAGTGTTAGTCCCTGCACTAAGTAATCTGATTTACTACTGCCTATAAAAAGCTAGGTGATGTTTTTGGTCATGATATCTCCATCATAAGGACACTCCTACGGACTCTGATTCTGCCCCACCTGATGAATAATTGAAGTTACCCTTTTTTGTTTGTGTGTGCAAATCCCAGTGATTGGCACAATAGTATTCTTTTCTACACTAAGGAGACAATAATTGTTTGGAGGTTTTAGGAAGCAGAGGCTTGATCTCTTCCCTGAGCTCTCTGTTGTGGCATTAAATGGAAATTAATGGATCTTTAAAGCTTTTGAAAAAAAAATAAAGCTTTTGAGTGCATGAATTGCTTTTCATGGTTCTTGAACTCATTGCCATAATCCATTTCCGATACTTCTTGGTTTCTTGGAGTGACCTCTATTTTTCTTTCAGTTCGTGATAAGTTGCGGGAGATAGTAGGAGTATCCACAAACTGGAGGTAAGCATGCTTTGTGGTCCTTCATTCTTTCATCCCTTATGCTAGGCTGTATTTAGGCTCAGCTGATTGTCTCATTGTAGGGATGGAGGGGGCCCTGTGTTTGGAAATGGGTTTTTTACTTGAAGAAGACCAACACGCCATCATACTCATCATTTGGTGCATTGTTGTCATAAAATGTGATTTACACCTACTCTGTATTTTTTGAAATATATTCAGGTATATTACCTCACTGGTTCTCAATAAAACTTGTGACATGCTTATGGCATATATTCTTATCTTTTTTTTTTTTTTTTACCTATGATGAAACTGAAACTCAAGATTGAAAGATTGAGTATCAGAGTTTGGGACTCAAACCCAAGTTTCTTGTTTTTTCTTTTTTGTGCAGCTTGATTCCTTTATTGCTTCTTGCTAACAGCAGTTCCCAGTTAACCCGGTCTCTCAGTATTTCCCCCCTGTGAAATAGGGTAATATCCTTCTTGGTGCACTGAATTTTGAGACTAAAATGAGATTTTTTAAAAAAGCAATTATTAGGCATACAATAATCTATTATTGGTATAGAAATTATCTAATGACTTCTTTTTAACGGCTTATATGAAAATTTTCAATTTGCCGAAAAGTAGAAAAAGTGAATACCTATGTCACTACCATCTTGATTGGATATTGAGGTTTTTCCAGATTTGCCAATTTGCATATATTGGCTTGACTATTTCTTAGTGAATTATAGGTATTCGGCTTCAGCATATATCTCCAATAAATAAATATATTCTCTTTTATAACAAAATCTGCAATTGTGTATCTAACAAACAAGATATTCTGTTACATGATGAAATTGACAATAATCCCCTAATATTATATTACTCATCTATTCAGAATTTCTCAACTGTTTCCCAAATGTTTCTTACAGCTTTTTACAAAAATACCAAGATCCAATAAAAGATTGTATATTGCCTTTAGTGTTTAAGACTCTTTGGTCTCCTCTAATCTAGAATAGCAGACCATTCTCCTCCCTGTTTTTTTTCTCTTACCAGCTTGACTTTAAAGAGGCCAAGCTATTTGTCATGTAGAATGTTCCATATTTAGGATTTACCTGGTACCATTTAACTTGTTCCTCTACCCCCTATATTAAGCTAAACCTTTTTGACAATAATACTTTGCAAGTGAAGCTTAGACATCTGAATTAATGATGTCAACATTTTAGTTTCTTATCCCCTTATCTCTCTCTTCTTTTTTTTTTAAAGATTTTATTTATTTATTCATGAGAGACACACAGAGAAAGGCAGAGACATAGGCAGAAGGAGAAACAGGCTCCCCACAAGGACCCTGATTCAGGACTTGATCCCAGATCCTGGGATCACGCCCTGAGCCGAAGGCAGCGCTAAACCGCTGAGCCACCTAGGTGTCCCTCTCTCTCTTCTCTTGCACTTTAATCATCTCATCTTCTTCTTCCCTTCCCATCTCCTTTCCAAGTTCGCCTCAAGATCTCCTCCTCTTTACCTTTTGCTCTGCCTTCCATACTTCTTTTGGATATACTCCATTTTTCGTCCTCTGTCTCTCTTTCCTAAAATTGAAGGCAGAGAGAGAGACAGAGAGCTAGGGTACATACAGAGAATGCAAGAATTGTCAAGGTGAGAGATGGAAATATGGAGTTCAGTGGCGACTTTCTTTAGCCCATAGATGTGTTTGTATCCATCACTACATTTTTATTTTTATTTTTATTTTTTTTTAATTTTATTTATTTATGATAGTCACATAGAGAGAGAGAAAGAGAGAGAGAGAGAGAGAGAGGCAGAGACACAGGCAGAGGGAGAAGCAGGCTCCATGCACCGGGAGCCCGACGTGGGATTCGATCCCGGGTCTCCAGGATCGCGCCCCGGGCCAAAGGCAGGCGCCAAACCGCTGCGCCACCCAGGGATCCCTATCACTACATTTTTAATTTGATGTCAGATATTCTATTTTTTAATATACTTTTTGATGAGGGTGAACATATGGTTTGTTTGGGTATATCTATATCACTTATAAGTATGTTTTTTTTTAAATCTACAAGTGCAAGGCATTTTATTTATTTATTTATTTATTTATTTATTTATAAAGATTTTATTTATTTATTTGAGAGAGTGACAGAGCAAGCATGAACAAGGTGGGAGGGGGATGGGCAGAGGGAGAGGGAGAAGCAGACTCCCCTCTGAGCAGGGAGCTGATGTGGGGCTTGATCCTGGGATTGTGACCTGAGCTGAAGGCAGATGCTTAACCACCTGAGCTACCCAGGCGCCCCGCAAGGCATTTTAATAGAAAAATTTTAATTACACTGAGAGGCAGGTGGGGAGGGAGGGAAGGAAGAGAAAATGAGGTAGGTCCAGACCTTCATATTCCTCCTTTGATGGGGTCTAACTTGCCTGATTGTCACTGGCATGTGGGATAGCACTGCCTCTGTTTCATTCATGAAGCTTTCATCCTTTCTTCTCAGAGACCATATGAAAGCAATGGAGGAAAGAAAATTACTTCAGAGTTTTTTGGCTAAGTCGCAGGAAGGACTACCACCCAGGAGAATGAAAGACAGTTATATTGAGGTTCTCTTGCCTTTGGGTAGTCAGCCTGAATTACGAGAGAAGTATTTGACTGTTCAAAACACCATAAGGTAACACAGCACTCTTTTTGTTTGTGTCGTTTGTTTTTATTTTATTTCCTTTCATTACTATGACTTTGAGATGTATATGTAATTCGCACACCATACTATTCAGCTATGTAAAGTGTGCAGTTCTGTGGTTTTTAGTATATTTGTAAGAGTCATGCAACCATCACCACATTCAACTTAAGAACCTTTCATCCACCCAAACTATGTTCTTCATTTTTAAGAGATGATCATTGTGATTTTCATTTAATCAGTTTTCTTTATTTCACAGATTTGGCAGGATTCTTGAGGACCTTGACAGCTTAGGAGGTACTGGTATTTAATATTTCTAAATAAATATTTACAGCTATACATTGAATTCTTTGGCTGGAGGGGGCCTTTTAAATTCTTCAAGTTGCACAGATGAGGATATTGTAAAAGAGCAAAAGAAGGGCCTCTTTTACTTCTGAATTGTCATAATTTTTTTCCTGAAAATGTAGATTCCTGTTTAACAATTGTAATCTCATTAATCCTTTCTAATAGCTTTTCAAAAAGTCTTAAATTTATGGAAAAGTTGCTAGTACAGTACAAAGAATTGTTCTTCTCTGAATCATGTGAGAGAATATGTTGCCAATGTGATGTACATCATCCCCAATTGTTTTCATTAATATTTCCTACAAACGGGACGCCTGGCTGACTCAGTGGTTAAGTGGCTGCCTTCGGCTCAGGGCGTGATCCTGGAGTCCCCAGATCGAGTCCCACATCAGGCTCATGCATGGAGCCTGCTTCTCCCTCTGCCTATGTCTCTGCCTCTCTCTCTCCGTGTCTCTCATGAATAAATAAATAAAATCTTTAAAAAAATTTCCTACAAACAAGGACATTCTCCTCCATAACCACAATACAACCATTGGAATCAAGAAATTAACCCTGATATTTTAGATTGTTTAATCCTCAGACCCCATTCAGCTTTCACCACTGGTCCATTTGTTGCATTTAGTTGTGTCAGGAATAGCTCCTTGGTGTTTCTCTTTCATGACCTTGATACTTTTGAAGATTATAGGCCAGTTCTTTTTTGGAACTTTCTCTAAATTTGGTTTTATTTGCTACTTCCCCAAGATTAGATTTGGGGCATACATCTTTGGCAGGGACATCACAGAAATTATGATGTGTTCTCATTGCATCTCGTCATCTGGTACATAATTCTCATTTGTCCCATTACTGGAATGTTAACTTTAATCCCCTGATGAAGGTGGTGTCTGCCAGGCTTCTTCACTGTAAACTTACTCTTTCCTCCTTTGTAATTAATAAGTAACTTGTAGGCAGACCTTATAAACATTCCATTTCTCATCAGACCTCCAATTTATTACTTTAAAATTAGTATAGACTCAAGGATTCCTTTTTTATTTATTTTTGTTTTTTTTAATTTATTTTATTTATTTATTCATGAGAGAGAGAGACAGACAGACACAGGCAGAGGGAGAAGCAGGCTCCACGCAGGGCGCCCGATGTGGGACTGGATCCCAGGTCTCCAGAATCACGCCCTGGGCTGAAGGCGGCGCTAAACCGCTGAGCCACCCGGGCTGCCTGGATTCCTTTTTTATTGAATGGATTATAATACGTTGCTGTCATCTCTTCTGGTGCTCAGATTGTGCTGGGACTGTCCCAGTCCCTTCAGGTGGGCTTGTGTTTTTTTGATGGGTCCCCATCATTCTTTGAACACTTCTTCGCTTTCTTACACAGTAAGATGTTCTAGGCTCATTTGTACTTTCCCTGCCTCAGTCCTGAAATCAACCAAATCTCCAAGGAGCTCTGGTTCTTTCTGATGGAGAATGGTAATTAGAAGCCAAGATACCAGTGCTGGGAGTGGTCACTGCTGCTGGGGTGTCACTGCTCCTGTGCCCTTTCAGTGGACAAGTTGGGGAATCTATGCACATACATTTACATGTCTGTCTGTCTGTTTATCCATTGATGAAAACAATGGGTTCACACTGACCGTTCCAATTTTGGTTCAGCACCACAAGTTCATTCATTTCTTCTTCCCTTTTCATATTTGCAATTCCCTTTTCCAGCTGATTCCATTATCCTAAATTCATATACTTATTTCTTCAGTTTCCTCTGTATGTAGCCAATTTCATATCTTTGCCACCTCTGTCCCCTCATGGATGCTCCCCTCATCTCACTGGGATTTGTACCACGTCCCCCTCTGCAGGGTCACTCTCCTCCTTTTGCTCAGTCTGCAACATGCTGGGCCATTATCTTGTTGTCTCCTCTCTTTATGTCCTCCTGATTCCAATTGGCCTTTAGTATCCCACTCTGGGCTACCTTGCTTACTCTTACTAATGACTTTTTGACTGAACTGTTGGGAAAGGGCTTAGCTCTAATGACTTCTACAATATAGACATAAGTCAGTTGTTAGGCTTAACACCCAGCTTTGTGTTTCTTCAGATTAAATAAACTGGGGTGCCTGTGTGACTCAGTGGTTGAGCATCTGCCTTCAGCTCAGGTTATGATGCCAGGGTCTTGGGATTGAGTTCCACATTGGGCTTCCTGCAGGGAGCCTGCTTCTCTCTCTGCCTGTGTCTCTGCCTCTTTCTGTGTGTCTCTCATGAATAAAAATCTTTTAAAAAAGATTAAATAAACTTGGTTAGGGGCACCTGGGTGGCTCCAATCATGATCCCAGGGTCCCAGGATCTAACCCAGCATCAGGCTCCCTGTTCAGCCGGGAGCCTGCTTCTCCCTCTCCTGCTGCCACTCTCCACCCCCACTCATGTTCTCTCTCGCTCGCTTACTCTCTCTCTCTCTTAAATAAAGAAATAAAATCTTTTAAAAAATAAACTTGGTTAAACATTCTTACTGACCTTTTAAAAAAAAAAACAACGCACACGCACACATACACTCTTGACTTTGGTTTACTTAGGTGTCCCTAAATGCACAAACTCCCTTGCCACTACACTGTTTTTTCCTCATTGACTCCTGTTGATGGCCATCCATTTTACCTGTTCACTTGATTCTGTTCTTTCCAGTTCTTCTAGGAACTTGCCTTATCACCTATGCTTTCTCGTTAGTATCTCAAGCCTTTTCTCAACTTCACATTTCCTTCAGCTTATTACAAACATGTTAAAGGCTCTTCCATCTCATTTTTTTTTTTTTATTGGTGTTCAATTTACTAACATACAGAATAACACCCAGTGCCCGTCACCCATTCACTCCCACCCCCCGCCCTCCTCCCCTTCTACCACCCCTAGTTCGTTTCCCAGAGTTAGCAGTCTTTACGTTCTGTCTCCCTTTCTGATATTTCCCACACATTTCTTCTCCCTTCCCTTATTTTCCCTTTCACTATTATTTATATTCCCCAAGGGCTCTTCCATCTCATAATGAAAAGTAGGTAAAATACCCTTCCCTCACAACACTATTGAACTTTCTCCCTCACTTCAGAGCTAACTTTCTGGAACGAGTTGAAAAAAGTCATTTGCTCTTATTTCCTTTATACCTTAACCTCCTATTTACCTCTAAATCTCATATGTTCTGGCTTCTGCTCCTCCTCCTGCTATTGAACTGCTCTTGCCAAGATCTCCATCAGCCCCTTTATTTCATGATCTAATAGATGCTTTTCCTTTTTAAAAAGATTTTTAAAATCTGAGATAGAGAACACTATTGGGGAGAAGAGGCAGAGGGAGAGGGAGAAGCAGGCTCCCCACTGAGTCGGATGTGGGGCTCGATCCTGGGACTCTGGGATCATGACCTGAGCTGGAGGCAGACACTTAACTGACTGAGCTATCCAGGTGCCTCTGATGGATGCTTTTCCAAGTTTACAATGTTGTTAAACTCATCCTTATGCTTTGGTGATATTTCCTCCTGCCTCTCTGACTCTTCCTTCCCAGTCTCTTGTGTAGGCTCCTCTTTGTCTAGTGATCTATGAAGAATTTTTTAAATTCAATTAATTAACGTATAATATATTCTTGGTTTCAGAGGTAGAGATCAATGATTCATCAGTCTTCTATAACGCCAAGTGCTCATTCCATGACGTGCCCTCTTTAGCGTCCAGCACTGTTTGAATGTTGGTTATCCCCAGGGTTTTGTCTTCTACCCTTTTTTGCTTGTCTATACACTCTAAATACTCTCATTCAGTGTCATTTCTTCACTTATTATCAGTATGTGGAATCTTTAGAAAGCTATATTTCCTGTCCTGCTTTTCTTAGTTCCAGACCAATTTGTCATCCTGCCTACCAGACATTTTCATTTGGAAATGTTATAGGCTTTTCAAATTTAACATGTTGAAAACAGTCCATTGTGCTTTCTTGTATTTTCTTTTTCAGTGAATGGTGTACCATCTTTACTCAGGCAAGCTAGAGACCTGGGTTTATTAAAATGCTGTCAAGTGCACCTTCTTCTTAACTTGATCCTTTCATTTCCTCAAGTGGCTACCATAGGTTAGCCACATGTGATGTATTTTATGGCTACCACAGAGACTTTTAAATGGACCTGCTTGCCTTTAGCCTCTCATTCCCCCAGTGCATCCTTTAGCAGGTGCATGGATGGAAGGATTTATTGTCACTTAAGTAATATTGGGTACAGACCCTGGTCCCGAGGGCTGATGATACAAGTTTGAATGACTCATGGAGAAGCAGTGAGGCTTCTAAACACAGGAGTATAATACATCTTTAAATGATTTGTTATTTGTAAGATGCATAGCTGCATGCTTAGCTGATTAAAATATGGAAAGTATATAGATAGCCACAAGGTGGTGTAAGAGTCAAATCTGTTATTTGGGAAGGAGGAATGACTTCAGTTAAGTAATTGTTTTATGATTAAGGAAGAGTCAAGGAAAATAGATTGCTGAGTCCCTGTGATTTGTTTCTCTTTTCTGAAGATCTTCAGTGCTGTCAGACTCATGGGCTGGAGTCTTTTTCTAGTTGAGGCACTGTGTGTGTCTCTGTGTAGTGGTGACAGGACGCCTGCTGGTTTTGAGCTTTGATTTCTTTACCAAATCTAAAATTGAGTGGGCGGTCAGATTAGAGAATCCTCAAATATCTTCAATGTATAAAATGTAAAAGTCTTTGGTTATCAGAAAAGACTGCTGGTGGGATCTGGGGGGTTGGGTCTTCAGATAATTGCAGAGAGTTGGTTGTAAATGTTGGGAAATAATTTTGCTTTTCCTTCATTTGGTTCTCTTCTCTTTCCTTACAGTTCTTATTTGCTACATGCACACCAGAGTTCATGCAGCTAAGATGTCTCCTTTGTCAATAGTTACAGCCCTGGTGGACAAGATTGGTAAGCAATATTATTTTCTATGAATAATTAGCATTCTTAGTAATTATAGGAGATTATTTTTTTAAAGATTTTATTTATTTATTCATAGAGATGCAGAGAGAGAGAGAGAGAGGCAGAGACACAGGCAGAGGGAGAAGCAGGCTCCATGCAGAGAGCCTGACGTGGGACTCGATCCAGGGTCTCCAGATCACGCCCCAGGCTGCAGGCGGCGCTAAACCGCTGTGCCACCGGGACTGCCCTATAGGAGATTATTGAAATTAGAGGAAATCTTTTCCTTTTATGGGAATTTTTATGTGTATATATATGTATGAAAATTCTAGACTGCTATGTACCAAGATACATATTTATTATAATCTTTGAGTGGAAGGGTTTTTCATGATTCCAGTTTTATTTTTTATATTCTTTGCACTGTCTATAGTTTTCCAAAAGGCATATGAATTTTTTTATATGTCAAAAAATTGTTTTTAGTTTTGAAGACTGTAAAAAAGAAAAAAGGAAATGTGGTGGAATTGGTCAGAATTTCAAGTGAAATTTTCCAATTGAAATACAGATAGCTTTGGGTGTCATTTGAACTCAGATTGATTTTCTGTCTTGCAGATATGTGTAAGACGAGCTTAAGCCCAGAACAGGACATTAAGTTCAGTGGCCATGTTAGCTGGGTTGGGAAGACATCCATGGAAGTGAAGATGCAAATGTTTCAGGTGTGTATTTATCTAAAGATTGACTGCTTATTCCAATACAACCAGCCAGGCCCAGTGAAAAGCGCAGTTACCTATGTATCAATAGACAAGTCTATAGCTCACCACTTATAGAGAAACAATTGAAAGTTCATGTCATGCAGATGGTGGGTGATTTTTTTTCTTTAGATTTATTTATTTTTTAGAGAGAGAGAGAGGGAAAAAGAGAAAGCGAGTGGAGGGAGAGGTAGAAGAAGAGGGGGAATCCTCAAGCAGACTCCCTGCTGAGTGGGGAGCTGCCGGGCTCAATCCCAGGACCCCGAGATCATGACCTGAGCCGAAACCAAGTGTTGGACACTTAGTTGACTGAGCCACCTTCATGGTTGATTCCTGCCCTGCCAGATTCCTGCTGTAGGACCTGTTCTGGGGATTCTCGGTTATTTGAATCTTGGCCCAATAGGTTGAAAAGAGATACAGGGGTTATTGCGAGGAGAGAGAATGAAAATTAATGTCAGGCAGGAACAGATGTCTGTTTTAAGTTTGTGTTTCTCATTGGTCATTTTGACTAACTTAAGACTTGAGTGATCTTTTCTATTCCAGACAGGAAGCTTGGTGGTTGGTGCTTTGCCTTTGCTTTGGGTACCTGTAGGTTCACATCCCAACTCAGCTGCTTATTAGCCATGCGACTGTGGGTAAATTACTTACCTTCTCTGAGCTTCTGTTGTCTCAAGTGTAACATGAAAGCAGTAATAGTACCACATTATATTGTTTGCTAAGGGTGAATGAAGAAACAACCCAACCATTTTAATTACTTGGTATAATTGCCTGTCACACAGTGACCACTAATCACACGTTGGCAATAATGTTGATATATTAGCATCGCTATGGAGATGGCCCCAAATCTTTTCTGGGACTGACATTCAGACCTACCTTAGGGGCACCTGTTATCTCTCTCCCCCTGCATGTGCTTTTGCTACCTCAAATGCAGTGTGTTACAAACTGAGTCCGTTGGTTTCCTTTCCAGTCCTGATCCTCCTTCATTTTCCCTTTTGTCTCCCCAGCCCCAACCCTTTGTGATAGCTTTAATTTTGCCCTATGCAGCCTTCTGCCAAGTCTTGCAAATTCATCACCCATACAACTCATCAGAGTTCTTTCTTCCCCTTCTCCTGGGCCCATGTATTTCACTCAAGGCCTTACTGCCTCCTGTGTGAGTACCTGAACTGTCTTAGTTAGCCTGCCTGCCTCTAGTCTGTTGCCTCTCTGTTAACTGTACAGATTTTTACCAGCTAGGTCTTCCAAAGCTGATCTTATTTTTTATAAAGATTTTATTTATTTATGAGAGAGAGAGAGAGAGAGAGAGGCAAAGACACAGGCAGAGGGAGAAGCAGGCTCCATGCAGGGAGCCCGATGTGGGAATTGATCCTGGGATTCCAGGATCACTCCCTGGGCCAAAGGCAGGTGTCAAACTGCTGAGCCACCCAGGGATCCCCCAAAGCCGATCTTAAATCACACTGCTTTGCGTCTCAAAAAACCTTCTGTGACTGTTAGGTGTGCCTTACAGTCTAACTTCTTTTGACTAGTTAGGATCCAAGGTGCTCCATAAACTACCTCCCACTCAGCTTTCCAACCATATTCCCAACAATTTAACATTTATATACCTTCCTAGAGCTTGCTGCTGGGCATTTTGAACATTCTAAGAGTAGAGAGTTGTTCAGTTTTGCATTCTTGATGCTTGGTGCTAGTAGGTGTTCATTATAATAAACCATAATTTAAACAGTGAGTTGGATGAGTATCATTGCTTACGCTTTTTTCTTTGCCTGAGATTGTCATGCTCTGCCTCTACCATCCACATTCCACCTGTGTTTCCAGATCACCTCATGCTCGGATGCTTTCAGCTCATAGCACCTATTCCTTCCCTATGACTCCTCCCTCAGTACCCTTTCCCTGACCTTTCTCCTGGCACCGGCGAATCTGTTCTGCACCAAGCTGTGTATGAACACATCTTTTTCTCTTCTACCAAACTGTATGAGTCTTAATGACAACATCTGGATGTGAGTCACCTGGCTCACTTCCTCATATCCATTCATTTATCATTGACTTATCCATTGTTTATTGAGTGCCTGTGTTGTGCCAGGTATGCAGTAGTGAGCTAAACAAAGTTTCATTCTCGAGATGCCTGGGTGGCTCAGCGTTTGAGCGTCTGCCTTCAGCTCAGGGCGTGATCCTGGGGTCCTGGGATTGGGTCCTGCATCAGGCTCCCCGTGGGTAGCCTGCTTCTCCCTCTGCCTGTATCTCTGCCTCTCTGTCTGTGTCTCTCATGAATAAATAAATAAAATCTTTTAAGAAACCCTAAAGTTTGATTCTCTTAGAGTTCACATTCTAGTAGTACTCAGTCATTTTCTGCCTTAATTCATACTGATTGCATATGTGCCATCTGCCGGTCTTTGTGCTATGCATAAAGGGATGCAAGTGTGAATAAAAGGGTCTCTGTCCTCAAGGAGCACATGCTACAATAGGGAGACAGCCACATAAATAAGTGGCTATGATTTACATAAGGTCCCCAACTTAGGATGGTTTCATTCGTGTTTTTTCAGCTTGACAATGCCTTGAAAGAGCTTTCAGTAGAATCTGTACTTTGAAGTTTGAATTTTGATCTCTTCCTGGCCTGGTGATACGTAGTACAACAGCAGCAGCGAGCTGCAGCTCCCAGGCAGCCGTGTGATCACGAAGGTAGATGACTGATACACTTGCAGCCGTCCTGTCCTCATTCAGCCATTCTGCTTTTACTCTGAGAAGAATATTCAGTAAATTACTTGAGATATTCAACACTTTGCTATAAAATAGGCTTTGTATAAGATGATTTTGCCCAACTGTGGGCTAATGTAAGTGTTCTTGAATGCGCTTAGGGTAAGCTAGGCTAAGCTGTGATGCTCTCTTGGTTACATGTATTAAATGCATTTCAACTTAATGATATTTTCAATTTATGATGGGTTTGTTGGGACATAAGTTGAGGGAGATGTGTAGTATATATATTTTTAAAGAATTCATTTATTTATGAGAGACACACACAGAGAAAGGCAGAGACATAGGCAGAGTGAGAAGCAGGCTCCCCACGGGGAGCCCGATGTGGGACTCGATCTTGGGACCCTGGGATCATGACCTGAGCCGAAGACAAACGCCACCCAGGGGTCCTGAGATCTGTAGAATATTAAGCATTATGCAGCATTTCTCAGTAGGGACACTATTGGCATTGTATGTAGGAACGTTTTTAGTTATGCAGGACAATCCCCTGTGTTGTGAGATGTTTAGCTCCTTGGTTACCCCTGCCCTGCTAGTGATGTCCCTCAAGTCATGTGGCGACCAAAACCTCTTCTACACATATCCAAATGCTCCCTATAGGGGTGGTATCCATCTCTGTTACATTGAGAACCACTTTCAGGGGAGGACTTTGTTTCCATTCTAGTGGTAAACCAAGGAGAGGATGATGACCTCTGCCTGAAGAGGAGGAATGGGGTAGGAGTGGGGAGGAGTGTCTTGAGGACAGCAGCTATGAGGAAGGCATCAGACACAGACATGGGCAGGAGGAGTTCAGTAGCATGGTATGTTTGAAAACCTCCGAATTGTCAGCTGTGGCTAGGGCAAAAGGTGCAGGTGTGAGAGGGCTGTTTGGTGAACAACCAGAGAGGAATCTGGGCTGTGTTGTGGAGGCCTTTCTATATATGGTGCCAGCAGGCTTAGAGCAGATGCGGGAAGAAGGTTGAGGGGGAGAGGGTGATGGTGCCCGAACAGGCAGCGGTGAGGAGGAGTAGGGGTGAGGTCTGTCGAGCCAGCCTACTGTACCCTCAGCTGATGACAGGACCTCATGATATAACTTCCCTGGAAGTACAGATTCCTAGATGATAACGAAATACCTTAAAACCTCAAAGGCTTGGGCATTGTAAATATGTCACTCAATCCACAGAATTATCACTGATCCTCCCTGCTTCGCAGGAGCCCCCGGGCTCGCTCAGCTAAGGAAACTGAAACCTGTGCTGGTAGTTGGCACCCTGCAAATACTAATGTCTGTGAGTGCAGTGGGCCATTCACCTGGCTTTGTGTGCCACTGCAAGGGCAGGTAGGCCTGCAGAAAGCCAGGATCCCACGCGCTGCTGGACAGTTAAATGCTGCTGATGCCGAGGGTCCCTCTATGACCCTTGCCCTTGATTTCAGTGATGCGCGGTTCCAAAGGCCTTGGGAGTGTCCATCCCAGCCCTTCTCAACTGGTCTGCTGTTTGAATTTTGGGAGATCTTTCTCTTCTCCCAGACCATAGGCTCTTTGGTCATGCTGCCCTTCTCATCCAGAGCTTATTTCTGTGCCTGGCAACTCAGCAGACGGAGGTTACCGAATGCACTTTTCTTTTTCTAATTGTAGCCTTTTTCAAAGGGTGCATGCTGTTAGAATTGTGGTAGGTCTTTGCAGTAAATGCATTTCTTACATCTGTATTTTCTTTCCATTGTTCTTTAGTTACATGGCAATGAATTTTGTCCTGTTTTGGATGCAACATTTGTAATGGTGGCTCGTGATTCTGAAAATAAAGGGTAATTGCTCTTTCTTTCCTAATTCTTCATTTTAAAAGATTTCAGAGATATATAAAACTAGAGAGAAGACTATTACGAATTTCCATGTATTCATCACCTAGACTTAGAATTTTTAACATTTTGCCATATTTGCTTCATCTGTTTTTTCAAAGTATATTGTTTTCTTTATTTTAAAGTAAATCCCAGACATGATGACCTTTCGTCTCTGAATACTTAAGTGTAGGCATCTTTTTAAAAATGAAGATATTTTCCTAAATAAAGATATTACCATTAGCATGCCTAATAAAAATAATAGTAAGTCCATAAGATAGTCTCATGATCAATTCGTATTCACTTTTCTCCAGATATCATTTAATGATCTGTTCAAGTCACAATCCAAAGTTCACATACTACATTTGATTTTTATGTCTCTTAATCCTATCATTTTTGTTAATAGCTTTATGAGATATAATTCACATCCATACAATTCACCTATTGAAAGTGTACAATTTAATGACTTTTAGTGTATTCACAGAACTGTATCTCTTAGGGCTTTTTAATCTAGAATAGTTGTGTGTCCCCACTGCCCCCTTAGTGTTTCATATAAACTTGTTGAAAGGCCAGATGGGCTTTTCTGTACAGTGTCCAACTTTATAGATTTGTCTTGTTGCTTCCTCATGGTATTTTTTTAATTGTTTCTCTATCTCTAGTATTTTCTATAAACTGAAGTTACAGCTAAAGCCTTGATTAGATTCAGATTCAGCATATTTGATGGGAGCACTTTGTAGGTGATGAGATCTGTGTATCTCAAATTGTTGTATCATATCAGGAGGTACAGATTGTCCCACTCATAGTGATGCCAAGATTGGTGTGTGGTGGTTCAGTAGTGACCAAACTGATCTTTTCATTGTAGGGTTCACTTTATCCTCTTACACTCAGCAATAATGTGCAGGGTGCAGTATAGTACAGGATATATCCAGAGTATATGCTCTCACCCTGTGGATAGCTAGCTCCCATCAGTCTTTCTCCAGTGCTTTAAATGTTCATTGCTGATCATTGCTTTAATCATTAAGGTATGTAAATGATTCTCTCCTGTCTTTCCTTCTATGTTTACTACCTAGTGTTCTGGAAAGAAGAGCTTTCCTTTCTTAGCTAGGGTAATTTAGTTTGTAAAGGAAAGTTGGGATTAATGTTTCATTCTTGCCTTTTATTTACACATTTTCTGAATAATGAGTTGCTTTACTAGCTAGCAATGACATGGTTTTTCTACTTTTTGGCTTTTTAAAAAGGTATCATTGTGAATTCATGGATTTTAATTGTCTGTATTTCAGTAAATCGCAGCCATCTTTGGGCAGTGGGGGCAGCTTTCAGATTGCTCCTGTAAAAAAGCTCTTTTCACATTTCTCTACTAGTCTTCCTGTTCTCTGGTACAAGGGGATGTCTTGGGGTCATCTTATACTTTTCCTGCCTGAGGCCTGAAACCAGCCGTTTCTCCAAGGAATCCTGGGGTTCCTCTCAGTGAGCACTGGTATTTAGAGACCAGAATCTGAACCCTAGAAGTATATGTTGTTACTCATTTATCATTGTCTCTAAGGCTTTTTGGTGGACAGAACTAGGATGTATGTTAAAAAACAACGAATATCCAACCTCAATGAGTTTATACCATCAATTCCAAGGCAGATTGAACTGTATAGGTTTTAACTTATTTGGCTTTATACTTTTTGTTCAGCATGTATCTTCTGATAATAAAGTCATTCTGCTACACAACCTGGATGCCTTTATTATATCCAAGAAATTTGAGTGATATAGTGATATTATGTAATATACGATGTATATTAAAACTTTGCCAGTTGTCCTTAAAATGTCTTTTATAGCCCTTCCATCTGAGTCAGGATCTGATCAAGGATCATGTATCGCATGTAGTTATCATGTTTTTTTTTTAAAGAGTCCCTTGCCATTTTCTTTCTTTTAATATGTTGACTTTTTTTGAAGAGTCCAGGCCAATTATCCTGGAGAATGTTCTGCAGCCTGTCTTTGACTATTTCCTCATTACTGCCATCAGGTGAAATTTTTTGATGTGAGGCAGTATTCTTTTTATAAATGTGAACTTTCTATTGTACAGACTGATCCGTAACCAGAAAGCCCCTCAGTTGTTCTAGGGTTATTATGGGAAGCGGTCAGGCAGCATTAACAAGACCAATAGCAAAGACTTCTTGAAACTAGTGGGTAATTGTTCACCTTCCATATTTGCTAGGTAATGACACCTCTTAAACTGTAATCTTTTCTTTTCTTCTTTTTAGGCCGGCATTTGTAAATCCACTCATCCCTGAAAGCCCAGAGGAAGAAGAGCTCTTTAGACAAGGAGAATGTATATTAATTTGTTTATAATAAGATACAGTTTAAAAAGCACATTAACTGTACTGCAGAGTAGGTTATGTAAGAGTATGTATGGTCTCCTCATACCGGTCATGTGTCTTACTCAAGACAAGAATTTATTGAAATTAAAAATACTTATTTTTCTCCCCAGAGTCCATAGTTTGAACAATTTTATCAATTAGATAGTATTCATCAAGTGAAATGATTTGCATTCTTATTTTTAATAAAATGGGAGCTTATCAGTGAAATAACTCCTGGCCCCCCTGAGCCAGTATAATTTCCATCTGGAAGCGAAGAATCTCTGAATACCTTATGTAGCCTTGGCAGCCTCCTCTGGGATAGATGTTTAATTTCCCATGGACTTTTTAAAACCTGGAAATGCTGCCTCTGTAGGGTCCCTGGCAGCCCAGGTCAGGAACCCCAGTGCTGGGGTATGACCTTCCTGACTGTAGCTCCTTATTGCCCTGTGTTCCAGTGAACAAGGGGAGAAGGGTGACCTTCAGTGCCACGTCATTACTGAAAATGGCTCCCAGTGCTGAGGAGAGGACTACCATACATGAGATGTTTCTAAACACGCTGGATCCGAAGTAAGTCAGCAGGGTGAGATTGTAGGTTATGAAAGCATTTCAACCTTGGCCCTCTCCAGAGTTACGTGTGCCTCACATACTGGGAGTTGTTTGCAAATATTTTACTTTTCAACAGTAAAGCCATAGCATTCACAGGGTTTACTAAATCTCCATTTGTACAGGACTGTAAGTTTTCGAAGTCGAGTTTTGCCCCCTAATGCAGTGTGGATGGAGAATTCAAAACTGAAGAGCTTGGAAGTGTGCCACCCTCAGGTATTTTAAGTTAATGAAAAATCTTTTATCTTTTTATTTTTTATTTTTAAAAATTTTTTATTTATTTATGATAGTCACACACACAGAGAGAGAGAGAGAGAGAGAGAGAGGCAGAGACATAGGCAGAGGGAGAAGCAGGCTCCATGCACCGGGAGCCTGACATGGGATTCGATCCCGGGTCTCCAGGATCATGCCCTGGGCCAAAGGCAGGCGCTAAACCGCTGCGCCACCCAGGGATCCCTGAAAAATCTTTTAAATAGGATAACTCGCATTCATGGTTCTTGTGTAAAATTTGACATACCTTTAAACTCACCTCCTTTCTGCAGCAGTGCTAATTCCTTTCTTCTGTATATGAGGGTGGCTGGGAGCTTGTATTTGTTAATAATTACTTTATATCCTATAGGAGCGCAACATTTTTAATCGGATCTTTGGTGGTTTCCTTATGAGGAAAGCATATGAACTTGGATGGGCTACTGCTTGTAACTTTGGGTGAGTCAGAGTGAAGGTGGTTTTAACTTCTGAGAAGCAGCTTGTACTACCCCATTGAACCAAATGGAACATTTTGGACCAGTCTGGATGTATTGGGGCATAGGCTCTGTTTTTAGATAATTATTTTAGTGATACCACCTACCTTTGAGCTTACTTTTCCAAAGGCTGTAGCGCTGCCTCTGTCAGTACATTAAAGACCTACTGAGAAGAGGTGATGATATGTGGGAGGGAAAAGATAGAGTGGTGATCTGGTCTCAGGGGCATTGCTTACCATTTCTCACTGGTCTTCCTTCCCTCCTTCCGTAAGTTTATTCTTTGATTATTTAAATTTTGCTTCAGCTGATTGTTAGGGGAGAAGTAGAGATCATCTGAATTTTGTGGTTGACCCATATTCTGTCTTTGCCCATTAGTGGCTCCCGACCGTTTGTTGTAGCTGTGGATGATATCATGTTTCAGAAGCCTGTAGAGGTTGGATCATTGCTATTCCTTTCTTCACAGGTAGGTGTGTGATGAGAGATGAAATACAATTTTCTATCATTTGGGCCTGGACGAGAAGTCTTTTTTTTTCCCCTAAAGTCACTATTTCTCTTATGACTGCCTTTTCTTCCCTTTTCAATGCACTTGACTAACTGTTGTATCTAAATCCCTTAGGTTTGCTTTACTAAGGACAATTACATTCAAGTCAGAGTACATAGTGAAGTGGCCTCTCTTGAGAGTAAAGAGCATATGACCACCAATGTCTTTCATTTCACATTCATGTCGGAAAAAGAAGTGCCCTTGGTTTTCCCTAGAACATATGGAGGTAAGCAGCAGTGTCTGCTTGTCCCTGATGAATGGAAGAATGTTCAAAGAAATTTTTTTCTTTTAAATTGTCATAGGAAGTATACTGATGCCTATTAGCTCAAGAGTGTATCTTTTTTTTAAGCCCAACAAACCATATATTTTAGCAGGGACTTCAGAAATAAAGAAAAACTCACTGTGACTTTTATAAAATGAATGAAACTGGGAAATGAAAAAAAAAAAACCTGTGCTGGGGAAATAATTTGCCTATAACATACAAAATAACAAAGAACAGAATTCAGTTACACAGATTGAAGAGGATAAAAATCGCCTTTACAGGGCAGCCCCAGTGGCGCAGCGGTTTAGTGCCGCCTACAGCCCGGGGTTTGGTCCTGGGGACCCTGGATCAAGTCCCACGTCAGGCTCCCTGCATGGAGCCTGCTTCTCCCTCTGCCTGTGCCTCTGCCTCTCTCTCTCTCTGTGTCTCTATGAATAAATAAATAAAATCTTTAAAAAAATTCTTATAAAAAAATCGCCTTTACATACTTGAGGGAAACTGAGTCACAACAAAACCCCCAAACCACCATGAGAAATTCCAGCAATGAAAGTTGAAAGCATGGGATTATTTTGGAAGGTGAAAAATAAAATAAAAAAGTCTTGTCCTGTTTTTAAGAAGTTTATAATCACATTCATAGAAGATAATTTAAGTAAGTTGTGATTATATTTTGGAAAGAACTTGTCCCAAATATGTCTTATTTGATAGCATTACCTTACCTGAAATGAGTTGTTCAAATGTGGCCTATAAAAGGATATTGGAAAAGCAGGCATCTTGGATACTGGGTATGAAAAAAAGTAATAACACACTTCACAAGAGGAAGTCCAAATGGTTCGTCGATATTTGGGGTTTTAGAGCATATCTTTAGAAGATTGTGCTTTTGAGGGTTTGCAGCCCTGAAGGCCTGGATGCCTCATGGCCTGCAGGTGGCTGTCCTTGCTCTGCCCGAACCTGTCTGTTGTCTGCAGAGTCAGTGCCAGCTGCCAGCAGCCACTGGTGGTCAGAGACCAGTCCAGCCAAAGGAATGGGGCAAGAGTTGAGGCCGATTCCGTCGGGAGCCTTGCACATCCCTGGCCCAGCAGGGCAGGCCGAGTGCCAGTCTTGCATGCTTGTGGCTGTCCTCGTGCTCCCGAGTAGTCTTGTGTTTGTACAGCGATTCTGTAAGGTTCTGCGGGTTTCTTCATGGTTCTTTCTTTTGTGTTTCAGAGTCAATGTTGTATTTAGATGGGAAGCGGCATTTCAATTCCATGAGCGTACCGGTGAAGCTGAGAAAGGACTTCTCTGAGGCACCCTAGGAAAGCCATGCTTGCAGCAGAGCAGCTCTCTGTCGTGACATAGTGCCTGATGGAGGCCTGCTCACGTGTTCCGGCTTCAGCTTTACTCTCATCCGCCGTAGAGAAGAATATATTCAACCTTTAGGATGCTCAGAAAAGCAGGACCAGAGAGAAGCTGGGTGGGGCACGGGGAGGTGGGGTTATTACACAATAAATACTCTCAAGACAATTGAAATTGTGAATCTGCCCTGTTGCCTCCTCTATGGTAAAGAAAAGAAACAAGGGCAGAATGCCTTTAGATGTAGTTGGACACATTTTTTTCCTTGCCCTTATCATAAACTATCTGCATGTGCAGTTTCCTGCCAAGGTATTTGGAGGGCATTCCTTAAGCTTGCTCTTAGTGGTGGTTCCCCTGTGTTGTCTAAATCCCATCAGCCCTGCTTGATTCTTCTGTGTTTTGCCTCCCTCTGCTTTCCAGCTTTTGTTGTTAACAGAGGGAAGATGAAAAGTCGGAATGCAGGGATCCTGCAAAAGGTAAGGTATTTGGAAGGATTTGTGGGAGGCTTTAGATCTAAAGCCCTGCTAAGAGGAGGTGTTCAGAGATGACCTGGGTGAGGACACACAGGCCTACATGTTATTCTTTCATTCGCCGGACAACCCTGCAGCACACTTGGCTAGGGATTGGGCAGGATATATCTGATTCAAACACAGGAACAGCAATAATAACAGCTGCTTATGCTTCCTGAACACCTGCCCTGTGCTAAGGCACTGTCCTAAGCACTTGACATATATTACCTCATTTATTTCTTCCACCAACCTTAGATGTAGGTTTTGAAACCCCCTCAGCTTAGATCACTCAGGAAACTGAAGCAGAGAGGTTAAGTAACTTGCTTATGGTCCCACAGCTAGTAAGTGATGGTGCTCCCATTCAGAGCTAGGCGGTGTGGGGCCGGGGCACTCTTGACCAGTACCCTGTCCTGCTTTCTGGGAATATAGCAAGAGAGGCTGTGTCCAGTATCAGAGTCACCTAGGAACACAAAAGAGGAGGTATTCCCATGAGCTGAGCCGAGACATGGTGTCTTCCTTAATGGGACAGAAGGTTGGTTGAATCTGGAAGAGACAAAAAATCAGGCTGTACAGAAGAGTCATCCCTGAACAAGTGCTCCTAAGAAGGAAGCAATCTTTAGTGTGAGTTCTAGATCAGTGATCACAAACTTGATTCTGTCACAGAATAAGCTAGAATTTTTTTTTTTAATTCATACTGGGGCACCTGAGTGGCTCAGTTGGTTAAGCATCCCAACTCTTCATTTCAGCTCAGGTCTTGATCTCAGAGTTGTGAGATGGAACCCCATGGCAGGGTCTGCACTCAGCAGGGAATCTGCTTGGGATTCTCTCTCCCTCTGCCCCTCCTCCCCTGTTCACACACATGCTCTCTAACATAAATAAATCTTTAAAATATTTTCATATATTATTATTTTTTGTATATTTTTTATTAGAGTTCGATTTGCCAACATACAGCATAACACCCAATGCTCATCCCGTCGAATGCCCCCCCAGTGCCTGTCACCCAGTCACCCCATCCCCCTCCCCGCCTCCCTTTCCACTACCCCTTGTTCGTTTCCCAGAGTTGGGAGTCTCTCATGTTTTGTCACCCTTTCTGATTTTTCCCACTCATTTTCTCTCCTTTCCTCTATAATCCTTTTCACTATTTTTTATATTCCCCGTTTGAGTGAAACCATATAAGGATTGTCCTTTTCCGATTAACTTACTTCACTTGGCATAATAACCTCCAGTTCCATCCATGTCGAAGCAAATGGTGGGTATTCGTCGTTTCTAACGGCTGAGGAATATTCCATTGTATACATAGACCACATCTTCTTTATCCATTCATCTTTTGATGGACACCAAGTCTCCTTCCACAGTTTGGCTATTGTGGACATTGCTGCTATAACCATTGGGGTGCAGGTCCCGGCGTTTCATTGCATCTGTATCTTTGGGGTAAATCCCCAGCAGTGTAATTGCTGGGTCGTAGAGCAGTTCTATTTTTAACTCTTTGAGGAACCTCCACACAGTTTTCCAGAGTGGCTGCACCAGTTCACATTCCCAACAGTGCAAGAGGGTTCCCCTTTCTCCACATCCTTTCCAACATTTGTTGTTTCCTGTCTTGTTCATTTTCCCCATTCTCACTGGTGTGAGGTGGTATCTCATTGTGGTTTTGATTTGTATTTCCCTGATGGCAAGGGATGCAGAGCATTTTCTCATGTGCTTGTTGGCCATGTCTATGTCTTCCTCTATGAGATTTCTGTTCATGTCTTTTGCCCATTTCATGATTGGATTGTTTGTTTCTTGGCTGTTGAGTTTAATACGTTCTTTATAGATCTTGGATACTAGCCCTTTATCTGATAGGTCATTTGCAAATATCTTCTCCCATTCTGTAGGTTGTCTTTTAGTTTTGTGGACTGTTTCTTTTGCTGTGCAGAAGCTTTTTATCTTGATGAAGTCCCAATAGTTCATTTTTGCTTTTGTTTCCCTTGCCTTCATGGATGTATCTTGCAAGAAGTTGCTGTGGCCAAGTTCAAAAAGGGTGTTGCCTGTGTTCTCCTCTAGGATTTTGATGGATTCTTGTCTCATATAAAATTTTTTTTGTATTTTAATATTTATTGGACTCACAGTTCATATGAACGAGCACTTCTGGCACCATCATGGGAACAGATCCAACCACTCTGGAGGTGTGCTAGCATTAGTTTTTGTTTCCCCGTGCTGTACTTGCTACCATCCTGAGCTGCTCTGGGCTCTTCAGTGTAGCATTTTGCATATTCACCTGTGACTCAATGGGGACCCTGGGAGTGTGTGAATGTGTTAGGTGCAGTTCAGTTAAGAGACCTACTGTATGCTGTTGTATACATTATATATTATACATTTAAGCATTTATTGTTCTATACACTGAAGCTCTTTCTAGGACTTTTCTTGCAATTCTAAGCAATGTTGCAGTAAATATCCTAAATAGCTAAAATAATTAACCTTTAAATGATTTCCTTAGAACTGTAGAGAAGTGGTATCTAGGTCCAAATAGTATGCACATGTTGAAAACTTTGCATATACATTTCACATGACCTTGCAGAACAGTTGGACATCTTCATTTATTCATTAATTTCCCTGAAATTTGCCAAATTGTACCCTTTTCTTTTTAAACATCTTTGCCATTGTGATAGGTGAAAAGTGACATTTGTTAATGACCTTTCTTTGAATTCTGCTAAGATTGAAATCTTAAAAATTGCTTATTACCTTTTTAGTTAAATTGCTAGTTCGAGTAATTGTAATTTTGGATATCAGAATCTTAACTCAAAATCTGCTTCCTACCAATATAGGTTTTCATAGAAGACCAATTTTCAGAGCTAGAACAAACAATCCTGAAATTTCTGTGGAACCACAAAAGACCCCGAATAGCTAAAGCAATCTTGAAAAAGAAAAGCAAAGCTGGAGGCATCACAACTCCAGACTTCAAGCTATATTACAAATCTGTAGTGATCAAGAAAGTGTGGTACTGGCACAAAAATAGACACATAGATCAATGGAACAGAATAGAAAACCCAAAAATGAACCCATAACTATATGCTTAATTGACCTTTGAAAAGCAGGAAACAATATCCAATGGGAAAAAGTCTCTTCAACAAATGGTGTTGGGAATACTGGACAGCAACATGCAGAAGAATGAAACTGGACCCCTTTCTTACACTACACACAAAAATAAATTCCAAATGGATGAAAGACCTAAATGTGAGACAGGAAAGCATCAAAATCCTAGAGGAGAACACAGCCAGCAACCTCTTTGAGCTCAGCTGCAGCAATTTTTTACTAGACACGTCTCCTGAGGCAAGGGAGAGAAAAGCAAAAACTATTGGGACCTCATCAAGATAAAAAGCTTCTGCATAACAAAGGAAACAATCTACAAATTGTAGCCTATAGAATGGGAGAAGATACTTCCAAATAGCCTATCTGGTAAAGGGTTAGTATCCAAAACATATAAAGAATTTACACAACTCAACACTCAAAACCCAAATAATCCAGTTAAAAAATGGGCAGAAGACACCAGCAGACATTTTTCTAAAGAATATATCCAGATGGCCATCAGGCACATGAAAACAAAAGAGGTTTTCACTTTTAAAGGACTTTAAAAAGATCAGATGGAGAAAAGTACAAAGGACATACAGGAGGCTTTAGACTTTTAGTGTTCTGTCCCTCTTTAAAGAATAGTGAGTTTTTAACTAGGCCCAGCACCGGAATGTGTTTAGCATGGAAAATCCTAATATGGGCAGGGCAGAGTTCTGTACTGAGTTGTCCATGCTGAGATACCCGAATCTGACTTCCGGCATTTATTACCGTGTTGTTTTTGTTTATTTCTTCAGTGGGTAGTCTCTGAGGATGGTGTCTTTAACACCCTTTTTTTTTTTTTTAAGAAGAGTTCATGCTAGTGTGCTTTGCACTGTGTCGTGTGTACCCGTGTGATGCTCTGGATCCGTTTCTTGTGGACCCTGAAGACTCTGCATGTTCCCTTAGCTCCCTGCCTCCCCTGTGATATGATTTGCTTTCTCTCATCTCTGCATACAGCCAGGAGCTTGACTGCTGAAGAACTGAAGTCTTACCCCCCACCGCCACCCCAGGGAGTTCAACATTTATTTTTCTTTTTGATAAGTTTGTGCAGAGAAAGAGAAAGACCTTTTATCTTTCTAAAGGCATGGCTTTTTTTTTTTTTTTTGAGGGAGAGAGAGCAAGTGTGCACAAGAGCCAGGGTGGGGGAGAGAGAGAGGGAGAGAGAGTATCTTAAGCAAGCTTCACACCCAGCGCAGGACCCGATGTGGTGCTCCATCTTACGAGCCCTGAGATCATGACCTGAGCTGAAATCACGAGTCGGACGCTTAGCTGACTGAGCTACCCAGGCATCCCCTAAATGCGTATTTGTTTCTGAGGGATGGCTGGGCCCACCTGGGAGATTCTTTTCCATGTAGCATTCTCTGTGGTCACTTGGGCAGCTGTGTTCAGCTGGGAGCATGTCTGGGACTGGAACATCTGGCACCTCCACTGAGGTGGCTGGAATTGGTGGGGGCTGGCCAGGCCTGTAACAGGCTGGTTGGATTTTATAAATGGTGGGTTGAGGCCTCTCCAAGAGTAGCCAGCCAGATTTTCGGATCCCAACTGTGCCATCCTCCTGCCTCTCACAGCCATTTCTGTGGAGAGAATGAGCAGTGTTGTAGAAGTTGACAAAGATGAGCACGGGGTAAAGGCCATCAGTGGGATGATTGAAAGGTCGCTGGTTAGAAAGAAGTTTCAGAATGTGATGTTGTCTGGGGCTGAATCATTCCAAGTGTCCTGCTCTCTTTCCTGGGTGAATTCCTCAGATGCTGGTGCTAATGAGATACTCTTTTAAAAACATTTTGTCAACTAGTAACATTGGGAAACAACACATCAGATACCCCTCCTCTGGTAGTTCTGATTGCCTATTAGGTTACAAGACTCTGAAAAGTAGGTCCATAAGAACACCTGTTTAACTTTGTTAAATCAGCTTTTATGAAACTTATTTGACCATGGTCCTTCTTTCTTATTAACAATACCTATTAACAAATTGCACACATGAAGTTTGTGTAACTTCCAAAGCTGGGATTGTACTCTTTTATTTTGTACTGTGAAAAAGCAGTAGAGTGTATTGTCCAAAGAGTGAATCTTTATATCCTCTTTTGTTGTGAAGAATCAAATATTAGTATTATGTTTCTTAAAACCAAATGTAGGATCTCATGTGAGATCTGACATTTCTAACTTTCAAGGGTTGGCAGTCTTGCTTTTAATGGCCGTGTAATTGCTTGTTGTCACTGCTGCTGTGGTAGAAAATGTTCACTTGTAGGAACATGTGTTTAACTTTACAACAAATTCTGAACAATAACCTTGTAGCATTGTACCTCTTTACACACAGGAAGAGGGAGGCAAAGGGAAGTGCTTGAGGGGGATGGTGAAGGTTAGTTTACATTTGCCTCCATTTTGATACCAATACCAGTTTGTTACCAATTTCTGTTTCTGGGCAAGAGCCTAAAGCTCAAATTCGGTGTTTTATGTTTCAACATGAAAACATTGGGAATAATTAGGGATTCTTTATTTGGTTACAGAACCCCATGGCAACTTGTTTTTTTTTTTCCTATGGCAACTTGTATGTTGGCAAAGCACTGCAAGAAATCGTTGACGAAATGTAATAATCATAAAATAAGAATTTTTGTATATGGCTATTGGAGTGCTACTATGGATCAGGCACTATACTAATGACATTCAAGTGTATTTTCTCATTTAATCCTTACAGTCGCCCCTTTTGAGGTCACTACCATTGTTACCCACATTTTGCAGATGAGGAAAGTGACTTCCCAAAGCTCATCTAACTGTCCACAGGTGGTGAAGGCCCAGATTGGTCTAGAGTCCTGCCCTTTTATACATTTTATATATATTTGTTCAGCTGTTACGATAAAAGGTTAAGTAATGATTATATATTTATGTATTTGCAATATATAATATTCCAAATTTGTAATATTACAAATATTTTTATTTATTTTTAATATTTATTTATTTATTTATTTATTTATTTATTTATGATAGTCACAGAGAGAGAGAGAAGCAGAGACACAGGCAGAGGGAGAAGCAGGCTTCATGCACCGGGAGCCCGACGTGGGATTCGATCCCAGGTCTCCAGGATCGCGCCCTGGGCCAAAGGCAGGTGCTAAACCGCTGCGCCACCCAGGGATCCCCACAAATATTTTATTTATATATAGATCTTGGGATACAGTCAGGTCTCCAACCATGAGAGATGAAGATGGCTAAGATATTTTTGGCATTTAATTCCCTTATAGAAAACATTTTTACTACATTTGTGATTGACTCTCTAAATGGAGACTTTTAGAGAGTCTCTATTGACTCTCTGAATGGACTTGTGCATGTTCCCCCCCCCCCCACCTTGGCAACAAATAATGAATTGTAAAATAGATAACAGGAAAGAGGAATTAAAAATAAGTATTTAGCAGGTTCAAAAATGGTTTTAAGAGTCCTTGACTCATCACATTGCTTCTACATGAAACTGTTGTGTCCTAAAATTATTTTGATCTAAGGGGATCAGTCTGAGGTGGTTTTGGGAGTCCTTTCATCCATCAGGTGGGTTTCAGAAGGCAGTGTGATGTGATGTGGGTGAAGCGGTGTTGACCTGAATGTGCCCATGAAGTTTCGCCTATAGGTCTGTAACTGGCTTTTTCTGGGACTGGGCTAGGAGATTCATCTTTTTGAATTCTATTTCCTACTCCATAAAAGGGGCACTCTCGTTCTAGAGTCCCCTGATTTAGGCCTGTATTCTTTCACTTGATTCAGCTTTTCATTTAAATATTTTAATGAATATATTGCATATCATCTTAAAAATCAAGTCTTAAGGTGTGTATTCTAAAAAAAATGCAGCCTCAGAATAAAATAGCCCTCTGAAAACCATTCAATTATCCAGAGGCATTGAGAAATTAATACTTCAGAGAAAGGATTAGAGTTACCAAGAAAAAGGGTAGGATATTTGGGTGTCACAGAAATTGTGCACCTTTAATAGATTAGTAAGGCTAAAACAAATGAACAAAACCCTAATGGAAGTAAAGTGAAAATTACACATTTGATAAGGTATTGATATACCAGGCATTTATTTTATCCTGATTTTATATGTATATACATCTGTATCTTCTATCTATTTATAAGAATACTGTGTGTTTAATTTTTAAACTGTGGGTCATGGCATTTAGTGGGTTGTGACCCACATTACGAAAATAAAAGATCAGAATGCATCATGCCTAGAAATGGTAAATATGCAAAAATTGTTATGTATCTGCATGGTACGTACATTTACGGATGGACTGTCACAGTGTATAATGTACTAATTGGGTCATGGTAACTGATGGAAAGAGTACACTTAGTACACCTTAAGATGGCTACTTGAGCTGTACTTAGGTTGAATTTCAGAATTTTTAAATTTTTAAGTTTTATTTTTAAATTAGAGTTATTAAAGTCTAAAGCAATAATAACTTTGCCTGGCGCCATCTTGTGGCCCTTGGGTTACAGTGTAGCACACTACCTTTTATAGAAAACTTGTAAATTCAGTTTCTGATGTCCTGAGTTGTCCAAATGGCCAGAGCTTGAAGTTAATGTGACTCAATTCTTCCATCTAAGCTTGGCCACACACCTCTAACCCTAACCAATCAACTCTAAAGTATGTGCTATCTCCCAGTAGATTACCATGAAAGAGGAAAACCAGTTAGTGCTTCCATTTCTTGAGGTTGGGTAACAAGTAGTTTTTTACTTTTTTACTTTTATTTTTTTTAAAGATTTATTTATTCATGAGAGACATACAGAGACAGACAGAGACATAGGCAGAGGGAGAAGCAGGCTCCATGCAGGGAGCCCGATGTGGGACTGGGATCCCAGGATCCCGGGATCCCAGGATCTGGGATCATGCCCTGAGCCAAAGGCAGACACTCAACCGCTGAGCCACCCAGGTGTCCCAGTTTTTTATTTTTTTAAAGGACAGTACTCTTGTAGGTGGTATGGCTTTCAGTAGGAGAGCAGGAAATGCGAACTCCCTGCCAGTGGCACACCTCCCCTCATCTGTCTTTGCTGGTAGTTGTTCATGCTCCCCTTAGAATGCCCACCAGTGTTGGTGTTTTTAGCATTTATTACATTGTCTTGCTCTTTTCATATGGTTTCATTTGGGAGACTGCAAATTCTTCTTCTTGATGGGACTGTTTCATGTGTTCTTATCCACATTGCCAGCAAAGTACCTTGCACATGTGTAGGTCATATATGAACAAATGCATGATTTAGGTGAATTTGGGTTTTGACTTGGCTTTTGATTTTAATTTTAAAAAATCTAAGCTTAAACCTTAGCAAGGTGGATCTTTAAAAATAAATTCTTAGGATTTTATGTAAATGTATGTAACATTATGCCAAAATTGTGTTAATGGAATTGGTGAGTTTCTTTGCTAAGACTAAATACATAAGTAACTATGATAAACATTTTTTCCCTTTTAAAGGTAGAGTGTGGCCTGGGTGCTCAGTCAGTGTAGCGTTGCCTTTAGCTCAGGTCACGATCTCAGGGTCCTTGGGATTGAGCCCTGTGTCAGGCTCCCTGCTCAGCACAGAATCTGCTTCTCCTTCTTCTGCCTCTCTCACTCCTCCCCACAGAAAGCTTTCTGCTTTCTCTCTTAAATAATTAAAATCTTTAGGACAAAAGCTAGGTACAAATTTTACTATAGGAGAGTTTATGTATGTGTATGTCTATATACATATGTCTATATCTCTATATCTCCCCTGAGATGGAGACCTTGTAGAGCTAGTTACCTCAAATACACATTTCATAACATTCATATATTAGTAACTCTACTCAGAGATTTCATTGACATAGTATTTTTTTATAAATTTATTTTTTAAAGATTTTATTTATTCATGAGAGACACAGAGAGAGAGAGAGAGAGGCAGAGACACAGGCAGAGGGAGAAGCAGGCTCCATGCAGAGAGCCCGACGTGGGACTCGATCCCGGGTCTCCAGGATCAGGCCCTGGGCTGCAGGCGACACTAAACCGCTGCGCCACCAGGGCTGCCCCTATAAATTTATTTTTTATTGGTGTTCAATTTGCCAACATATAGAATAACACCCAGTGCTCATCCCATCAAGTGCCCCCCTCAGTGCCCGTCACCCAGTGACCTCCCACCCCCCGCCCACCTCCCCTTCCACCACCCCTAGTTCATTTCCCAGAGTTAGGAGTCTCTCATGTTCTGTCTCCCTTTCTGATATTTCCCAGTCATTTTTTCTCCTTTCCCCTTTATTCCCTTTCACTATTTTTTATATTCCCCAAATGAATGAGACCATATAATGTTTGTCCTTCTCCATTGACATAGTATTTTTAAAAATATTTTGAGAGAGCATGCACACATGCATGAGTGGGGGGAGGGGCAGAGGGAGAGGGAGAAGCAGACTCCTTGCTGAGCAGGGAGCCCAATACAGGGCTTGATCCCAGGACCAGGAGATCAAGACCTGAGATAAAGGCAGATGTGTAACCGACTGAGCACCCAGGCACCCTCATTGACAGTATTGTCAGCAAGTTCATGGGTAACAAAATACAAGGATGCATTCCATCATATCAGATAGAGGGGTTAGGGTACAAAAATATCATTCAATAATAAAATAGTGGTTAATGTATTTGAAAATAAAATATACAATCTGTAAGTTTACCGACACTAAGTTTAGGATGTATGATTGGAGTGTCCTTGGACTGAGAAGAAATGATGGGAGTGGGAAATGAGTTCTCGCATGGGATTCTGGAGACTAAAATTCTTGAAAGAGCAGTCTGCCACAATCATTATAAAGTTCAGAACACTGGTAAAGGAAATATCCAACAGAAGAGCAAAAATTTAAGGGAGATGCAGAGAATTATAGATCTATGTACTAGTGCCCTGGAAAGACATTGCCTAGTGTACTTTGTAGAAGCTTGAAGTTACCTCTTGATGTATTATTTTGGAGAAGCTGCTACTTTTCGTGCATGGTCTGTTCTAAACTACATTGGCCTCCTTTCCTTAAGTACTTGGCAGATGTCTCTAGAGAAGGGTTTTTCAACCTTACCACTATTGACATCTTGGGCCAGATAATTCTTTGTTCTGGGGGATGTCCTGTGTAACGTAGAATCTATAGCAGCAGCCCTGGCCCCTACCCACTAGACACCACTGGCACTTCCACAGTTTTGACAACCAAAAATATCTTTACGCATCACCATGTCCCCTGGGGGCAAATTGTCCCCAGTTGAAAACCCCTGCTCTAGATTATGGTAGGTCAGCGTGTTCCTGGAAGAGGTCTCAGCCGCACCCCAGTCAGGCCCAGGGCCCTCCCTCTGTGGTAGGACACAGGACTCTCCTTTCTGAATACTACTTTTCCTGTCTTTTGTAAATGACCACATGAGATCATCTTTAGGATATAGTTTTGGATCTGTGGTCTTTCAGAAGTAAGCTGTTTGAAGGGATAGTTTATAAAAGGCATTGAGAAGGAGTGCATTTAATCCTGTTTTATTCATAGGCTATTTACATTATCCAGTTACTATGAAAGTGGTGACTCAGGATGTATTTTCACTTATTTTTAGGTAGCCCCCCCAATTACTACACTATCTGCACCTGCCTCAGTAATCAAATACCAAGCTCCTTGAGGGTAGAAATTTGTCTTTGGTTACTTGATAAATGCCAGGTATTTACAGTAGATGATCAAAAGTTGCTGAATACTGAATGAAGCATTAATGACTGCCTTTTTCCAACAGATATGAATGTAACTCCTCCTTGTAAACACACTTAAATTGAACCTGAGGCTAGAAAACTATTAATGGAACGGAATGGACATTATTAATCAAGATACAGCCTAGG
The DNA here is from genome assembly GCF_053574225.1 of Canis aureus. NCBI lineage: Eukaryota > Metazoa > Chordata > Mammalia > Carnivora > Canidae > Canis > Canis aureus. Next base: position 105,111,472 of record NC_135649.1, read on the forward strand.
GCACCTGGGTGGCTCAGTCAGTAAGACATGTGACTCTTGTTTTTTCAGCTCAGGTTGTGATTTCTGGGTCATGGATTGAGCCCCACATCAGGCTCCATGCCACTCCAGTGTGGAGTCTGTCTCTGAGACTCTCTCTCCCTACCCTGCCAACCACCCACCCCGGCCCATGCTCTCTATCTCTAATGTAAATAAATCTTAAAATAAATAACTCAAAGAGTTGCTTTGAGGATTAAATGCAATAATGCACCTAATCTACCTAATACAATGCTGGCATATAGCATATATTACATAAATACTACTCTTTTTAAAAACAGATTTTGTTTATTCCTGAGAGACACAGAGAGAAGCAGAGACAGACAGAGGGAGAAGTAGGCTCCTTACAGGAAGCCCGATGTGGGACTCAATCCCTGGACTGGGATCACCCCCTGAGCCAAAGGCAGATGCCCGACCGCTGAGCCACCCAGGCGTCCCTATTACTCTTGCTGTTACTAATTTGAATCACCTGACGTTTCTGACTTTGGGAAGAGAGAGAGAGTAACCGCCTATCTTTTGGCACTGGTCTTTAATTTGAACACTAGGTATCTTAGGGAGTTTTATATTCTTCAAGAAATTACAACTATAACACAATATGGTTCTGAAACGGTGAACTTTACTAAGTTCTAAAACGGTGAACTTTACTAAGAACCTTCAAGCATTGCAACCTGACGAAGTACTTTTCAGCTGATGAAGTATTTTTCAGTTGAGTTTGTCAAAATACTTCAGTTTTCCAGCTGGATCTGGGATTATCTGTTAAAAAAAAAAGCAAATTACTCACTTTAAAAAGACTGTCAATTTTTATTTAAGTATTATTGACATTCAATATTCTATTTGTTTCAGGTATATATCATTGTGATTTGTTATATTTTTATACATTATGAAATGATCCTAACAGGTCTGGTTCTCATCTGTCATCATATAAAGTTATTATGATATTGACTATATTCCTTATGCTGTACTTTTCATCTCTGTGATTTACTTTATATCTGGAACTTTGTACCTCTTAATTTCCATCTACTTTGCCCTCTCCTCAACCCACCTCCCCTCTGGCAACCACCAGTTTGTTCTTTATATTTCATTCTGTTTGGTTTTATCTGTTCATTTGTTTTGTTTTTTGAGTCCACATATAAGTGAAATCATGTAGTATTTGGTTTCCTCCGACTTACTTCACTTAGCGTAGTACCCTCTAGGAACATCCATGTTACAAACAGAGAGTTCAATCATTTTTATGGCTGAGTAATATTCCATTGTCAAAATATACCACATTCATTTATCCATTCATTTCTTTTTTAAATATTTTTTAAAGATTTATTTATTTATTTATGATAGAGAGAGAGAGAGAGAGAGAGGCAGAAACACAGGAGGAGGGAGAAGCAGGCTCCATGCCGGGAGCCCGACGCGGGACTCGATCCCGGGACTCCAGGATTGCGCCCTGGGCCAAAGGCAGGCGCTAAACCGCTGAGCCACCCAGGGATCCCCTATCCATTCATTTCTTTTTTTTTTTTTTAAATTTATTTATGATAGGCACACAGTGAGAGAGAGAGAGAGGCAGAGACACAGGCAGAGGGAGAAGCAGGCTCCATGCACCGGGAGCCCGATGTGGGAATTGATCCCGGGTCTCCAGGATCGCGCCCTGGGCCAAAGGCAGGCGCTAAACCGCTGCGCCACCCAGGGATCCCCTATCCATTCATTTCTTGATGAACACTTAGGTTGGTTTCATATCTTGGCTATTATAAATAATACTACAGTGAACATAGGGGTACGCATGTCTTCAAATTGATGTTTGCAAATTATTCATTTTATTTTATTTTATTTTATTTTATTTTATTTTATTTTAAGATTTTATTTATTTATTCATGAGAGACACAGAGAGAGAGGCAGAGACACAGGCAGAGGGAGAAACAGGCTCCATGCAGGGAGCCTGACATGGGACTCGATTCTGGAACTCCAGGATCAGGCCCTGGGCTGAAGGCAGACGCTAAACCGCTGAGCCACCCGGGCTGCCCAAATTATTCATTTTAAAAGTCAAGGTACATCAGTAATAATCTGATATTAGTTGCCTGTCCCTTGACTAAATAAGATAAAGAGGATTTTTGTGTCCCAAATTATATATATATATGGGAAAACTGGATTTGTCCTACTCACTAATCTCATCTATCCCAAAAGGCATATTTGTTAATAAATTAACATCTGTATTCAAGCATCCCAAAATTTACTTACAGCTCTTCTTTTCGCCACCAGGCTTTCATGACATCTCCAGGTTTGATCTAATTAAGTCAAACACATTAAGAGAGCATGGCTACAGATGTTAATGTATTTTTAAAGTTATCTGCTGATAAGATGTCAGTATGCCACAACAACCTGAAGGTGGCAGTGTGTTCAGAGGGATCTTTTATTTTTATTTAATTAAAAATTGACATACAATATCATGTTAGTTTCAGGTGTATATCATAATGATTCAGTATTTATGTACATTATGAAATGTCACCACAATATATCTAGTCACCATCTGTCACCATATAAAGTTGTTACAATATTGTTGACTATATTCCCTGTGTTGTACTTTTATTTTTATTTTATTTTATTTTTATTTTTTCCCTGTGTTGTACTTTTAATCCCCATGACTTACTCATTTTATAATTGGAAGATTGTACCTCTTAAATCTCTTAATATATCTTGTCCATCCTCCCACCCCCATCCCCCTTTCCCCCCTTTGGCAACCATCAGCTCTCTGTATCTATGAGTCTGTTTCTGTTTTTTTTTTAGGGTATATATATATATGTGAAATCATATAGTATTTGTCTTTCTCTGACTTATTTCACTCAGAATAATACCCTTTGAGTCTATCCATGTTGTTGCAGATGGTAAGATTTAATTCTTTTTATGGCTGAGAAATAGTTCATTGTATATATACTACATCTTTTTTATCCATTAAATGGATTTTTGGAAGTCCAGAATGCAACCTTTTAAACTCAAAGTGCAAAGTAAGAAAAATACTCAAATACATAAAGCGATATGTTCAATAACTATTTAGTGAATGAAGAAACAGTCTGAAAGAAAAAAATGCTCCCTCCTTAACAGCACTACAGCCTTAGGTCTTTTTGAAATTTCCAATATGATTTGACCTCATACTATTTTGATAGTTATAGGTAAAGTACATCTGTCCCTATACATAAAAAGTAACCTATTGTAACGAGTTTACAATAGTTCTATATGAATTTTCTTCACATAATAAATATTACGTAATTTTTCAGGTATCACTTCAGGGAGTATTCGGTCTTGGCCAATTTATAATCTCTCTGCATTTAAATTCATTTTTTTTTTAAATTTTTATTTATTTATGATAGTCACAGAGAGAGAGAGAGGCAGAGACACAGGCAGAGGGAGAAGCAGGCTCCATGCACCGGGAGCCCGACGTGGGATTCGATCCCGGGTCTCCAGGATCGCGCCCTGGGCCAAAGGCAGGCGCCAAACCGCTGCGCCACCCAGGGATCCCTGCATTTAAATTCAATTTGTAAGTACTTAGGAGAATAATACGGCACTGTGTGCCAACAGTGTGCCAGGCATACGAGGATAACTGCACTAAAGTCCTTGCCTTTGAGACTTGTATAAGCATGTGGGGAACATGTGCGTGTATGTAAGTTGTTGACGCAATGCACAGCACAATATGATCATGTATGACACAGGCTGTGACTGGAGGCTGAGATGGCATCAAGGAAGGCCTCAGAGTGGCACTTAAGTTGATCTTGAAAGAGGAGTAGACTGGGTGTTATTCTGTATGTTGGTAAATTGAACGCCAATAAAAAATAAATTTATTATAAAAAAAAGGAAAGAGGAGTAGAATTTAGGGAAGGGGGGAAGATATTCCAGGCTAAAGGCCTGAGCAAAAGCACAAAGGTGTGAAGAAAAAGTAGGGCTTATTTTAGGGAAAAGTGAGTCATGGGATTTGGTGGGAACATGGAACGTGTGCGTGTGGCATGTGTGAATTGTAGGGAAGATGACCTGGGAGAGGTTGGTAGATACAAACAGTGCATAGGCTTGAAAGCTGTGCCAAGTACCTGGATTGTGTAGTGTGAGTTACTGAAGGGCTGCTAAAAGATCTGGTTTGGAGTATGATATGCACTAGAGAGGAGAGAAGCTGAGGTCAGGGCAACAAATCAGGAGGCCTGTGCTATAAACAGGAGAGAAGCCAGGGAGATGTATTTTCAAACTCCTCCAAACTAGCTACTCACCAGTCACCGAAGGTTCTACATTTCTGTTACTTCCCTGTATTCCCATTCCCCATGCCATGTGACACTAGTGTCCCTATTCCTGCCACATGGGCCCCCTTTATATTTCTTGAACATACTAAGCTGGTTCCTGGCTCAGGGCCTCACCCTTGGTTTTCTTTCTGCACTGCTCTATGCTTGCCTTGCTCCCTCTCTTCACTCACATTTCAACTTAAATGTCATCTTAGAAATCTTCCCTGGCCATTTAATCCCCCACCCCAGCTGCTATCCTACCAACTGTTTCTAAAAGCATTTGCCACAATCTAAAATTAGAATGTAACTCTGAGGGTAGGGACCTTGGTTGTGATATTCACTAATAAATACCATCTGCCTATCATAATAGTTTCAATAGTTGCCACATAGCAGATGCTCAAGAAATATCTGTTGAAAGAATGCCCATAGAAACAGAGTAGAATTGTGGTTGTCAGGGACTGAAGGTGGGGGAAATGGGAAGATGCCAAAGGGTATAAGCCTTTAGTTTTAAGATGAGTAAGTTATGAGGATGTCATATACAGCAGAGTGACTATCGTTAATACTGTTTTGTGTACTTGAAATTTGCTAAAAGAGTAGATCTTAAGTGTTCTTACAACACACAAAAGAATAGAACCATGGGAGGTGATGGATTTGTTAATTAATCAGATGATGATGATCATTTTACAATGTATACATATATTAAATTGTCACATTGTGTAGTTTAAATATCTACAATTCTATTTATTAGTTATACCTCAATAAAGCTGAGAATAAAAAAAGGAATGCCCAAACACAGTATGTGATTACATATGTGCGGTTTTTTTGGTGGGAGAATTCATGGTTTTTATCAGATTCTCATAGGGGTTTGTGGCCCCTCCAAAAGTTAATCAAGTGGATAGTTAACATGTTTTCTGAAACGTGAAATACTCCTCCTCTAACACCCTTCATAGTTAATTTGTACGTATTAGGAGTTCTTGCTGATCTCTTAGTACATGCATGTGATTGATGGGTGAGGTTATTCATTATTCACTGTTGGTTTTGCTACAGCTTCCAGGGAACATGCCCCCTACTTCAAAGATCTATCCAGAAATTCCTTCTAAGGCTTCTCAGGAGATGCCTGCAGCTTCTGATTCATATTTCTATCTGGAAGCCTCACAATCAATAATTGTAAGCTAAGTTAATGACTCATGTACAATTTAAAGCACCTACCATTCAAAGTACCTTTAATGCCTACCTTCATATCTATCTTTGAGATCCATCACATCCATGTAGAGGTAAATAAATTTGTACTGTAATCTTAACTTTGACCCACAAAGGCAAAGTTGTTTTGCAAACCCATCAAAAACTGGTTCAAAAATCAGTGAAATAGGGCAGCCCCAGTGGTGCAGTGGTTTAGTGCCGCCTGCAACCTAGGGTGTGATCCTGGAGACCCTGGATCGAGTCCCACGTCAGGTTCTCTGCATGGTGCCTGCTTCTCCCTCTACCTGTGTCTCTGCCTCTATCTCTCTCTCTGTCTCTCTATGAAAAAATAAATAATCTTTAAAAAATAATCAGTGAAATATTACTTTACCTAATCCCCAATCTGAGTTAGGTTACAGAGTGAATTTCTTCCTCTCATTGTCTATGATTAATGGTACTTTTTGTTGATTGGCTAAAGAAGAAAGTCTTAGGAGTCTGTATTTTTCTTTTATCCTAAGATGATTTCTTCCTTCAGTGCTCTAGTATTTGTCAGTTTCCTAACTACAGTTTGTATAGAACTGTTGATTTTTAGAAGATAAACATGTTATTTTAAAAAAGTTCAAGCAAGTTTCCCAATTGTATTTTGGCCAGAGACTACTTCTGGGATTGTCAATTATATAGCCTCCTTAAGTGAAAGGATATATCTGTTTCAATCTTCCTTCAAATGATAAGGAGAGAATCATTAGTTTCAATGTTAATTAAGCCAGATTTTCTCAAAAGTTTACTATATACAGAAAGGTTTTGCTTGTGACTATTTTCTTGGCTCACAATACAGGAAGAAATTCTGTACATGATCTCTAAGACCTCTGTCTTTATTATACTAGGTCTCCACTGTTCCCTTTGTGATTTCTTTTGATAGTATATTTCTCTGGATTCTTGGCTTTAAAATTCAGAGCATTAACTCTCAGATTCTGCTTTCTCCAGTTTGAGCTACTCTCTCTATGGTCCATGATTTCTGTCTAGTAATGTTTACTTCATTTATAAAATCAACATAGTTCTATTACAAAAAAAAGATTATTCAAAGGTTGGCATTTATGGGGCCCCAGCTATCCCACTGACAGAAAAATCAGTTTGACTTACAGTTTCGCTACCAGGTTTCCAACCAGCAGGGCAGACTGAAAGGAACAAAAATTGGCAAAAAGTTTAAGAACATGTTCAATTCTCTTCAGCCACTCTTGGCTTTTCTTTTTCCAAAATGAAACTGAAGAGAGCCTATAATAATGAGAACATTTCTAGGCCACAGGACACTTGATTAGTTTGCTTGCCTGCTTGCACCAAGGAATTCCAGTCACAGAGTTTATCAACAGGCAGCTAATCTATTTCCATTTTTTTTTGCCAATTATATCTAGTTACATTTACAATATAAGAAACCGTTGAGTGTTTCTCTAGTAAATTATATCTAGTTACATTTACAATATAAGAAACCACGTTGAGTGTTTCTCTATTAAGTTGGAATATTTGGGAATCTGGTGAACTGAAAGATTGGAGCAAGGCAAAAATCTAGTAAAGTTGGAAGATTTGGGAATCTGGTGAACTGAAAGATTGGGGCAAGGCAAAAATCTCTGAATTTATATAAACTTCCAATATAAACTTACCTTCTGTTTTCTGTAGTATCTTGTATTGATGCCACAGTTTGCTGTTTGTCAATTAAGAGTTCAAAATTACTAAGAAAATGGCATTTCCCCTTTAGAATGCACCCTTACTCAGGGCCTGAGTTACACTTTTGAAAAGAATATATCACATATGTTCTATTTTAGCAAAATCTGACCTTTTCCATTTAGCTACTGCAAAAACTTGGGAATGAAAGGATGAATTGATCACTAGTATGAAACCAAACAGCTTTGAGGGAAAAAGCTAAGTCAAAAAATGTAAACATGAAAAAAAATTTAAAAAAATGTAAACATGCAAATAAAACCTACATTATGAAATACTGTCAGACTGGCATATTTTAAGTTTACAGGAACATAATTAAAAATTACAGTAGAAGAAACTTTTATCTATGGACTGTATAAAATGAGTATTTTTACATTTTATTCTGTAAGCAGGATATATTATCGATATTTTGTTTAAAGCACTTTAAATAATACTTGGATCTGCTAAAAAGACCAGGTAATAATTTGAAAATAATCAGAGGATTTTGAAATCATCCACATTAGTTTTTTTCCCACACTACTTTTTGACTAAGAAACCAAATTAATCGTGCTATCATTTCTCAAATGAAAAAATCAAAAGGCCAAGACAGAAGGAAAGGGTTACCTTCTCCATGTCGGTCAGTATACTGGAATGCTTGAACCAAACGCAGTGTTTCATCCACTGATCTACCAACTGGGAGGTCATTCAGAGTAATCTGTCTTAGGATTCCTTTGTCATCAATAATGAAAAGACCTCTGTAAAACACAAGAGTGGTACAGGTGAGGTCATTTCATCTCAATTAAGACAAATATTAGTTAATCTGAATCACTGTGCCATCCACACAGAAGGATGTTATACAGAACCAACAACACATTACCTGTTTGGTGTGCACACATGCAAATACAACCCCCTGCCCAAACCCACTCTTACCTACTGTATAACTTGGGATTATCATTGTTAAATGGTAGCTTTAAAAATTTGTTTTTGTCTATGAAATGTACTGTTGTATTTCCATTTAATTCTTCACAAGTACTAGGTTTGGGATTTTAATGCACTGTAAATGAAATGATGAATCTATATAGCAAAGTCTACCTTTGGGTGAAGGAGTGATCCACCTTTCTTATCACTGGCTATTTAGAACATCTTTGTATTTCCTTTTTCAGAGGTGGAAAAGACAAAGTCACCAATATAAGCGAAGTTACCTTTCTCTTTAAATCTGTGTATTTACTCTATGGCCTAGGGAATAATGGAGCAGTTTAACTTAAAAGAGCTGCTATACTGAGATAGCATGGCAAGAGTTAAAGCAGACCAGAAAAAAACAAAAACTACCAAAGGACTTTACTGTTTTTATTTCAGTCAATATGGATTTCAACCTAACACTTGGTTTAGAAAAAGATCTCAGGTACTAGGGCTAATTGCTTATGAGAATTATAAATAATAATGAGATCTATTTTTAATAGAAATACATGGAATTACAAATCTATTACATGAAATTTTGTTTCATAATCACATTAAACATTATAAAGTGTTTTTGCTTATCCTACAAAATATTTCTTTAATGAGCACCATGATGTCTGAACTAACTAGAGCTCACTTTCCTTGGACTAGGTCAACTTGGCCAAACTTGGGCAAAACTGTAAACTATTACTCATATGGGTTTTCTTTGATGTAGCTACTTTTACCAGTAGAAAATGGTTGTTAATGCTGATGAAGTCTGTTCCGAAGTTAAGTGAGTCTGATTTGAAATTGTGAACTTACTTCTGTAACATACATCGTACCAACACACACCCTTGGGCACCTGGGTGGCTCAGTCGGTTAAGCAGTTGACTTTTGATTTCGGCTCAGGTCACGATCTCGGGGTTACATGGTTTTTACTTGGTTAATGTTCAGATAATTTGAAAGTTCATTTTAATTCTATTTTTTAAAGATTTTATTTATTCATGAGACACACATGGGGGGGGGGCAGAGACATAGGCAGAGGGAGAAGCAGGCTCCACGCAGGGAAGCCTGATGTGGGTGGGACTCAATCCCAGCACTCTGGGATCATACCCTGAGCCAAAGGCAGATGTTCAACTGCTGAGCCACCCAGGCGTCCCTAATTCGAAATTTTAAAATAGCTTCAGTCTTTTTAGTGGCATACTTCCTCTTTGGGAATTAACTTAGTAATAAATTTTATGAAAAGAGACTAGACATTAAAGACTTGGCAAGCACAAAAAAAGAAACTATTGGTAGTGACATATGATAAAATATGAATGAGCCTTGAAAACATTATGCTAAGTGAAAAGAGGCTGGTCATAAAAAAGCACATATTGTAGGATTCCATTTAAATGAAATGTCCAGAATCGGCAACCATAGAGACATAAAGGAGGTAAGTAGTGGGCCAGGGCCAGGGCAGGGGGATTGGGGGAAAGGGAGAGTAACTGCTAATGGGTATGGGGTTTCTTTTTAGAGTAATGAAAATGTTTTAAAATTGATTGTGGTGATGATTGCACAACTCTCTAGCTGTACTAGAAACCACTGAATTGTAGGCTTTATTTTTTATTTATTTTTTAAAAAGATTATTTATTTATTTATTCATAGACACACACACACACAAAAAGAGAGAGAGAGAGAGAGGCAGAGGGAGAAGCAGGCACCATGCAGGGAGCCTGATGTGGGACTCAATCCAGAGTCTCCAGGATCACGCCCTAGGCTGCAGGCGGTGCTAAACCGCTGTGCCACTGGGGCTGCCTGAATTGTAGGCTTTAAATGGGTGAGTTGTATGTAAATTATCTCAATAAAATTGTTATTAAAAAACATAGGCCTATAAAATACTGGTAGTTTCACATAAAACATTAAAAAAGAAATTATTAGCACTGCATTTTGATAATATAATAAAATTACAATTGTTTTAAGCTAAAGTTATCCTTTTTTCAAAGACTTCTATTGGCACTTCCTTAATTTTTCCCACTCCCCACAGCACAAGTTTGCTAAATAATATAATAATTGTACTTAGAAAAACCATTACTGGAGTCATTTTAGAGAAAAGGAGAAAGAAACAGGCAAGGAGTTTTGGTACCTGGCTTCAAGTGTAGGCTCTGTCATTAATTATGTAACTTTGGTTAAGTTCATGGAATTCTATGAAATTGTTTATCTGTAAAATGAAGGGTTTGGTCAAAGAGCTCTAAATAATCTTCCAGCTCTAACAGTCTATGATACATAGTTTAAGTAGGGCACTCACCAATTATTTTAAACAGTATCTACAACATTTTTGCAAATAGAGCAAATAATATTTCTTGATCAAACCTTGTATCTTCTAACTCCCCTTTAGGGAGGATTACAAATATATTTGGATTTGTCCTAATACAAAACCACCGAAAGGTACCTAAGAGTATGGCCTGAGTCCTCCAGATATACGCCATAGTCCTTTGAGATTTGATGGGTCAGATCCGAAAGAAGTGGAATCTTTATTGGCCCAAGTCCTCCTTGTCGTCGAGGGGTATTAATCCTATAACAAACAAAATATTTACCAAATGTAGTATTTGGTACTACAGAGTGAAGTAAATGTATGTATCCAAACAGCGTTCTTCATCTCCATATACACACATATGAATGAACACACACAACACACATGTTCTTTCTCTAACAAAAACAGGCTAATATACATTCTATTTTTTGCCTTTACTCCAGACTTAATACATTCATTTCCTTTAAACAATAAATGTGGAGATACATACATTTTTAATGTACTGACACACTATATTTTACTAATCTCTATTGCTAGACATTTAAATTATTTCCATTTTTCTCTTGCTTTTATCAACCTTGCTGGAAACATCTATGTATTCTCAACTTTGCATCCTTATTTGATTAATTCCTACAAAAGAAATTGATGGATCAAAGGATATGCACTGTCATAAGCATAACCTTAAAAGTGTGATAAGACAAAGCCTTGAGATAACAGAGATAATGCAACTGGGTGATATTTTAATATTCTGAGACAAAGGAATGCAAAGTCCACCTGAAGCATCGAAGGAAGTTAGTTACAATCTCAGACACTTAAATCTTCAGATTTAAGTATTCTTTTACTTGAAACCAGGGAATGTGGGTGTCCTAAGGGGAAGGCACTGACACTGCAGCTAGCAAAAGGGAAATACACTCCAGATGTCTGCAGCCCCAGTTCTGACATCCAAACAGAAATTTCTGGTTGAGATGAAACCTATTTAGCTCAGAATGCATCCCCCCAAATTGCTTGAGAAACCAACTGCAAATTATTTGGGAGGACATAACTTTTTCATGAGTGGATTTAAGTTGTAATCCTACAAAGGTTTAGAAATACTATAGAAGTGACAAAGCAAACCAATTTAAAAAATGTAGAATTAGGGGATCCCTGGGTGGATCAGCGGTTGAGCACCTGCCTTCAGCCCAGGGCCTGATCCTGGAGACCCGGGATCGAGTCCCGCATCGGGCTCCCTGCGTGGAGCCTGCTTCTCCCTCTGCCTGTGTCTCTGCCCTCCCCCCCACCCCACCCCGCCGTGTATCTCATAAATAAAATCTTTGGAAAAAAAAATGTAGAATTATAATGTGAAATTTTATTAAGTTTATAAATAGTAAAGAAACATTTTTAAAGGACTTAAGGCATACCATATTTGTCTATTAGATTTGCAAGAATTACTTAAGTAAGTCTTGGAAGTTTTATCTGGAAATGAAGATACTTAAAGGAAATCAAATATATTAAATATACAACTGCATTTAAAAATACTTGAGAGAATTACTTAAGGGAATATAAATTACATTGTAGCTCCTGCACCAATTAAAATTTTAGTTATATATGCCTATATATAACTATAAATGGAGAAAAAGTTGTTCTGAATTTGTTACTTGAATGAAATGAGTATTAATCTTTAAAGCAAAGATAATTCTGAACCATCTTCATTGTGTATAAAATCTTGTGCACAGAATTATGGACATGAAAAGTTCACATTGACACATACATTTCTGATTTTGAACATACTGCCTAATTACTCTCCAGAAATGCTCAACCAACTGTATATGTGAGAGGACCATTTCTTCACATCTTTGTCATCACTGGATAAATATTTCAATATTTGAAATCTTGGCCAATCAGGAAAAAAGTGGCATCTCTTGTCATTTTAATTTGCAGTTCTTTGCAATTAATCAGGCAAAACATCTTTTCATGTTTGAGTTAAAAAAGTTTTAGAAATTAAGAAAATCAGTGTTTCTTGAAAAATAATTATAAAACCTATTGTGAAAAAAAGTAAAAAAAAAACTATTGTGAGTTTGACTTAATACTAGATAACTATGTAACAGAGAAATGAAATTTTAAAGAATATTTTTCCCTCCAGACTAAGGCTACCAATTTATCATAATAAAGTAATCATATAACTCAGTGGTGTTTCCTATGGAGGTCTTTTGTACTGAGCTTTTTTTCCCTGATTTGGAAATGTCCTATAAAATCCTTAAGCATTTTTTCTTAACTTTATTGAACTGGCAGCTCTCAGATAGATCTATTCCCGAACTATCTGATAACCACATTCCAGGGTGCTTAGCTGGCTCAGCTGGTAGAGCATGCAAGTCTTAACCTCGGTCACGAGTTCAAGCCCCACATTGGGTGTGAAGTCTACTTAAAATAAAATTAAAAAAAAAAAAAACACATTATATTCCTATCACACTGAGAGTTGTCTGCCTATAATTGAAAGTAAATCCATTCTTTTTCCTACAAATCTTAGTGTAAGATACTGACCAGGCCAAATGGGTAAACTGTGAATCAACAGAGCATGCTACCACTTCAGTGTTTATCGATTTGAATTCTTCAATTCTATCACCAAAGGCGATGATTTCAGTTGGACACACAAAGGTGCTGAAAGTTAAAAAGAAAATTCAGTATTCTCAAAATATACATATACCTAAAGTTTCAAATGACTTAGTTTTACAAACACCATTAGTATATAAAAATGCATATTAAGAACAATTTTATATATTAACATTGTCAAGATACATCTTTCTAAAAGATTATTTGATCAAATATCATTTTACTAAAAATGTATATTACAAAGTTCCTAATTATATCTCAGTAAATGTTATTTTTATAACTTAATGGATCCTTGCTCAACCAATGTTCCCTTCTCCCTTATGGCAGAAACTTGTCTCATTTATTAGCTTTTATTTAATAATGCTTTGTATTTATATGGTGCTTTATAGCTTTCAAAGGATCTATACAGATTTTACATCATTCCACTATGTTTTTTTATATTCCTATACCACTTCTGTGGGCTAGATGCACTGAGCTTTATTTCAGAGATGAGAAAATGCTCTTCCATCCCCCTCCTTTCCTTAATAAGGTCCTCTTCTACCTTGTCTCCCAGTCTTGTTGTCAGAAAGGCATGTTTAGAGAATATTACCTTAGGGTAGTATTTTCCAAACTATGGTAGGGACTCTTTAGCCAGTTTATGGAGTTCTAACTAATGTTTTAAAAAAGTGGAATAGAAAACGAGAATACTTTACATATAGTAAGAGTGAGTTATGAAACATGTATGTATACACAAGTGCATATCTGTGGGTATGTGTTTAGGAGTGATACTGAAAACATTCAACAACCTTAACTCAAAGTTGGCTTTAGTTCTCTGGAGGTTTCTGAAAGGGACCAGGTGGGAGGGGCATCTTGGTGAAGAGGTTAGGAAGGTGGCTATTTACCATTTGGTATGTAAGTGTTTCAGTATTTTAATGAGCACAGCTGAACTGGTGCTTAGACTGAATGTTACCCTGTATATATATGTAAGTGTATTGGGCAGCAATGAGAAATGAATTTTGTACTATGTACAGGTTGTGGTCAAGAAAGTAAGAACACAGACTTAGAGGACAAATTCCTACTGCAGTCTAATACAGGCTTTTCAAATGTTTCAGTTGTTCAAATGTAGGCAGACAGTTCTAATCTAGATTATATTCCTGGAAACCTAAGCCATGATATATGTATTTTTTAATATTTTCCCAAAGGTAGGAATGGTCATCCCTGCCTTCCTTCTTCTTATTCCGACAAATGCTACTTAGATATATACTTATCCAACCTCTTAGTGAAGACAGAGAAAAAATTCTGGCAAAAAACTAAAGGGCTATGTTTTTGAGTTTTGTGCTTGCACACTGTGGCAAATGCCTCAGAATTCTTCCTTTCTAACTAGGCCCAACCTGGTATCACATGGAAACAGAAAGAAGCAGTCTTGTGCTTGCACACTGTGGCAAATGCCTCAGAATTCTTCCTTTCTAACTAGGCCTAACCTGGTATCACATGGAAACAGAAAGAAGCAGTCTTAGCTTTTTGCCCCAGGAAGCCATTGGTGACATCATGCTTTAGATATGTCTTATTTGTTATGGAGTTTTAAGTTAACACTGGGAGAAATAGATATTTGTCTACTATGTTAGACTAATTTCAAAACTCACATTTAGCGTCCTATATATTTAACAGATGTGTTAACTTTTTGGTTTTATAACAAGATGAATTTAGAAGGCCTATCATTTTTATATATTAAAATTTCTACTTCTGGTTTCTATTAGAAGTTAAGTTACATCATACATTTTAGCTAGTCAGGCCACAGTACAAGCTGATTAGAAAGAAGTTCTTACTAATTTAAAAGATTATGTATTATCCAGATTTATGACTTGGTTTACTTTCAATGAACTACTTTTTCTGAGAATTTTTCCTATTTGGATTAGAGTAAGGGTGAGCAAACTTCAGCCCACAGGCCAAATCCAGTCTATCTTATTTTTTGTAAATAAACTTTCAATAGAAAACAATACTCATTCATTTATGTATAGTCTATGGCTATTTTTGTGCTATAATGGCAAAGTTGAGTAGCTGCAATAGAGATCACAAGGCAAAAAAAATTTATTATGTGGCCCTGTACAGGAAAAGTTTGCTGACTTCTGGCCTAGAGATAATTTATACAGATGAGCTTAAGTATATCCTCCCTGCAAGTTTAAGGTTTTATTTACACATTTCTAGATTAGTCCTAATGGAAAAAAGACCTTAATATACAGTGGCAATATAGAAGATATTTCTACTTTTTATAATCAAAAATATATTCAAATAGAAAAAAGATAAAAGTCTGGATAAGTCTGCTACCTTTTCATTTTCATGGAATTTGAAAAAGATTCCAGATAAAATTATATCCTCGATAAGACTAAAGCTGCAAGAGTATTTGAGTCAACTTTTTTATCTATAGTGTTTCACTGTCAAAGTTAAAGAGAAAATTTTCCCAATAACCATAATTTATATTAATAGGCATTATTTCTTAAGCATATGCAGTATTTTTAGGAAAATGTTCAAACCATAGGAAAGCAACAGATGCAGTAAAGAATAAAAATGATAAAACCAGAGTTAAATGGCATCATCACTGTAGAGGGCTAATTTTCTAGTTAACATTATACATTAACATTACACATAAACAGATTTGTGGCAGAAGTCTTGCTATTAAATGCTTTCTAAAATATTATTCATTTTCTTGCCTTAATAGGTATAGCTTACTATAATTGTAGCTTTCTTTGATGATTGTATTATATAACACAATCATTTAGATTTAAGTATAAAGTATTGGGATCATGGGTTTTGGTTCTGAAATATATGGTAGATGTTATCTTCTTGGAAAAAATTCATCTTAGCTTGACTTTTAAGAACCAAGAGCTAGGGGCACCTGGGTGGCTCAGTGGTTGAGCATCTGCCTTTGGCTCAGGTTGTGGTCCTGGGGTCCTATGCTTGAGTCCCACATCAGGCTCCCCACGGGAAGCCTGCCTCTCCCTCTGCCTATGTCTGCCTCTCTCTGTGTCTCTCATAAATAAATGAATAAAATCTTTAAAAAGAAAGAACAGCTAAATAAAATAATTTCTACTTAATGTTCTTGAATAATGATTGATAATGACTGATGATTCATGACCTGTACATGTATTACTTACAAATCAAGGGGGTAGAAGAAAAAAACCAGGTATTTCCCACGATAATCAGTCAACTTGAGCTCCTTGAATTCTCCATTTATCACAGCTGTTCCTTCCCAATAAGGCGCTGGCTTGGAAACTAAGAAAAATATATAATATTCTAAAACACTGAGAAAATTGGTTGCAAGACAGAAAGACATCTTTAGGCAATCACTAAAAATCAAGGATCCTAAACCTTTGGATCTCTTTAGCAGTCTGGTGAATCTTACAGACTTTTTCTAAAGATAGTGTTATTGAATGCATAAAACAAAATATATAGAATTAGAAAGGAAACCAATTATATTGAAATATAACTATCAAAATAATAGAAAACAAACTGGTGATATAGTAATATATATACCCTTTTATAAACACTTTAAAATCGCAAGATCTATGGGGCACCTGGGTCGCTGAGTTGAGTGCCCAACTGTTGACTGTTGATTTCAGCTCAGGTCAGTATCTTGGGAGTGGGGTGGGGGTGAGATGGGAGCCCTCCCCCGCCCACTCATGCTCTGCCCTCAGCACAGTCTGCTTGTCCCTCTCCCTGACCCTCCCTTGGCTCGCCATGCCCATGTGCACACACGCACTCTCATAAATAAATTAAATAAGTAAATAATAAATAAATAAATAAATAAATAAATAAATAAATAAATAAATAAATAATAAATAAAATATTTAAAAGTGCAAGATCTAATAGTGGTCTAATAACTGTCCAAGATAGTGATCAGTAAATTTTGTTTCATAATTTTGTGCCAAATTATGTGGCATAAAGATATCTGTGATTCCCTTGGCAACAGGTACAAGCAAGGACTTCTGAAGCTAGTGTGATTTGTTGCTGATGTTCATAATGGAAGAAAATGCTACATTTCAGTTGGAGGTTAATGAAAATAAAGACTGTTTTTCTGTTTAGGCTCACAGACTCCCTACATTCCATCCCTGCACTAAAGTCTACTTGGTCCTTCACTATAAGCCCCTCCAAGCTAATCAACTTCCTACAGTTCGAATACTTAAGATTTTCCTTTTTCTAATGGTAGTCTCCTAGATGTACTCATTTAAATGTTTGTCCAGTTTCTCACATACACAAAGACAACCTGCTGCACACTCAAGGAGTGGGAATCTGCAAATGTCAGGTGAGAAGTTTAAAATCCCAGAGCATGGGATTATTTTCCCAGAGTTCTGAAAGAAGAGACCCCCTTGAATAGGTTTCAAGTGACCTGATGGAAACTGAATAGTTCATGCTGCTCTCTTGTAAGGGCACACTGTAATTCTAGCCAACACGCTTTCATAATAATGTACCTTGATCCTTTGTTAACACATTCACAGGGTACTTAAACCTTCAGAACCATTACATACATTGAAGTCAGTACTTGACTCCAAGTTTGACTAATGTTCCTAGAAAGTAAGGCTTATAATAGCCAGCATTTTTGATCACTCTGAAAATAAAGACAAATTTAAAATGAATTTCTCTGTGAAGTTAATATATAACACATGATTATTTATCTTGAGCCAGTAGCCTACCTCATATAAGTATGCTGATCTAATTAGGTAAAGGCCAAGAGGGAGAATTGGATAGAAGGGAACTGAACTGCATATGTTTTATATACATTACTGAGAATGCTATTCAAGTGTGAGGTTATAATTGTAATGATCTGTTAAAATGATACTCCTTAATGATTTCTGCATATAGGGAAAACCAAATCTGAAAAATAGTTTTTTTCCAGAAAGTTCTGATTTTGGAAATTCTGGGTTTTGGACTTAAGAACTGCAGTGTTCTAACAGTTTTTTGGTGGTGTCGTTAGGGTTTTCAATATATAGTATCATGTCATCTGCAAATAGTTCAAGTTTTGTTCAAAGAAAAAAATTCATCAATTTGTAAGGCAAAAAAGACAGTGAGTACTTTATTAAGATCTATAAATGGAATTCCCAAAGCAACCCGTTGCATCTGTTAAAAAATAAAAACTGTCCCAAATATAAATAGCAGAGTTAACAAAGATTCTGGCAAATGCAGAGCAGTAAAGAAGAATGTTTAAATCCCTTTTTCCCATACCCATTCCCCTCATCAGTTTAACTACTGCTAACGTTCTGATGTCTTTCCTTCCATTATTTTTTAAACACACAAATTTGGATCATGTTGCACTTGTTTTTAAAGAGAATGTTTTAATGAGAACTCAGTAATATATGGAACTGTTAAATCACTGTATTGTACATCTGAAACTAATAGAACACTATATGTTAACTACACTGGAATTAAAAATAAAAAAGGGAGGGAGCAGTAATTCATGAACAGTTTTTCATGTTACTAAAATTTACTTAAGATTATTTAAAGTTTAATGGCTCTATAATATTCCATCTTATGAATAAAAGTCCTCATATCTATAATTCTAGATAAGCCTACATGTGACACAGAAATGTGGCAGATATCTAAACTTTGAAAAGGTTTGCTACTAAAGGGAAGTCTATTATTACTACTTTTTTGTTTCCATGAGCAGACTTGGATGGGCTTTGTTTCTTATGGGAAATTGTGATGCCAGTAAATATTTAATTGGATGCCATATTTCAAAATATCTTCCCAAGCCAAATAAAAGCAATGGGACTTGGAAATACTATTATTTTAAAAGTGCAAGACTGGCTCTTTAAAAACAAAAATATGAAAGTAACTTCCAGTTAACTTTCAGTAGGAAAGAACTGCAAATGTGTTAGGGGGCAAAACAGTGTTCCTCATTTATAGCTCCCACTTCATCCTAAGTTGTAACATCCCATTTAACAATGAGGATTCATAATTGTGAAGCATTACTTTTGTTACTGAATACAGGCATGGAACTGAACCAAATACATATCTACAGAATGCCAAATGATCCGTAGGAAAAGTTATTATTTAAAAGTAAGCAAGAGATAGTCTTTATCCTTTAGCCTCTGGCCACTTCTTTTTGGCCAATCTTAACATCCAGATGCAGTAGGCCACAGCTTTCTCATTATTCCCTCTGACGTGTCCTTCCTGAAAGTGGCCATTAGCTGTGTACACTGGAGAGAAATGCAAATAACCGAAAGCCAAATTGGCAGGACACAAATTTGCTGCAAGGTTTATCATCAACCCAAATGCATTACTTCCACTTTTTTCCCCCAATTTTCCTACAAGGAGCCTCCAAAGTACACCCTATAACAAGTTATTCATTTTTGAGAAACAAAGAATACCAACTAACTATGGTTTTGGGGAAGGTGGCTTTTAACTGTCTTTATAAGACGCAACAACAACAACAACAAAAAAAAAAAAAGGAAAAACGAAAGGTTTGCCCTCCTGAGAATTTTGGTTAGCTACTTTTCTGTTTAATTAAACTTTCTGTGAACCATTATTCAACTTTTCAATGTATTCTTCCCTGAAATAGTACTTGAAAATAGACGCGATGTGCTGCAGGCACTTTTTGATGTTGAGGAAGTGTTTCAGTTTGCACAACATCCTGATGCCTAAAAACCAGGGGCCAGGACCACCCTCTTTAACCTCATCTGCGGCTTTGAGGTAACCACTACTTCTTCCAAAATCTGATTCGCGGAACCCGTCCGTTTCTTCACAGCCGGAATCCGTCTCCATCCCTTTACCTCCGCCCCCCAGGCAGGCCCGCCCAGGGACCTGAGGCCGTCCAAAGGGTGCCGCCCAAGCCAGGCCCCCAGGTACTACCAGGGTACACGTGTGTCGGGCCCTCTTCACCTCCCGCCTCCCTTTGCCACCCCCCCCCCCAACCTCCCTTCCTCTTGGCGGGACACCACCTACTCTTGGCCTTGCTGTGGTGCAGGGAGTGGTCGGCGGGCGAAGCCCGGGACGCCTCCCCTGGGTACACTTGTCCACCCGCGTAGAAGTGGCACTCCTCTTGGCGGGTTCGGGGCCTCTCTTCTGCCTCCTGGCCTCGCAGAGCTCCAGTTGGCAGCAAGAAGAGCAGCAGTGGCAGCAGCAGCAGTCTTCGGCTCCGGCCAGAGGCCGGAGTCGTCGCGGCTAGCGGCGCCGGCGGCGCCTCCATGACCACGCGAGTGCAAACACACGTCTCTTGGCGCGAGCGCGACTTCTCCCGCCGCCAGGGAGCTACAACCGCGCGCCTGAAGCCCGCGTGAGCCAGGGCACCGCCTCGCGAGACCTGCTCCGCCCCCCACTCCGCCTCGCCCCCCTCCCGGTTCCCTGCTCCACCCACCCCTCCCCTCCGCCACGTGGGCTCCAGCCCCGCCTGCTCGCCCCCAGCCGGAGTTTGCGCCTGCGCCCTGAGCGGCCCGGGGCCGGAGTTTAGCCCAACTCTGTGAACCCAAGCCTCCCGGTGGCCTTGCGCGAGTGGTTGGATGCGCTTCATTGCACTTTTAGATGCTCTTCCACGCCTAGCTCTGCCACAAAGTCTCGCCAGCGTGCACCACCCGCAAAGTGAAACTAACCTTTCTGCCTTTGGGTGGCTTGAGTTTTGTACTTCTAACAGTTACTCGGTTTTTCCTTGAAGAGATGTGTGTGAAAAGTGCCGTGACTACTTGTTCAAGCTGTAGAACTACTTGTTCAGCCCTTTTAAGTCCCCGGGAAACTTGGAGAAGAAAGGTCCAACCATTTACCCCTCTCAAGCAGGCAAGAGAAAACTGGCAATTTGGTAACTTAAGCCTGTCTCAAAGGTGTTTTTTGTTTGTTTTTATTATTTTATTTTTTTTCATTTGTTTTTATTGAAGCTTGATTTGCCAACATAGAGTATAACACCCAGTGCGCATCCCGTCAAGTGCCCTCCTCAGTGTTTGTTTTTAAGACTCGAAAAGTTACTAGAAAAACGGATTTTGTCCCAGCACAGCGCTGTTCCGTCTTGTGGTAATTACCCCATCACATTGGCAGCCCTTACGCCCCACAGGATCCCTTCTATCTTCCTGGGAGCTCTTGTCATCTTTCTGAATCCCGCAGAAGCCACCCTGTTTCCTCCTTTACACTGCCAGCTCCCTGGGATTGAAATGGCTGCGTAATTCATCTTTGTTTCCCAAGGCACCTGGCACTCAGTGAGCATTTGCTTGTGTAATGGCTTGATGTTCTAAATGACACCTAATGTCCCCAACAGCTTGTCTTAGCTTCCAGTGGCTTTCACATATTGCATCCTTGCTCCTTGTGTCAGCCCTTTGAAGGCGATGGGAAGGCTGATATTTTCAAACTCAGCCCTTAGCCCATTCCAGCCCATTATACACCTTGGAAGAATCTGAGGGGAATAGAGCTGAGGGCCCTTGGCACCCTCTTTTGCTCCCTCATGCCGCGAGCTCCTCCCCCTCCCCACGGGGTTTGCGCCTGCGCTCTGGGGCCCACCCGGTCGCCATTGCTCCCTGATGACAGAAGACCCTTTGTGGCGTAACGGGGTGTCCCGTTCACCCTTCCAGGCCTCTCTCGTCTACAAAGCTTCGCTGGAAATGGCCTCCGGTTGCTGACTGATTACTGGTCTTCTGCACTCAACACTGTTTTGGATCCTCTCAGCCTTCAGTGCCCACTTCTCCCCCAAAGCCTCGCCGCCACATGCCATCCTGCCTCCCCACCAAAACTTGAAACAAACCGTTCTGCCTTATTGTGGCCTGCATTTTATACCTTTAACATTTACTCTCCATTTCCTTAGGGTGAGCGGGTGAGCAGCGATGACTCCCCTCTCCTGCTGTATCCCTTTTAAGCCCTGGGAAAACTTGGAGAAAAAAGGTCTAACCTGAAAAGCCATACCTGGAGACCATTTATTCTCTTCTAGTGAGAAAGGAACTCTTCCAGCAGGAAAGCCAGTTTGGTGACTTAAGACTGTCTCAAGGTGTGCATAAGTTTTAAAAATTAAGACTTGGTAAGTTCCCAGAGAACCCCTTCTCCCAGCACAGAGCTGTTCCATCTTCTGACAATTAACCCCATCACACCCCCATTTGCCAGCATGGCAGGTGAGAATTCAGGGGAGAGGGGCGCACATCAGGGGCCACCGGCAGGCAGCCCTTCTGCGCCTCTGCCCCGCGGGGCTCACCACCCCTCCGCCCCCGCCATCTTTTTATCTTCCCCTGACTTCTTGTCATCTTTGTTAATTCTGCAGAAGCCATCCTAACTGCCTTTCTTCTAGGAGACAGCTCTCTGGGGTTGAAATCAATGTGTAATTCATCTTTGTTTCCCTAGGCACCTGGCAGTCTGGGAACATTTGCTATTGTAAGCACCTGATTTTCAAAATGACACCTAATGTTCCCAACAGCCTGTCTTAGCTTCCAGTTTCTTTCACAAATCATGTCCTTGCCCCTTGTGACAGTCCTTTGAGTTAATAGGAAACCTGCTGTTTTAGACTCCTCCCTCACGCCAGGCCTGCCCATTATATGCTCTGGTTTTTGTTTCCTGACACCTCTTTCCTGTGGGCAAAGGAGGAAAATATGAAGCTACCTCCCTTTTCTAAGGTGAGGGGAAGCTTGTCCTTACCCATAACATTGTCTGTCAGCTCTTCACTTTCCGGGGGCACGTAGACAGGAGTTCTCTGACGAGGTACTTCCCGTTGTTCAAATTCTTCTCCTTCCCGGGCTTCCTGTTGTTCCACATGGAAGGGGAGTGGGGTTCGACAGGTTCGAGTCCCGGGGATTCGGTTCAGGCCTATGCCCCGAGGTCGGCTTCGGTGATCCATGCTGACTGCTGGACAAACAGCCACCAAGTCTCAGTGGCTAAGGCTAAGTCCTAGGCTGGGCCTCTAAGTATGAGAACTGGGAGAGGAGGCTTGAGGAGAGTATTACTTCCTGAAACCTCTGTTCTAGGCTGAGCTGAGGTGCCCCAGTTGGCAGCAGGGGCTGCCCATCAGGTGGGCCTCAGTGGGCAGGTCGGCCAGCTCTCAGGCACAAACTGCGGTCCCCTTACTTCCACTGGAACCCCTTGGCAGCTGACATTCTGACTGGCAGTTGCTCTGAATCCTTCTGTCCAATGATATCCCCTGAGCACCTGCCTCTTGCAGGCAGACATTGTGTTGTCATAGGGGCAGTCACAAGGGAGCTGGAGGTGGAGGCCCTGCCCCCAAGGCACTGACCATCCAGCTAGAGTCAGCTGCCCATATTAATAATACAAAGTTATTGGGCACAGAGAGGGTGGTTCTATATATAGGATGTGTCTCAGAAACACCTGGGGATGTTAAAAACATTCAAGTGTACCAACTAAGCCCTAGAAATGATTATTTAAGAGATGTTTTGAAAAGGGGTCCTAGGCATCTATGGCTTCACAAATAGTGTCTGGTTAAGAACCGCCATTGATGGAGGGTTAAGAGTACAGGTTGTAGAGTCAGCTGTGTCTAGGTCGCAGTCTGAACTCTGCCACCTGTTGATCTTGGCCTTGGGAAACCCTGTTTAATCTCTGAGCCTGAGTTGTCACCTGTAGATGGAAGGCATTAATACCTTCCCCATGTCATGAAAGTGATAGGACATGAGTTTCATGATATAAATGTAAAACCTAACTTGGAATGTGGGCCAGACCAGGGACTCCTGGTGTATATGATGGGAGAAATGCTTTGTGACTTCTGAGGCTTGGTCATGAAAAGGATGGTTTCTACCTTGCACTGAGATGACTCATTCTGGTGGAAGACTTTCTTTCTTTTCTTTTTTTTAAGATTTTATTTATTTATTCATGAGAGATGGAGAGAGAAAAAGAGAGAGAGAGAGAGAGAGAGAGAGGCACAGAGACACAGGCAGAGGGAGAAGCAGGCTCCACATAGGAAGCCCAATTCGGGACTTGATCCTGGGACTCTGGGATCATGCCCTGAGCCAAAGGCAGACGCCCAACCACTGAGCCACCCAGGCATCCCAAGATGGAAGACTTTCTATCCAAACTTCTTTTGAGAGAAAATTCATAAATCATGTAATTTAAAATTTTTAAATGTACAATTCAGTGGTGGTTAGTGTAGTCATCGTGTTGTACTTTGTGCTCACCACAATTCAATTCCAGAACATTTCCATCACCCCCCCCAATCCCCGCGAAAGAAACTTCATGCTCTTAGCAGTTAATTCCTCCTTTCCCTCTGGTCCCCAGCAATGACTAATCTGTTGCTTCTCTCATTTGCCTGTTCTGAACATTTAATATTCATATAAATGAAATCTTACAATATATGTCTCTTTGTGTCTGGTTTCTTTCACTTAAGTATAATGCTTTCAAGGCTTGTCAGTGTTGTAGCATGTACTGGGATTTCATTCCTTTTTTTATTGTGGTAAAATATACATACCATAATACCATTTTAACCATTTTTTTTCCATTTTAACCATTTTTAAGTGGCTAGTTCAGTGACATTAAGTACGTTTACACTGTTAAGCACTCATCACCACAGTTTTTTAGTATGCTTCAGATTTTTTCATCTTCCCAAATTGAAACTATACCCATTAAACAATGACTCTCTATTCTCTCCTCCCCTCAGCCCCTGGAAACCACCATTTTACTTTCCATCTCTGATTTTGACTATGGCAGGTAGCTCATAAAGTAGATTCACAAAATATTTATCTTTTAGTATACGGCTTCTTTTATTTAAACTTAATAGTTTCCATGTTGTAGCATGTATTGATACTTCATTCCTTTATGTGGCTGAATAATATTCCATTGTATCGGTGTACTAATTTTGTTTACCCATTCATAAATTGATAGGTTTTTAGGTTGTTTATGATTTTATTTATTCACTCATTCTTTCATTCATTCACTATTTTGATCTCCACACCCAATGTGGGATGTGAACCCATGACCCCAAGATCAAGAGTTGCATGCTCTACTGACTGAGCCAGCCAGGTGATCTGGTTGTTGATGCTTTTAGACTATTATGAATAATGGTGCTGTGAAGATTCTCTGCAAGATTTTTCTTTTTTTTGAATATTTTTTTATTGGAGTTCGATTTGCCAACATATAGCATAACACCTAGTGCTCATCCCATCAAGTGCCCCTCTCAGTGTCCATCACCCAGTCACCCCGTTCCCCTGCCCACCTCCCCTTCCACCACCCCTTGTTCGTTTCCTGAAGTTAGGAGTCTCTCATGTTCTGTCACCCTCACTGATATTGAAGATCAGTAAAGACCTTATTAAACTCAACAACAAAGAAAAAAAATCCAATCATGAAATGGGCAAAAGACATGAACAGAAATTTCACCAAAGAAGACATACACACACACACACAAAAAAAAGACATACACATGGCCAACAAGCACATGAGAAAATGCTCCGCATCACTGGCCATCAGGGAAATACAAATCAAAACCACAATGAGATACCACCTTACACCAGTGAGAATGGGGAAAATGAACAAGACAGGAAACAACACATGTTGGAGAGGATGTGGAGAAAGGGGAACCCTCTTGCACTGTTGGTGGGAATGTGAACTGGTACAGCCACTCTGGAAAACTGTGCGGAAGTTCCTCAAAGAGTTAAAAATAGAACTGCCCTATGACCCAGCAATTGCACTGTTGGGGATTTACTCCAAAGATACAGATGCAGTGAAATGGCAGGACATCTGCACCCCAATGTTTATAGCAGCAATGTCCACAATAGCCAAACTGTGGAAGGAGCCTCGGTGTCCATCAAAAGATGAATGGATAAAGAAGATGTGGTCTATGTATACAATGGAATATTACTCAGCCATTAGAAATGACAAATACCCACCATTTGCTTCAATGTGGATAGAACTGGAGGGTATTATGCTGAGTGAAGTAAGTCAATTGGAGAAGGACAAACATTATATGGTCTTTTTTTTAAAATATTTTATTTATTCTTGAGAGACACACAGAGAGAGGTAGAGACATAGGCAGAGGGAGAAGCATGCTCCCTGTGGGGGGCCTGTTGCGGGACTTGGTCCTAGGACCTGGGATCACACCCTGAGCCGAAGGCAGATGCTCAACTGCTGAGCCACCCAGGTGTCCCTGCAAAGTTTTTCTTAAGATTTTGTTTATTTAATTATTTAGAGAGTGAGAGCTGGGGGTGAGGGGGTCACAGGGAGAGGGAGAAAGAGAATCTCAAGCATACTCTGCCCTGAGCTTGGAGCTTAACTCAGGGCTTGATCTCACAATCCTGAGATCGCTACCCAAGCTGAAATCAAGAGTCAGACGCTCAACCAACTGAGCCACCTATGTGACCCTCGTGCAAGTTATTATGTGAACATGTTTTCAGTACTCTTGGGTGTTTATGTAAGACTGGAATTGCTAGAATATATGTCAATTCTATGTTGAACTTTTTAAAAGACTGCCAAAATGATTTCAAACGCAGCTGTATGATTTCACATTCATACCAGTAATGTATGATGGGTCTGGTTTCTCCACATCCTATTTAACAGCTGGCAGTTTACTTTGTTTGGGTTATAGTCATACTAGTGGGTGTGAAGCAGTATCTCATGGTGGTTTTGATTAGCATTTGCCAAATGACTAATGATATTGAACAACTTTTCATTTGCTTAATGGTGATTTGTATATTGTCCTTGGAGAAATGTCTATGGAAATCTCTTGCTCATTTTTAAAAAGATTTTACTTCTTTGAGAGAGAGAATGAGCGGGGGGGGGGGGGGTGGACAGAGGGAAAGGGAGAAACAGACTCCCCACTGAGCAGGGAGACTGATGGACAAGGACAGCTCAGCTCCCCACCGTGCTTGCTCCATCCCAGGACCCTAGGATCATGACCTTAGCTGAAGGCAGGCTAAGGTGACTGACTGAGCCACCAAGGTGCCCTCTCTTGCTCATTTTATAATTGAGTTGTTTTTCTTCCTGCTGTTGATTTCTAAGTGTTCTTTTATATATTCTGGATAATAAACCCTTACATGATTTGCAAATATTTTCTCCCATTCTGTGGGTGGTTTTTTCACTTTCTTTTAAAGAAAGTTTTTATTTAATTAAGCTCTACATCCAACATGGGGCTTGAACTCATGACCTCCGGATCAAGAGTCACATATTCCTCTAAGTCAGCCAGGTGCCCCATCTTTGCTTTCTTGATAATGAATTTTGATGCAAAAGGTTTTACTTTTGATGAAGTTCCAATCATCTATATTCTATATTTTTGTTTGCTTGTGCTTTTTTATTTAGGTAGTATTTGACTCTTTTTAAAAATTATTTTGTATGTGTGTGAAGTAGGAATTAGAAATGCTTTCTGAGCATCTGCTATGTGCCATACACTGTCATTGGAGGCAGCAGTAATAAGACAGATGTGTTCCTTCTGTCATCAAGCTAAAATTCCAATGGCACTCACAGACATGAGTCAGAGGTCATATGAGTGCCTAAATGCATATTTGACTACACCCTATTTCTGATCAATAATCGGGGCCCAGAGAATATGAGGATTGTGGGAGAAAGGCACAACCTCACATGGTTGGCAGGGTTGCAGTATAGGCTGGAGTTTGGTGATGTTGGAGGAAATCCCTGTCTGACACTGTCAGACTTTGTGGGTTCCTTGAGGGACCTTAGGATGCAAGCCCTGCCCCAGTGAGTGTCTTTCCTCTGAAGAGCCATTTAGACTCCTTGTCAGTCCCTAGGTCTTTTGTGACCCACCCTTGTGTTGGGCTCCTTCTACTTCCCTCAGTAGTCCACTTGGCTGCTTTTCCTTTTTTTTTAAGATTTTATTTATCTGACAGACTGTGTGATCACACACAAGCCATGGGGGTAGGGTCAGAGGCAGAAGGAGAAGCAGACTCCTCACTGAGTAGGGAGCCCAACATGGTGCTCCATTCCGGGACTCAGGGATCATGACCTGAACCAAAGGCAGACGTTTAACTGGCTGATCTACCCAGGCACCCCTGCTTTTCCTTTTATAACAATCAGGCCACTGTGTTTTGTGAGGCCCACATTTGTTCCCCAGAGACATAGGTTTTTCTGTATTTTCTGTCAGTTCGGTTTACATCTAAAGCTGTCATTTTATTGTCCCATCTTGTAAGGACAGTTACAGCCATACATAACCTCTAGGGTTTACTCAGGTGAGTTAGATAGTAGTTCCTGTGATCTTCAACCTATGAGAGACACAAGCTTCCTGAAACTCTTTGTCATTTGCTTGAGGTAGCAACATTTGTCTCTCTCTCTCATTCTAGGAGAAGTCATCCATCAAGTCATGAGGACACTCAAGGAGCCTGTGGAGAAGCCCATAGGGGAAGAAACTGAGGCCTTTCATGAACTACCAGCACCACCTTGTCAGCCTTGTGACTGTACCTCCTTGGAACCAAATCTTGTAGTTCCAATAGATTCTGATGACTTCAGGCCTAGTGACCTCTCAATTGTAGCCTCATGCCTTGGGCAGGAACCACCCAGCTCAGCAGTTCCTGAATTTGTGATCCGCACAAACAGTGAGTCCAATAAATGTTCATTACTGTTTAATTTAGCAGTTTTTGAAATATAGTTCACATATAGACAGTATAGTATATTCATTGTTACACAACTGTTTCTGCTGTCTTATTCCAGAACATTTCTGTTACCTCAAAATGATACCCCATATCTTTCAGCTATCACTCAGTTCCCTTTACTCTGTGTCACCTGACAACCATTAATCTACTATCTGACTCTAAGGATTTGTCTGTCGTAGGCATTTGCTATAAATGGAATCATATATACAATATGTAGTCCTTTGTGAGCGACTTTTTTCACATATATATCAATGTTTTTACGGTTCATCCATGTTGCAGCATGAGTCCATAGTTCACCTTCAGGTACATACTTGGTGGTGTACATTCTGTGGGTTTGGACAAATGAATAATGACATATATACATCATTATAATATCCTACAGAGTATTTTTAACAGTATTTTTGCTGCTCTAAAATCCTCTGTGCTCTGCCTTTGCTCTTTTTATGGGTGAGTAACATGCAATTGTAAATCTCATTTTGTTTATCCATTCTTCAGCTGATGGACATCTGGGTTCTTTCCACTTTTTGGCTATTTTGAATAATGCTACCATGAACATTTGAGGATCATTTTTTGTGTGAACATATTTTTCAGTTATCGTGGGTATACCTATACTGGAATTGCTGGACCGACCATATGGTAACTCTGTTTGACTTATTAAGGCTGCTTTCAAGTGTTTTCCACAGTTGTGACACCATCACATATTAGTAATGTTCAAGGATTCTGATTTCTCCAAATCATTGCAAACACTTGTTATTGTCCATGTGTTTGATTTTCACCATCCTACTGTGTGTGAAGTGGTATCTCATTGCGGTTTTGATTTGCATTTGCCTAATGACTAATGAGGTCAAGCATCTTTTCATGTGCATTTTGGCCATTTGTATATTGTCTTTGAAGAAGTGTCCATTCATATGTTTGCCATTGTTTAACTGGATTGTCTTTTGTTTATAGAATATTAACAATTTTTTGTTTATTCTGGGCACTACAACCCTATCAGATATAATTTGCAAGTGTATTTTCTCATTTTGTGAATCATCTTCTCACTTTCTGATACTATGCTTTGACACAAAATTTTAAAAATTTTGATAATTTCCTATTCAATTACTTTTCCTTTGGTTGCTAGTGCTATCGGCATCACACTAAAGAAACTGATATGTAACACAAGGTTAAAATATGGCAGAGGAGGAGAGAAAAGTGGGGGCACTGGAGGGTACTTGGAAATCATGCTGAGGTAAAGTGATGGAAGGCAGTAGCCCTTTATTCCATCCTTGTTGGAGTTTTCAGGATGCATGGAGACCCCTCACATAAGTGAATGCCTTCATCTATCTCTGTACCAGAATTCTCCTGATTGTTCGTAGAGAAAATTTCCATATAGGAACATCCCCATTGTGATGTTGTCTATGCACCTTCAAGTCTCAGTGTTTAAGCCTTTTGGGTTCTCTCAGGGAGCCTGCTTTGTAAATTTAAAGGCCCCTTAAAAAGTCTCAGCATTTGTTGGTTGTTGACTTCACTGCAGCTTTATAGGTCTAGTCAATCTGACCGGTCAGTGTAGGTAGTGATTTTTTTGGTAAACACCAGTTTCTCGCCTTTATGTTCCTTCTGCAATTTGTATAGCACCATATCACTCCTCTGGGCTCTGTGGGCTCCTCACCAGCCCAGGAAGCCCAAACTTGGGTTTGGGCATATGGCAGTGAAGGTGCCTTGAAGTGACCTGTCTTCATGTGGGTCCCTTACCCAAGCTCTTAAGCTTTCAGAAGTTTTTGACAGATTTATCCCTCAGGGTTTTTAACTCCTTTACTTGAAGGCTAGGGCCATAACATTCTGTTGGATAAATCCAGGTGATATCCCGTGGGCTAAAATGGGACTCTCTCATTTGAGCATCATAGCTGTGAAGTGGGACCTTATTTCCTGTTTCACAGATGAGGTGACCTTTTCTAAAGTTATCTATTCACATTTGTACAGCCCTTTCCAACAATGTTTCTTTTTGAAGATACTTTTGTTTTTTATATTGTAGTCCTATAGTTGTTGGAGGGAAAGCAGAAATTTTTCCAAAATAAGGGGGTTTCTTCTGGAATAGATCTTCATCAGCAGTCTGTTAAGTATCCTTGGACAAGCATAAAAAGAAAAATAACTTTTTCTCTTTCTACTTATGTATAAAAACTTCTTTGGGGATCTGTTCTTATCTAGTCTGGGAGGAAATTTCCAGAAGGTCCCATAGCCAACTGTTAACTCTTAAATAGCGAAGCATTCTGTAATCACTTCCAAAAAGCTAGAAGTGTAGTATAACAATTGAAACACTATGCTTCTGAATACTGTGAATTTCTGTCTAAACAAACTGGTGCCTTCATAGGTTTTGTCATCTTGTCAGTGATGTGTGTATATGTGGTCATGGGATGGATATAGGACTTCTTTTTGCCTTTCCTCTCTTCATCTCCTCCCTCCGCTCCTTGATCACCACTCTAGATTTGATCTCCAGGGAGAGAGGTGTGTGGAGAAGAGCATACCCTGGTGTGGTCCGGAAGGTTGTAATATGGTTTTGGGGCTGTGAACAGTGAAATTCTGGGCTGACACTTTCATGGGCACGTTTTGAGCTTCTTAAAGGGACCTCAGAGTGCTGGCTCCTGTCTCATCAGGTGCCTTTTCTCTAATTGGCCGCCAGACTCCACCTTAGCCCCTAGTCTCTTTGACCCACATTTCTTTTGGGGTCATTACTTCTTGGGGTGCTTCTTGGGTTCTTTCCTTTTAGGACAGCCTGGTATACTCACTTGTATAGGGTTTTCATATGAACCATGGAAATCACAGTCCTTCTATGCATGTGGTTGTAGTGTATTTCTCCTGCAGCCCAGTCTTCTTTTATTGTGTCTTCTAGCCAGACATTTGTAGACCTCAACTCCTGACTTCCTTGAATAATTCAGACATTAGCTG
This sequence comes from Canis aureus, assembly GCF_053574225.1. Taxonomy (NCBI): domain Eukaryota; kingdom Metazoa; phylum Chordata; class Mammalia; order Carnivora; family Canidae; genus Canis; species Canis aureus. The sequence continues at coordinate 105,142,821 of NC_135649.1, forward strand.
TGGTGTCCAGCTAACTAAAGAAGACACAAGTGGAGCTTTCTCAAGCTTGTTTATATCTGATCAAGGTAAGAGGGAGTAATCCTTGTCCTGTCCTCATGAAGGTGGAGAAAATGCCCACCATTGTTGCTTTCTCAGGGTGCACATACTGTCTTTGGAAAACACAGACCTTTCCTCCACAGGGCAGCTCCTCCCATGTCTTCTCTTCCTGAGAGAAGGCACTAGAGACTAGTGCCTGCCTGTATCCCTTTATCTGAAGGGGCCATGGGTGCAGCTTCTCTCTGGACATTGAACTCCCCTAAACACCCCGGCTTTTGTAGGGCTCTCTTGTGTTGGACTTTTCTGTGTTTCCAGGTGCCCCTCTTGGGTGCTTTATTTTTTTTAAGATTGTATTTATTTATTTGAGAGAGAGAGAGCATGAGTGGGGGGAGGAGCAGGGGCAGAGGGAGAAGCAGACTCCCCGCTGAGCAGGGAGCCCAACGCCAGGCTTGGTTTTGATCCCAGGACCCTGGAATCATGACCTGAGCTGAAGGCAAATGCTTAATTATCTAAGCCACCCAGGCGTCCCTTGGGTGCTTTACTTTTAAGACAATCTTAGTCTACGCCCTTGTTCAGAGTCTGTATGTAGACCAAAGAAACCACAGCTGTTCTTACAGCAGGTGTTAGAAGGGCTGTTGGCTCTGAGCCATTCCTCTCTCGTATCTTCAGAGCCAGCTGGTTCCTACCTCCTTTCAGGAGGTTTTCAGCTTCCTTTCTGTGAGTACACACTAGTCCCACTCTCGCCCTAACTCCAGGGGACACACATCAAGCTTTCGGAAATTGTTTGCTATTAGTTTGAGGCAAGAGGGGAATAATCTTTGCTCCCTAATCATGAAAGTTGACAAAATGCCCTCTGCTGGTGGTTTTTCAGGTCTACATGTGAACTTTGGAAAATACAGTTCTTTCTTCTGCAGCTGGGGGATGTGCAGTTCTCTCCCATGTCAGCCAGCCTCCTTCTGTCTTTTTTTTTTTAATATTTTATTTATTTATTTTGTGAGAGAGAGAGAGAGAGAGAGAGAATGCATGCGCACATGCGAGCACATGCACAAGCTGGGGGGAGGGTCAGAGAGGGAGGGAGAAGCAGATTGCCCAACTCGGGGCTCGATCCCAGGACCCTGACATCACGACCTGAGCTGAAGGCAGGTGCTTACTGACTCAGCCACCTAGGTGCCTGGCCTCCTTCTGTCTTTCTAGCTCCTGCTACTCTTTCTACATGAATCTAGAGAACATTAGTGAAGCTTTCTGAAAGGTTGCCCTGAGTCAACTATTCCAACCCTCATCCTCTCAGAGTCTGTTGAGATATGGGGATTTTTGCACTGCTCTCATGTGAGCATAGAGCTGCAGGATAGAAAAGCACTCAGCTGGAGCCTAGAGGTAGTTCTCCACAAGGGGGGTATCATACAACTTGCTCTGAGCTCTTGAGCTACCCTTTTGTTACCCTGTCATTGTTTTGGTGTGTGGGACAAGGATCATGGGAAGCTAGCACTTTTGCTTCATTCTTCATTTAACTCTTTTTGTAAGTATTGAAGTGTCAAAATATTAAGATTCTTTTGTGTGTTTTTAGTGGAATAATAATTTGGGCTCTGGCCTTGGCCTTGCATGTCTTTGTGCATGAGATGACAGATTTGGTCTGGAATGTGTGGCCCAAAAAGTTATGATGCCCTTTTATTAGACAAGAGGGCACTCTGGCCAGGTTTGTGCCTCAGATAGATTCCTCAGGATCTTGTAGTGCATCCTGTAATCTAGGTGAGTGAGAGGGTCAGCAGGCTCCCCTACTAGGAGATTGTGAATTATGTGTTAAAATGGATGAGGTACCAGGGATCCATGGTACCTGGATTGACCCTGATTGGATCAGTGAATGAGATGAGACTCTCCTGATCTGTCTGGTAGCATAGTAAGATTAGATCGGGAGCGATCAGGGCTGCCCTGGATCAGTAGAGCAGTGTGAGCCAGGTTATGAGAGGTGTGGCTCCCTAGGGTCTGGTCGCACGTTCTTAAATGCATGGTGGGTGAGGGGGAGCATAAGTGTCCTCCCACAGTCCAACCTCTTCTACGGTGTGTGGACCAGTTCAGGAGTAAGATAGGTTTTCTGGGATCCCATTGTGTATGTTATCTGTTGAAACATTTTGGAGGGTTAGGCAAGTACAGGTAGAATGAAAATCACCTATCCAACTGATGCCTAACTATTTTAAAAAATACATTTTTGTGGGCCAGAGAATGGCTGAAAGTATGTGTAAACCAATGCTTACTAGTACCAGTCTCTCCCACTCTATGGCCCCCTCCCCTTTGTATCCTGGGCTTCCAACTGAGGAGAGTAGATGGTCTCCAGAAAGCTCCTATTGTGGTGTTTGCATAAAAATACCTGTTTCTGCAGAAAGTGTCTGAAGTCTGCCGAGATAACTTGTAGTAAAAAGAGGAAAAGTTAAAAGTGATTTTGTCATTGAGAGGCCTGCGGGCCCAATTTACCATCTACTCTGTGTACTAATATGTAACAGGTATTGTAATGTGTTCTGTTTTGAATTGTGAATGTTCACATGGTATCCGAGAAAAAAAATCACCCGATGTCCAGCACTTTCATGGTATTATGATGTATTGTAGACTGGCAAGTTGAAGATGTTATCCTCTATGGCCTTGGATGCCCACCAGCAAGGAGACTTATGGTCTCCAAAGTTCACAGCTTACCTGCCAGTTACCATACTTGAAACAGGTAAGTGGTTTTACAGTGTCTCCTGTGTAGCTGTCTTTCCCAAACTAAAGTTTTCTGTGTTCCTAAGAGAACAATTGTTGCTGCTCCAATAGGTCTACAGAAGTTAATAAGTTTGTCTTACTATAAAAGAGGGAAAGTTACAGGCTGTGTCCCACCTGTTTTTGGCAGATTGACTCCATGGGATTTTGAACTCCTTTTCCCTGGAGGCTGGTAAGGTCACAGTGCCCTTTTGGAAAAATACAGGCATGATCCTGCAGGTTGGCTAGTCAAGTATAGAACAGGACCTAGGGGCAGTAGCAGATCTCATTGATGAAGTATTTGGTGACAGGGGGCAGTAGTTTATGCAGAATGTACTGAGGTCCATAAGTATGGTGAGTGGAAAAAATGATTTGACACTTGTGTTTGAAAAAATGCCAAATGGGAGGGTGTGCACCTAGCTCCTTGGCCCTGCCAGCTGTGCTGGAGGACAAGGAATGAAGATCACCTGGTTATTTATGACCGACCCCATGTTTCAAGCCTGTCTGGCCACATCTGTATTGCTAATGACAGGAAGAGGATCAAGAGACTTAGACCTCCTTCTGAAATCTGTGCTCTTCAGACTGTTTTTCTAGCACATCATTCAACACCACCGTTCTACACAGCCCTTTCTCTTTACAGTCAGTTTGACCTCTAAATGTAGCATTTCTCCCAGATGTTTGATTATGAGATTGGGGCAGATGGGAGGAGGCCTGGATTCAGGACGGTGAAGATAATGCCTATCACACTGATAACTCCCTCCAAAATTTCTTTCCTCCTTTCTTCCACTTCCACTTAGTGGGTTAATGCTAGAAGACCTAGTTTTGGTCAGATTTTATCTAGTTAACATAGTACTTCACCTTATAATAAAGAGTCCTAGGGACGCCTGGGTGGCTCAGTGGTTGAGCGGCTGCCTTTGGCTCAGGTCGTGATCCTGGGTCCTGGGATCGAGTCCCACATTGGGGTCCCCTCGAGGAGCCTGCTTCTCCCTCTGCCTATGTTTCTGCCTCTCTCTCTATGTCTCTCATGAATAAATAAATAAAATCTTTAAAAATAATAAAGAGTTCTAGGCATTTATTTGAGTTTGGGAGCCTCAGCCAATGCTTATTATCAGAGGATGAGTCACTTTCAATGTCTGGTTTAAGACAGACTTTCAGAGATGTGTCTGACCCATGGCCCTTTCCTTCATTGTACCCTTAATTATAGGTACTGTGGGTACATTTCCTTGCCTAATTTACATATTTTGGAAGGCAATTTGCACACAGACCCTGCAGCGTACTGACTTTCTTCTGCTCTCTCTGGACTGGAGGTCTTCTGGTTGTTGTCAGAGAGAATTTTTATATTGGCTTATCTCCTTCCATTAATGTTCAAGTAAGATATTTGGGCTAGTGGATATTCTCTGGGAACCTCTTTTATGTTTTTTAAAGCCCCCTGAAAAAATTGGTATTTGTTGGCTTTTGAATTCACCGTAGCTGTGGTTCTAGTCAATCCATGTGTGGTCCTGGAATTTTGCAAAAACCATTTCCTCTATTTGTACCTACTGCCTTCTGGGTCATGACATGGTAGGTTTCTAGTTGTCAGGTAGGAAGTGTGATCCCAAATTTGCAATGAAATGGTGGTGGCATCTCAGACAGTTCTATCTCTGTATTAGGCCCTGGTGTCAGGTTCTGCATGGAGTGGGTATTCAAGGTGTCAGCTACTTCTGAGAAATTTACTTGGTAAAATTTTTGACTTCTTAATTCCAGAGGCTTCTAAGGCTGGAGTGTATTCTTGGAAAAATATAGTTGATCCTTCAGGCTAAAATGGGACAAGTTGATAGTGAAAAGGATGGAAGGAGAACCTGGATGTGTTCCATGGTCATTTGAGGGCAGATCTAATTTAGGAAACCACATGTATGGAAGATGAGTATGTGGAAATAGATTCCATTAGGATTTTCCCAGCCCAGCCACTGCTATAAAAGTGTCCTTGAATGATTGGAATCCAGTTGTCCGTGTGAGAACCACTGCATTTTTTTTTTTGGTAGATATTACTCAGCATAGTGAATGAGAACCTGAGAGACATGGGGAAAAATAGACAATGAGCAAAAAGGGGAAGGACAGGAGAACAGGGATTTATACTAGGAGAAATCCAGGAAGATAAAGTGGGTGTAATATGGGTGTAACCCAGTGTCTCTTCATCCTGTTTTTCTCTGAAATATCAGGTTGTATGCATACCCTGCCACATACGTGAATGCATTCAGCTCTTCTCTAGGTTAGAAACCCTCTTTTTATTTTTGGAGGATCATCTCTAATGTGAAATTCTCCTCCCCATGTCAAGCAGGAAAATTTGTTGTAGTACTGGATTTTCTTAGGGGGCCTTTTTATTTTTCATATTTTCAATGTCTAATTAAAAAATACTAGAACAGTAGGTTTGTTCATAGCTGAGAACTCCCCATATATCATAATCTCCTGCCTTGGGCTTTCGAATAGTCCAGAATGGAGTCCTTGCCCACAGTCCTTTTATGTTGGCCTGGCTGTCCAATTGATTCAGAGTGTATTCTGATGGCAATTTGTTTGCTGTGTCTGCAGTTCTGTTATTGTTGAGGTTGCCTTCATGAGCTCAAAGAGAAAATAACTTTCTTCTCTTTACATATGAAAATTAGCTTGAGGATCTGTTCTTCCTTTGTATGGGAAGAGATCTTAGGAAGTTCCAGCAGTTACTTGCTTACTTTTAAATAACCTGATGGTCATTTCCAAGCATTTGGAAACCCAATCTAGAATAGTAATCATAACCCCCAACTCCTGAATATTGAAAAATTTCTTCCTACTCCCATTTGACACCTACTGTTTGTTGGCTCTGTGTCAGTGGGAGAGAGATTTAATCTCTCTGACATTGGCTTTAGTTTCCTCTAGTGTAGGTGGGAGATATTTCATGACCCTCACTATGTGTGAAACTGAAACAGGATGGTAAATATAAAGCCTTAATACAACTCCTGATACTAAATATCACAGGCCCCTTGCAGCTTTGGGGTTCTGACTCAAGTTAGAGAACCAGTGCATACTTTGTAAGTATGACTAGACAGAATGAGCGAAAATAGGAGAGGAGTAGTGAAAAATAGAGAAAGGGGAGTTTAGCGGTGAAGCAGAGAAAAAAGAGACAGAATTTTCAGAAAGTCATGGTCAGATAAAGTGAGGAAGAGCCAGTATACTTTTTCTTATCTTACTGGAGTTGTCAGGGAGAATGCAGAGCTTCCACATGTGTGACTGCCTTCATTTCTCCCTAGGCCTGAGTCCTCCCGGTTGTTCCTAGAGACAATTTATTATTTTTTTTTCTTAGAGACAATTTATATATTGGGTTATCTCTAGTGTGATAGTGTCTCTACACTTTCAAGCCTGGGTGTTTAGCCTTGTGATTTTTCTGAGGGAGCCTGTTTCATATATTTAGAGCCCTCTTAAAAAGACTTGGTATTTGTTGGTTGTTAATTTCACCATAGCTTCAGCTTCCTAGTCAAGCCAGGCCCACCATTGTGAGGAAGCCTTTATTCTGTCATACACCAGTTTCCACATTTGTAGCCTGTTTTCCTAATGTAAAGAGACATGTTGGGGTCCAAGTAGTTTTTCTGCCATTTCAGAAAACCCTGAGAAAGTACTAGAAAAATGTATTAGTGGAGAGCTGACAAGTCACAATGTGTCATTATCTTCTACATTGTGATATCAGATATTACAGCGTGGATGGCTTTATGGCTCTCCTACAGTCCTCAGTATGACTTCTGGAATGTCATGTAATTTTAGAGCATTATCAAATTAGAATTTGATCAGTTTTTCTTCATTCTGGTTTCTATTGATCTGATATAAATGGGATACAAAAGAAATCAACTTTATTCTTTTTCTTTTCCCTATGGGGACTATGTTGGGGACCTCCTCTTCCCAGGTCTGGGAGGAAAACCCAGATATTCCCATAGCTTTTCTGGTTACTCTTATATAGCTAAATTTCTCTTTTTTATTTTAATTTTTTAAATTTATTTTTTAGAGAGAGAGAAAGTGTGCTTGTGATGGCTGGGGCGGGGGGAGGGTGTTGGGAGGGACAGAGGCAGAGGGAAAGAGAATCTTAAGCAGGCTCTATGCCAAGTGAGGAGTCTGATTCAGGGTTCGATCTCACAACTCTGAGATCATGATCTGAGCTGAAATCAAGAGTCAGTTGTTTAACTGACCAAGCCACCCAGGCACACCTGTTTTATTTTATTTTTTATTAAAATTTTTAAAAAAGATTTTATTTATTTATTAGAGACGGAGAGAGAGAGAGAGAGAGAGAGAGAGAGAGAGAAGCAGGCTCCATGCAGGGAGCTTGACGTGGGACTCGATTCCAGGTCTCTAGGATCACACCCTGGGCTGAAGGCAGCTCTAATCCGCTGAGCCACCAGGGCTGCCCTTTTATTAAAATTTTTTAAAGTTTTTATTTTAATTTCAGTTAGTTAACATATAGTGTCAAATTAGTTTTGGGCATACAATATAGTAATTCAACACTTCCATACAACACTGTGCTCATCACAGCATGTGCACTCCATAATCCCCATCACCTATTTAGCACACCCACCATCCACCCACCTTTCCTCTGATAATCATCAGTTTATTCTCTATAATTGAGTCTGTTTCTTGATTTTGCTTCTTTCTCTCTCTTATTTTTGTCCCTCTGCTTGTTTGTTTATTGTTTCTTAAATTCCATGTATGAGTGAAATCATACAGTATTTGTCTTCTCTGACTGGCTTATTTTGCCTAGCGTAATATTCTCCAGCTCCATCCTTGTCATTGGAAATGGCAAGGTTTCATTCCTTTTTATGTCTGAGTAATATTCCATTGTATCTGTATAACACATCTTCTTTATTCATTTATCAGTCAGTGGACACTTGGGCTGTTCCCATAATTTGACTATTATAGGTAATGCTGCTATAAACATTGGGGTGCATGTATCCCTTTGAATCAGTATTTTTGTATCATTTGGGTACAAAATACCTAATAGTACAATTGCTGGACTGTAGGGTAGTTCTATTTTTAACTTATTGAGAATTCTCCATACTGTTTTCCAGAGTGGCTGAACTGGTTTGTTTTGTACCCACCACAGTGTAAGAGGGTTCCCCTTTCTCCACATCCTCACCAGCACCTGTTTTTTGCTGTAATGTTGTTTTAGCCACTCTTGACAGGTGTGAGATGATATCTCATTGTAGTTTTGATTTGCATTTCCCTCATGACAAGTGATGTTGAACATCTTTTCATGTGTCTGTTGGCCATCTAGATGTCTTCTTTGGGGGAACGTCTGTTTATGTCTTCTGTCCATTTTTAAATTGGATGATTTATTTTTGGGGGCTTTAAGCTTTAGAAGTTTTTTAAAATATATTTTGAATACTTATCAGATACAATTTGTAATTATCTTTTCCCATTCCATAGGTTGCCTTTTAGTTTTGTTGATTGTTTCCTTTCCTGTGTAGGAAACTATTTCCTAGTTTCATTCTTTTGTGTGTGGCTGTTCAGTTTTCCCAGCACCATTTGTTGAAAAGTCATTCTTTTTCCCATTAGATATTTTTTCCTGCTTTGTCTAGGATTAATTGATTATATAATTATGAGTTCATTTCTGGGTTTTCTATTCTGTTCCATTGATCTATGTGTCTTGTTGTGCTAGTATCATACTATTTTGATTGCTACAGCTTTGTAATATACTTTTAAGTCCAGATTTGTGATTCCTCCAGCTTTCCTTTTCATTTTCAAGATTGCTTTGGCTATTTGGAGTCTATTGTGGTTCTGTACAAATTTTAGGTTTGTTTGTTCTAGCTCTGCGAACAATATTATTGGTATTTTGACAGGGATTGCATTAAATGTACAGATTGCTATGGATAGTATAGACATGTTAACAATATTTGTTCTTCCTGTCCATGAGCATGGAATGTCTTTCCATTTCTTTGTGTCCTCTTCGATTTATTTCATCAGTGTTTTATAGTTTTCAGAGTATAGGTCTTTCACCTCTTTGGTTAAGTTCATTTCTTGGTATCCTATTGTTTTTGATGCAATTGTAAATGGGATTGTTTTCTTAATTTCTCTTTTTTGCTGCTTTACTATTGGCATATAGAAATGAAACAGATTTCTGTACAGTTAGTTTGTATCCTGTGACTTTACTAAATTTATCAGGTTTTTTTCAGAAGTCAAAGATTTCTATTGTTCTACAGACACTTTTGAAAAGAGATTTAATTGAGAAAATATACAAAACATTTAAGAGTTTATCTCCAGAGAGCACCTAAATCTTTCTAGAGGTGTCAAAGCCTCAAAAATATGGGCTGCTTCATGAATTTGCATGTCACCTTGTGCAGGGACCATGCTAATGTTCTCTGTATTGTTCCAGTTTTAGTATATGTGCTGCTGAAGCACTCGATTGTCAGTTCTAACAGTTTTTTGGTGGAGTCTTTTGGGTTTTCTGTAGAGAGTATCATGTCATATGCAGATAGTGAAAGTTTGACTTCTTCCTTGCTGATTTGGATGCCTTTTATTTCCTTTTGTTGCCTGACTGCTGAGGCTAGGACTTCCAGTACTATATTGAACAGAAGTGGTGAGAGTGGACATACCTGTCTTGTTCCTGACCATAGAGGAAAAGCTCTTAGTTTTTCTCCATTTAGGATGATATTAACTGGATTTTTCATATGGCTTTAATTATGTTGAGTTATGTTCTCTTTAAACCTACTTTGTTGAGGCTTTTTATAATAAAGATTTTATTTATTTATTCATGATAGACAGAGAGACAGAGAGAGGCAGAGACACAGGCAGAGGGAGAAGCAGGCTCCCTGCCGGGAGCCCGACGTGGGACTTGATCCCGGGACTCCAGGATCGCGCCCTGGGCCAAAGGCAGGCGCCAAACCGCTGAGCCACCCAGGGATCCCCAGCTTTCTTTTTTTTTTAAATCAAGAATGGATATCATACTTTGTCAAATGCATTTTCTGCATCTGTTGAAATGATCATATGGTTCTTCTTTTTTTTTTTTTGATCATATGGTTCTTATCCTTTCTTTCATTAATGATTGATTTGCAAATACTGAACCACACTTTCAACCCAGGAATAGATCCCACTTGATGGTGGTGAATGATTTTTTTAAATGTATTGTTGGAGTTGGTTTGCTAGTATTTTGTTGAGGATTCTTGCATATGTGTTCCCCAGAGATATTGGCTTATAGTTTTCTTTTTTGTGGTGATTTATCTGGTTTTGGTATTAGGGTAATGCTGGTCTCATAGAATGAATTTGGAAGTTTTCCTTCTTTTTCTATTTTTGACTAGTTTGAGAAGAATAGGTATTAACTCTTTAAATGTTTGGTAGAATTTACCTGTGAAGCCATATGGTCCTGGACTTTTGTATGTTGGGAGTTTTTTGATTGCTGATTCAATCTCTTTTCTGGTTATCAATCTGTTCAAATTTTTAATTTTTCCTGTTTCAGTTTTAGTAATATATATGTTTCTAGGAATTTATCCATTTTTTAAGGTTGTCCAATTTTTTGGCATTTAGTTTTTCATAATACTCTCTTATGATTGTATTTCTGTGGTATTGGTTGTTATTTCTCCTTTCTCACATATGATTTTATTTATTTGGGTCTTTTCTCTTTTTGATAAGTCTGGCTAGGGGTTTATCAATTTTATTAATTTTTTCAACAAATAAGATTCTGGTTTTATTGATCTATTATTTTTAAAATTTCTATATCATTTATTTCTGCTCTAATCTTTATTATTTCTTTCCTTCTGCTGGCTTTAGGTTTCATTTGTTCTTTTTTTAGCTCCTTTAGGTACAAGTTTAGGTTGTTTGAGATTTTTCTTTCTTCTTGAGGTAGGCCTGTATTGTTGTATAGTTCCTTCTTTGACCTGCTTTTGCTGAATCCCAAAGATTTTGATCCATTTTGTTTTCATTTTCATTTGATTCCATCTATTTTTTTAATTTCTTCTTTTATTTCTTGGTTGATCCATTTATTTTTTGGTAGCAAGTTACTTAACCTCCATGTGTTTATGATCTTTCCAGATTTTTTCTTGTGGTTGACTTCTACTTTCATAGTGTTGTGGACAGAAAAGGTACATGGTACAACTTCAGTCTTCTTGAATTTGTTAAGGCCTCTTTTCTGGTCTAATATGTGATCTGTTCCAGAAAATGTTCCATGTACACTTTTCATTGCTTTCATTTTAGTGTAGTCTGAGGCTACTCAATGATTGTAGAGTTGTCATGTGGATACAAGAAACACAGTCTTTTCTTCTGCATGTGATGGAAGTGCACTTCACTTCCGAACCAGCATTATTGCTATACCTTTCAGCAGGTGCAGCTTTAGTCTCAGGTTCTTGACTTGATTATGTGAGCCAAATATTAATTCTTCTGTTTTTCACAAACTACATAAGACATAAGACAAACTTTCTGAAGCTTTTTGTTACTTGCTTGAAGCAAATGAGAAATAATCTTTGTTCTTCAGTCTTTGTGGTGGAGATATTTACCACATTCCCTTTCTTAGGGTCTTTTTATCCACATGCAGAATATAAAACTTAATTCTATAGTAGGTGGAGGTGTAGGACACCCCCCAGTCAGATCCCAATACACAGCTTATCAATGCACACACATATTACTGTAACTGATACTGCTGAGTGTATTGTGGGAGAGTTAAGTATGTGTAATTCTTCTCTTGATTGTAAGGGATGTTCCCAGCAGTAAATGGAATAATAGAATAGTGGTAGTGGGATGAGTATACAACTGGGAGCCCACCAGGCATCCCCAGCCCAGCCATGAGGTATCAATACAGCAGTGTAGGATTCTGATTTGAGGTATGCATAACTGGAAGCCTCTACATTGCCCAAGGAAATAAAAGAGGTAGATGTGCTTAAATGCTTAAAGGGACTATAACAGGGATCCCTGGGTGGCGCAACGGTTTAGCGCCTGCCCTTGGCCCAGGACGTGATCCTGGAGACCCAGGATCGAATCCCATGTCGGGCTCCCGGTGCATGGAGCCTGCTTCTCCCTCTGCCTATGTCTCTGCCTCTCTCTCTCTCTATCATAAATTAAAAAAAAAAGGGACTATAACATTCATGGTAGTCCTAGACAGCCAGTGAAGAAAACAAAGGGTACTTGGGGCCTTATTATAGATTACAATAAGCAGACCTCCTTGCCCTGGTAGTTGTAGATATCATAACATTTTAGGACTACATTGTACATACTGAAGGGTCTTGTGTGCAGTGGTGGGACATGCTAATTGTTTTTTCAGACTCCTTCAAACCCATGTGAGTAAAGTCTATTTGCCTTGATGGGTCACATTACTTTATACATTAATGTGGAATTAAGATCCATTATTTTGGGACACCTGGGTGGCTCAGTGATTGAGCTTCTGCCTTTGGCTCCAGGGTCTTGGGATCAAGTCCCACATCAGGCTCCCCACAGGGAGCCTGCTTCATTCTCTGCCTATGTCTCTGCCTCTCTCTGTGTGTCTCTCATGAATTAATAAATAAAATCTTTTAAAAAATCTATAATTTCTCACCAGTAGATAGGTCAAGACCTAGAAAAGACCAGTACCTCATCAGACATGTCTCAGTACCATTTCATGGATGATATTATTTTGATTGGAAGTGACAAGAGTAGTGGATGGTCTGTCTTAGATAGTGGGTCCAATTTCCTTGTAATTGGCACTAGAAGATTAACCCTTTACATATTAAGGAACAGCAGCCACACAAGTAAGGGAATGACACCGTTTGGGATCTTGTTTTCCCTTCCTAGTACTCAACTATTCACATTCTTACATCTGTAAAACAATGGATTATAGTCTATTAATGCCACTAGGTACTTGAAAGTATTCCTGAGATTAAGTCATTAATATGACATCCGATATTGACAACTTAATGTCTTTGAGTATGTCAAGGTAATGTTGCCATTTGTGTTTTTTTTTTTTTTGCTGTATTTATTTATATTGAAATAAAGTTGACACAAACTCAGAGTTTAATTAGTTTCAGGTGTACAACATGGTGATTCTGACACATCTGTACATTATGCTATGCTCCCTACAGTGTAGCTATGTGCTTTGTTTTTGGTCTTGCCTGATACCACCACTGGGTGTACTTCATTTAAGAGACCAATGCTGGCTTGTTTGTGAGTAATGATGGACATTAAGAGAGCAACACATCAAGAGCAGGGGTTTTTATACCCTCACATCTCTATCAAGGGATTGGTTAAGATGAGAATCCCATGAAGTGGTTATGGCACATAAGCCTCCATATTTACACTGTAAGTGCTGTATCAAGGAAATAAATTAAGTGGACATTAATGGTATCTCGCAGCTACAGGAAAATGTACCTTGTCACTCTCCAGATATGGTTGTCTTAGATGCAAAGGTTGGAGCATCAACTCAGGCTTCTTGGTGTCTTTGGTACACCAAGTTTCTTGTGGATGCCTGGGCCTGGTTTGTGGATTTACCAACTAAATTAAAGTCCAATGGGGGATATGGGCCAGTGTAGCTGCATAACACCAAAGAAAATCATTTATAATTGTGCCTGGGATGGGAATTCTGCTCAATTAGTGCAGTTTAGGTATGATGCTTATCCTGGAGAATAAGCATCTGAATGAATCTTGCTGCATTTTTACTGACTTATGTGCAACTGATAATGTCCTAGCAGTGTGGGCTGGTGGCTGGCAGCTGAAAGGCTGGATGATCAATTTTTAGCCTTTGTTGGAATGAACATTATCAGCAGAATGCTAAAAATGCATACCATCTATTCATGTGTTATGAGACCATTGGTAGGGACCCTTTGAGGGAAATTCGGTGGAATCAACAAGCTCATCAAACATGTCATGCCCAGATTAGGACCAGTGCTAACTGGAGAGTCCATGCAACAAGGCATGGTAATTTATCTGTAATTTGGGACCTGGCTCAAAACAAGACCCAGAGTTTTCCATTGCTTGAGGCCATGGAATCTTGGAAATGTGCAGAGCGCCAATTCCACAGTCAAGTAGAGAGAATCTCTGTGTCCCATAGCCAGAAATACTAGAGCTGGTATTCTGTTCTTTCAAGTGTACCATTGGTCATGGACTGTAGTAGATACCTTTTCTGACTATGTTATTGCCAAATCCATTTTTGGAGCAGTTTGGGGAATTTTTGCAATAGACTTGAACTTTACTTTGTGTTTACATTCATTGACTGCTTCCAATCAGACAACATTGCCTGGTATATAGGAAGAAGTGCCCAGAATTTTGAGCTCCCTGGATGTTTTCTGGGCTATTCCTGCTTTGTAGAATAGCTAGGTAGCTGGTACTATTCACTGAAGAATGGCTTGGATTCTCATAGAAGAAACTAAAAAATAGAAAGGGGTGATTGCTGCTTAGTTCCCAGTAGAAAGCAAGTCAGTTTGGGTTCTAAATGTGGCAGTTCCCCAGAAGGGAGCCTCTTATTTAAATAGAGTGTTTATGTCTTTGAGAGTTGGGGGGAGGAGACCCAGAGTCATGATGGTTGAATATATGCTTACCACAACTCTCATCAGAAATCCTATATTCCTTCTAACCGAACATTGGCAGGGGCCATGGGATAATGTGTCAACAGAACAAGTTTTGGTCCTTTTTGCAACATAGCCTAGCACCTCCTTTTAGAATATGGTTGTATTAGGTATTTGTTGCTTTATCTTTTGAGTCTCTGCCATATCTCTTACAAGAGAAAAGTGGTTGGCTTTTAACATCCTGTTCAATATATACTTAAAGGGATGAGTCTATCTCACAGAAACTTCACTCACTACAGCCTTAAATGTAGGTCCTGCAGGTGCATTTCCTTTTGTATTCTGCTTATTTGAAGTAAAGCGGTAGTGTCTGGGTATTGCTATATTCTCAGAGTAACTATGAAAGGGGAGCTTTATCTGCTTAGGACATGAACTGATGCTTTCTTATGGTGTGAAACCTCCTCTTCCTCTTGTTTAAGAGCATATCAGTGTTTTAGGTTCTGCTTATTGTCCTGATGGCTTTGGGAGAGACAAATTTCTCTGCCTCAGTTGCTTCATCTTTATATAGGATATATTTAAATATTTTCTCTATGGATTGAAGTTTAAATAAATGATAAATGTAAGATCTTAATACAGCTTCTGAGACTTAGAATTTAGATCTTATTAACCATAGAAATCAAATGTTAGATTCAGTAAAAAATGTAAGAGTTCAAAGTAAAGGATGTGTGGTAAGCTCATCCAGCTGGGATTCATAAATGTTTCTTCCAGACCTAGGTGTTTTGGAACCATTTGAATTCTGAAAGTAGTCTCCAGTTGAACATGGACAAGTTTTGATGGTCTGTCATTTGTACATGTAGTCAAGTTTGGGTGAATGAGAGAAGGGAATGAGAATGAGAGAGTGAGTTAAGAATGAGAGAAGGGAAGATGCTAAACATGATTGCCATTTATGTTTGGGGGAAAGAGCTTGAGTGAGAGCTCCAGCTTATATGTATTTTCTCTTTAGCATTCCCCATTGACCAGGAACATGTGTTTTTCTATGACAGTCTCAAAAATTCAAGGCTGCGGGAGTTGGCATATGGCTTGTGGAACAGGCCTAATTCATATAGAGACAGCCACTCAGGGGATGTGATTCTTTGAACCCCTCAAATCCATCTATCTTCAAATATTTTTCTCCATTTCTTGTTCCATGATGGGAAATTCTGTCATTGACCCATTATTCTTTGGATTGCTTTTCACTTTTTAATGCTTTGTCCTGGTCACACTCATACAAATTGATCTCCCAACACTTGATCTTATATTAAATATGTCATTTCCAGAATACTTTCAAGTATTGTATGTACCACACACTATTATTTGGTAGGAAAAACTAACCACAGGGATGTGTTTCTGCTTTAAGAGTGAAAATCTGGGGCGTGTGGGTGGCTCAGTGGTTGAGTGTCTGCCTTTGGCTCAGGGTGTGATCCCGGGGTCCTGGGATTGAGTCCCACATTGGGCTTCCTGCAGGGAGCCTGCTTCTCCTTCTGCCTGTGTTTCTGCCTCTGTGTCTCTTGTGAATAAATAAAAGCTTTAAAAAAAATAAATGCCTCTCAAAAAATAAAAAAAGAGCAAGTTTTAAGGGTGTTATCAGTAATTTATGGGACAATTGTGTAATTATAAAAATGTAAAGTGCTTTTTCTGAAAGAAAAATCCATACTGCTGTGAGGGCCCAAAGAAGGACACAGGATTTACTCTGTAGTGGGGTCAGAGTGGATGAGCGAATCCTCAGGGAATACTTAATAAGAGTGTAATTTTGAGGCACTGATTATGTGGTTGTCACTAGGTGAAGAAATCTGCTGGGTCGGGCACCTGGGTGGCTCGGTCAGTTAAGTGTCTGCCTTGGGCTCGGGTCATGATCCTGGAGTCCCAGGATCGAGCTCCAGGTTGGGCTCCCCACTCAACGGGGAGTCTTCTTCTCCCCCTGCCCCTCACCTTGCTCATGTGTGTGCTCTCTCTCTTAGATAGATAGATAGATAGATAGATAGATAGATAGATAGATAAAACCTTTAAAAAAATAGAAATCCACTGGGTATAGGGTAAAGTTAAGGATCAGTAATGAGCTGGTCCTGAAAACAACATCTTGGAAGATCTTGGAAGATCTTGATACTGGAAGAGGTAATGTGAAACCCAGGACCTGGAGAAACCCAGAAAATATGTAATATGAATTACTAATCTTATGTTACAGATCAGAAAATTCAGCTTAAGGAAGGGAACTATGCTAGAAAGTGTCTTATGAGTCCAGATCCTTTGTTTCTACTTGTTCTGTTTCTTTCAACCTTCATGGATATTAGTTAGTATTTCTGAAGTGCTTTGTCAGTGATTTTGTGGCAACTGGGAAACAATCTCCATCCCTCCTCATGAGTGTGGAGGAAATTCCCAGCATGCCAACAACTCCCCCTGAAACATCTTTTCTCCTTTTGACTAAAGACTCTTCTAGACCTGGGTTGAGTGATGGTCTAATTTATTTGGATCCATTTCTTTGCAAGGTGGCCTGACACTTTATTATTCATTTGATTATTAAATTTTAAATTTGAGTAGAGTTGATATACAATGTTACATTTATTTATTTATTTTTATCTTGGCCTTTGGAGCCTCTGCCAGTGTCTTTCTTACCTGAGGAAGGTGTGTGTTCAACTTCTTATTCAGTACAGACTTTCAAAAATATGTCTGTCCATAGCACCTTCATTTACTGCAACCTTAATTTTTACAGTGTAGGTCCATGTCCATATGTTATTTACATATTTGAAGCACTCCCCCTGGTCTGAAATCAAATACTTGATTGTGTTTCTTGTGGTGGAGCTTGTGTACTGCTGAAAAGGTACAGGCACTTATGGGGCTTCTACTTCTGTTTGGTGTGAACCCTTCTTCAAGGTGGAGTAGATTGGTATTTGGTTGGTGGGACCGACCTCATCCATACATAGACAATCCTTTGAGAATGTGATACTGTGAGCCCCAGGAAAGGTCATCCGTCCCTGAGTGTCTTCCCCTATCTCCTGCCCATAGTCCAAAATTTTGTCATCACATTTATTTTTTATTGTTAAATGTTTTTATGTTTCTATGCTATGTCTTATTCAATAATCATAGAAATTAAAACCTTCAAAATGCATACTACATTAAATAATTAATTTCAGGAATACTTTTGAGTGCCCACTGTGTCTCAGGCACTGTTATTTGGGAGACTTCATTAACCAAAGGTACATATTTCTGCCTTTCACAAGCTAAAATTTTAGTTGTGCTATCAGGAACTTAGGGAATGCTCATATCACTATGCAACCATGAAGTGACACGTGGTCTGTATATTCTATCACTTAACATAGAACTTTGCCAGTGCAGTTTTGGGGTGGGTGAGTAATCAGGGAGGATTTTCTTGAGGATGTGACATTTGAACACCTGAAAATGAGGTGGATGCTATTTGCTTAAGATGTAGCAAAAGCTCACCACAGTCTCTCAGGTTCATGTGTCCTCCATGGAGAACACACACCTTCCTTCTACAGGAAGTAGAATTGCTGATGACAGGAAGAGTGTAAGAAACCTAGATCCTTTGCTGAGATTTGTGCTAAATCTGTTGTTTATCTAATTTAATCTATACCACCTTTCTACCCAGAGCTTTCTTCTTTTAAGAGCAAAGAGGTCTAGGGTACAGATTGAGAGCCATCTCTAATTTTACTGGAACAAGAGGCTTTACCCAGTGGTCAAGATGTGTTAGAAGCTTGATAGCACTCAGAGTTGTTTAACCTTTTAGCTGTTGTGGGTACTGGGGCAAAAATCACCGTAGTTCCTAGAAACTTCCATAGGTATGGTAAAAATTTTACCTCAGATGTGGCTATCGCTCTCAGATTGGGTTGTGGACTGATGTGTACTGAAGTGTGGGCACTTTTGAGCAAATATACATATAAGATTTGTAGTGTGGGAAGAGGTGTAGTAAGTGTAATTATCTTGATTGTAAGGGATGTTCCCAATCGGGAAGTGCCACAAAGGAATAGTGATAGTGGGGTGAGTGGGCAACTGGAAGTGCATCAGGCTTCCTCGGCATAGTCACAAATTATCAGTAGATACTGTAGGATATGGGAATATGGGGCAAGGGAGTGAACGAAGGTCCCTCCGCAGATCAAGGAATTGATAGTTGCATAGATATTTAAGAAAACTATACCATGCTACAAAATAGCTTTGTGTGACCAGTAAAAAAACCCTATGGTATTTCATGTGACACTGTGCTGGAGTGCACGCTCAGTGCAGCAGTGTTACTCATAACCCCTCCACTTAGAGGTTATGAAGGTCATGGCACCTAATGAAGTGGCATTCGTGGACCTGTTAATGTTTTCTTCAATTCTCTGCATCCGTGTCATGGGAACCAGTTTGCCTTCACAGAGCTTATCTAAGGCAACCTAAACTTTTCCATGATGCCTCACCAGTTGATAGGCTGAAATCTATAAAATAGGAATTCTCACCAGAGAATTTATTGTACTATTAGGTGATGACCTTATTCTGATTGGAAGAGCTAAAGACAGTGGATTATCTTTGTTAGAGAAACTTTCCATTATCTAAGTAATCAGGCCAGAAGATCGACTCTGCCAAGAATCATTGTTCTGCAGCCCAGGTAAGTCCTGGTGAACCATGTGGGCTGATGCCTAGATAACAACCCCAAGTTTATTCAATAGAACTGGTGTCCTTAACCCTCTAGAAGAGCAAATTTTGAAGAGTATATGATAATCTTGTTCAGTACTGGACAGACTTTATATATATCACATAGGTATCTTACCTAGTCCATTACATAAAATTATTGGAAAGGCATAGAGTTCACCAACAGCTTGCCTTAGAAAATATACAAAAACTGTACAGATCACCTTTCCCTTAGTGACAGTTACCTATTCAGTGTGTTTTGACAAAAAGTGTCAATGACATTTATGCAGAGTGAGACCTGGAGCAAAAAGATATGGCCATTAGGCAATATCAGCCTTGGGGTTTGTTCATGGTGCTTGCCTGAAACTATTACCCAACATAGCCCATGTAAAAAGCTGTTTCTGACATATTAATAGGTGCTGATGGAGTTAACAGAGTGACAAAGCAAGATCGGGGTTATGAAGCCTTGACTTTCCTATCAAGGGATGGGTTAAAAATGAGAATCCCAACAACATATGTGATTATTCCCCCCAAGAAACATCTGTTTTCAAGAGAAAGTGGTATATACAAAGAAGAAACAAATCAAGTGTTAGAGATGTCTCAGAGATACAAGAAAAAGTGTCCAGATAGACCCACATTCTTAAAGATGCCTGAATCTGATTAGATCTTGATGGTAAATCTGTTAATAAAAGTAGGAGTGTAGTGGGATGTAGAAAACCAAAAAAAAAAAAAAAAAAACTGTGCAAACCTAGATAAAACCAATTCTGCATGGAAAAGGAATTCTTGGTGGGTGAAGATTCAGTCTGTGGTGCTTTCACTGGAAAATATTACCCTGAAATATATCTTGTATTTCGACTGACTCCTTGGTAGCTGCCTCTAGGCTGGGTCATGAACTGGTGCTTGGCCCAGCCTCTGTTTAGCTAAACAACATGAGCCAATTGCACAAGACACACAACCCCTATTTGTGCTCTATGTGTGTGCTTGTGAATAGGGACTCTTAGGATGAAAATCAGTTGAATCAAGAAGCTCATCCATTTGAGCTGCCCAGGAAAGGGCCATGGTGGAGTGGATAGACTATTGCATAGAGCATGATGATCTATTTTCAATTCAGGACCTGGCCTGAAAACAAGATTTTAGTACATGAGGCCAAAGAAGCCTGGGGAAAGTGCTTATTAGAGTGCCAGCTACACAGTCAAGTACAGAGGGGATTCTTGGGTCCATAAACAGATGTGCCAGAACTGGTGCTGTATTGTCCTCTCAGAGTTATGACTGGCATGAATTGCAGTTGATTCCTTTTCTGACTATGGCACTAGCAATCCTGTGAGCACAGCAGATGGAAAATTGTATTTAAGGACTATTAGTCGGATTGTGTTTTCTATTTGTATTCGGTGACCACATCTCCTCAGACCATAGTGCCAACTTTACAGCACATAGTACTCAGCAGTGAGGAACTTCAAGAGACATTCAATGGACCATTTATCCCCATGTCATTCCAGAAAGGCAGATGTCATTGAAAGATTGCTTAAATTCTTTAAAAAAAATGAGCGAGGACAACCAATCAACCAATGCTCTCGGTGGAGCAAATGCTTATGAAAGTCAGTTTAGGCTTTAATTGTGCCATTTCCACAGCACCTGCTGTGGGAATTTAAGTAGAATCCTTAAATTTCTACATTTAAGTAGAATCCTTAATTATGAGGTTAGGTAAAAGGGATGAGGCCCAACAATGGCTTCCATGCTAATAACTCCTTCCAATGTTTTCTGCCTTTTTCTACCTCAGTTTTTCATGTCTGTGAGGGGGTGAGTGGGTTATTGCTGTTGATTCAGTTTTGGTTTGTTGCTTAGCAAGATAATACAGTACTTTACCTTAGAATATGGGGTCCTTGGCATTTATATTTTTCACCTTTTAAGCTTCTGCCAAAACACTTATCAAGGATGAGTTGCTTTCAACATCTTGTTCAAGACAGACTTTCAGGGATCTGTCTGGTGCACAGCATATTCCCCCACTCTATTCTTTATTGTAGGTCCTATGGGTAAATTTATCCCATCTCACTCATTTTGTGAGTTATTGGGGTACATACAAACCCCTCATATCTGGGACATATAAAGACCCCTTGTAAAGACTTGGTATTTGCTGGCTATTGATGTCAGCATAGCTTCAGAGATCTAGTCAATTTGGACCTGCTGGTGTGGGAAGCCCTTCATTTTGTCTGATACCAGTTTCTGCTTTTTTGTTCTGGTTTTACCTGTTGTAATGTGACATGTCAGGATTCAAGGTCTTTTCTTTCATTATTTTACAGGCCCTTAAAAAAACACTAGAAAATATATAGAGAGCTGACAAGTCACAGCTTGTCATTGTCTTCTACCTTGTAGTAGCAAATAGTGGAAACATGGATGGATCCCCTGTAGTCCTCAGTGGCTTTTGGGTTTTTAAAGAGCATAGTCCTATTGGAATTTGATCGATGTCTTCACTTGAGTTCCTATGGGGCTGATATAAGTAAGGTCAAAAAGACAGTAGAGAAGACACTTTTTCTCTTTCCTATGAAAACTGTGTTCCTGAACACTGAGAAATATCTTCCATTCCCAGCTAGGGACGACTTAAAGATTGGAGTCTTGTAAACAGTGTATATATGGATGTGGAGTTCAGAATAGGCAACTGTTTTGCCTTTTTTAAATCAATGAGCAATTATACAACTTCTCCCTAGTTATACAGTTGCTCATTCTTACCCCCTTTGATGTGGTTCCCAGACAGTGTAAGGCTTAGGGAGAAGAGCCCACCTTTGCCTAGTTGACTAAATTGTAGTGTGAGTCTGATGTCTGAGATATGGAGGAAATTCTGAGTGGATGCTCTTTTGGAGACATTTTCATTTCATCTTTTAGGGACTTAAGACTTTATGCCCCTGCTGAATGCAATGCCTTTCCTCTGGTCATGAAACTCTCCCTCAGTCCATAGCCTTTTTGTGTGTGTGTTTTTTTTTAACCTCTGTTGGGGTCATTTTGCTTTTTCCTGTGCTTCTCTTGGTATTTAAGTGATTTTCAGAGTACTTTTGCCCCTAGAATCTATATATAAACCCTGAAAACCAGAGATATATTTTCTGTAAATGGTGGGAGTGCTGCCCTCTCTCAAGATGTGCTTTTACGTTCCTTATCCAGGGGTACCACTAGCCTCAGCCTCTTGATTTTACTTGGGTGAGTCAGACACTAGTTCCTGTCTTCCTTAATCTTTAGAGGCCTTACTCAACTGTTCTGAAGCTCTTTGTTAGTGATTTTTGTGGCAGGGGGGCAATAGTCCTTTTCCCTACTTCATGACTATGGGGAAAATGCCTGTCACACTGATACCTTTGAACTCTTTTCTCCTTTCTCCTCAGTTCTTGTAGATTTCTGTGGTGAGTGATGGGCTAATGTCAAGAGAACCTGTATAGGTCCATTTTTTTTTGCAGGATGGTGTATTAGTCTGCTCAGTTCCCTATAACAAGATACCACAGACTGGGTGGCTTAAACAACAGAAATTTATTTTTTTCACAGTTCTGAAAGCTAGATGTCCAAGATATAAATGTTAAGGTTGGTCTCTGGTATGAGCCCTCTACCTGGCTTGTAGATGGCTGTCTGCTTGTTTGTCCTCACATGGCTTCTTCTGTGTGATGCGTAGAGAGAGAGAGAGAGAGAGAGAGAGAGAGAGAGTGTGTGTGTGTGTGTGCACTTTGGTGTCTTCCTATTCTTAAATGGGCACCAGTCCTATTGAATTAGGGCCCCACTCTGATGGCCTCATTCAACTTTAATTACTTTCTTAAAGCCCTGTCTCCAAACAAGTCACATTGGAGGTTAGGGCTTCAACATAAGAATTTTGGAGGACAAAATTCAGTCCATAACAGGCATCCTCGTACCTCACAGTACACTATGGGAGTATTTGGTATTTGTTGTCTTGGCCTTTGGAGCCTCTGCCACTGTTTTACCTAGGAGGGTATGTATTCAGAATCCTGTTCAATGCAGGTTTTTAGGAATACACCTTTCTTTGACTCTCCACCTGACTCATACTCAACTTCGGCCTTTTGTGACTGACCTTTTGGTTTGGCTCCTTCTGTTCTTTCCACATACTCCTCTGGGTGCTTTCCTTTTAGCACAATCTTATGCCACTCATGATCATCACATCCACATGTGGACATGAGAAGTGCGGTCCTCTCTTTTGCATGTGGCAAAAGTGCAGCTCACTCCCAAACCACCCTTTTGTGATACCTTTGGCAGTGGCTGCTACAGCCACAGGTTCTTGACTTTGTGTATCTCAAATACTGTACCTTGTGTTTCAAAAATTCCACAAGACATAAGAAAAGCTTTCTGAAGCTCTTAGTTATATGCTGTCCCTTCCTCATGAAGGTGGAGAAAAGCCCCAACACATTTCCTTCCTCAGAGCCCGCATGTTGACCATGGAGAACAAAACCCTCTCTTCTTTGGGAGGCGTGAATTACAGGTGCTCCCAAGTCAGCACTCTTTTAAAAAATTTTTTTAATTTTTGTTTTTATTATTATTTTATTGAAGTTCAATTTGCAAACATACAGTATAATATCCAGTGCTCATCCCATCAAGTGCCCTCCTCAGTGCCCATCACCCAGTTACCCCATTCCCCCGCCCAAGTCAGCACTCTATTGTACCTTCTGCTAAGGGCAGCTCTAGCTCCAGCTTTTTCCTGTGTGAGTCAGACACTAGTTCCTTTGTACTTGTAACTTCAGAGTCATGAGTGAAGCTTACTGAAGCTGCTGCACTTATGTCATTTGTCCCATCTGTCTTATTCAGCTTGGCTGCTATAACAAAATACCATAGAATGGTTGAATTACATGATAGACATTTATTTATCATAGTTCTGGAGTCTGAGAAGTCCAAAATCAAGGCCCTGGCAGATTTGGTTCTGGTGAAGGCCCTCTTCTTGGCTTGTAGATGGCTACCTTCTTGCTGTGTCCACACGTGATGGAGAGTGACCTCTCATGTCTCTTCCTCCTCTTATAAAGGCATAAATCCCATCATGATGGCCCTGCCCTCATGGCCTCATCTAAACCTAATTACTTCCCAAAGGCTCCATCTCCAGATACCATAACATTGGCAGTTCGGGCTTCAAGATATGAATTTGGTGAGGTGTGGGAGAGTAGGACACAAATATTTAATCCATACCATTATATCTCATCTCATAATATATCATGAGTCTCCAGTCATACAAGTCTGAGTATTACAGAGAAGCATGTGATTGGTGATGGACAGTAAGTTTCCTTCAAGAATGCAGTGATTTTATGACTTACAGGTGTCCCAAATGGAGAAACTCCCTGATGTTATCCATGTGTAGGGTATTCACTTTGCATTTTTGCCCTGGTGACTATAGGTCACATATCTTTATAGGTCACACGGGGAAAAACTTGAAACACATCTCATCAGAATGTGGCAGATCACCTTACCATGTCCTACTTGCCTTCCTATCCCCCTTTCAAGGGTGCCATGAGGCAAATTCTCATTTGCTCCACAGTCTTCTGGGATGTGGGTCTTTCAGCCCAACCTTTACCCCTCAAAATAGATTTGCAGAATAGGTAAGAATCCAGTGTCCACAATATTGGTATACAGATCATGTTTCTAAATGCTTTGGTGACAGGGAGGCATGTGATCCTTTAGCTATGTCCCTGAGGCCCCTGCTGAATTGTGTAGGTAGTTTGAGTTAGACATAAAGAGTAGAAAACCCCATAAATCTAAGAAAAATATTACTTGGTTATTACCCACTCGTCTGTGTCACTAGGAAATTGCTGCTGTATGACTGATGGCTGTGATTACAGATAAAATACTACCTATTGTTCAAGTGCATTCAGTTATTGTAGAGGTACACTGAGCTTTGTTCCCACAGAAAACAAAAAGGAAAGAGCAATAAGGATAGGTTTGGGCTAAAACCTAATTAAACTATAGAGGGTTCCTCCTTAGGTAGTAGATAAGGAAGCCCTGTCTGTCGTGCTGAGGGGAAAGGAATGGAGATCACCTGGACACCCAACAACCACCCTCATGTTCCAAGCCAATCTAGCCGTGAATACCTGGGTATTGACAGGAAGAAGGCAGAAAAATTTGCTAGATTTTCATATTCACATTGATGTTTATTTAACATATTCAACTGACTTTCCACCTAGGTCTCTATTCTTTCAAGAACAAACAGGTCTAGACCATCTCTCACTGGGAAAAAAGGCTTTATCCATTGGTCAGAGTGTGTTGAGTATTTGTACTCATGTTTTTCACATTTTTCTAGTCCTTGTGCACACAGGGACACAAGTCACTGTGATGCTTTGAAATTCCCACGAGCATTGTCAAAATTTACTTTGAGGAAATAACTCTTATATTGGACTATGGACTGATGTGAGTTTATGTGTGGGCCCCTACAGACAAATGCACATGTAAGATAGTGTTAACTGTTATTAATGAATGTATTGTGAGAAGATTTGTGTTAAATACATGTAATTGTTCTTTGGGTTGTAAGGGATGCTCCCAGTGGGGAAATGCCACAATTAGAACAGTGGTAGTGGAATGAATGGACAATTGGGAGCCCATCAGCCTTCCTCAGCACAGTCATGAGGTATCAATAAAGCCTTAGGAGGAGGATGGTGAAAGGAAGTTCTTACACTGATTAAGAAATGAAAGGACAAAGAGGTGCTTAAAGAGACTACACCACTGTAGGGTAACCCTGTGTGACCAGTGAGCAAAGTATCTCACACCACAATGTGGATGCCCACAAACTCAGTCTGGCGGCCCTTTTTGCCCCCGAAGTTCTAGTTGTTATGATGGTCATGAAGTCCATTTTGCTGATTGAAGAGCCTCATATGCAGCACTGATTATTTTAATGCTTCTTTTTCAGATCGTATTACAATTGGATGATCAGAGGCTGTTTGTCTTTCTGGAGCATATACTGTAATATATTTTCTCCAGTCTACTGTAGAGTATCCTGAGGCCGACTCACAGTGTATTGTGTTTATTATGTAGACAGTCCATCACCTGTGTAACCTGTGTTGGAAGTTTAACTGTGGGAGGAATCAGCAGCTAGCTACCTAGACATACTTCTGGTGAGCTATGTAGGTTAATGCCCAGATAACATTCCCTGAGCTCATTCAAGAAACACTGATGGCCTAAAAACCTCCAGAAAACTAAATTTGGCAGAGTGTGTGGTACCTGATCAGTTTGGGATGAACTTCATACCCCATATATAGAGGGATCCTGTTCAGCCCGTTGTAAAAGATTACTCAAAAGGTGGCCATTTTTAAAAAAGATTTAAAAAAAAAAAGATTTTATTTATTTATTTATTTATTTATTCATGAGAGAGAGAGACAGAGACAGAGACAGAAACACAGGCTGAGGGAGAAGGAGGCTCCATGCAGGGAGCCCGATGTGGGACTCGATCCCGGGTCTCCAGGATCACACCCTGGGCTGAAGACAGAGCTAAACTGCTGAGCCACTTGGGCTGCCCCAAAAGGTGGCCATTTTGACCAGTATGCTATAGAAACTCTGAAACAAGCTTTACAGACCAGTTTTCTACTCAGGCACATCACTCATGCAGTGTGTTTTGAGAGAAGGTATCAAAGACTGACATATATGTGGACTGGAATCTGTGGCAAAAAGATGTAGCCACTAGGCAATGACACCCTTTCTTTCTTTAAGATTTTATTTATTTATTCATGAGAGACAGAGATAGAGAGAGAGAGAGAGAGAGAGAGAGAGAGAGAGGTAGAGACACAGGCAGAGGGAGAAGCAGATTCCATGCAGGGAGCCTGACATGGGACTCGATCCCGGGTCTCCAGGATCACGCCCTGGGCTGAAAGTGGCGCCAAACCCCTGAGCCACCTGGGCTGCCCTCTTTTTTTTTTTTTTTTTTAAGACACCAAATGAATATACTTACAAAGTAGAGTACAATTAATGGCTATATAAATGGTACAAATTATATACTCAACAAGATTTGTCCAGAAATTTGTTGTCAAATCAAATTTATAAATTGTAATTATAATCACATTATTTTTTCACACATTCCAATTTCTTTTTTTAATTTTTAAATTTTAATTTTTTTGTGTATTTTTAAATTGGAGTTCAATTTGCCAACATACAGTATAACACCTAGTGCTCATCCCGTCAAGTGCCCCCCTCAGTGCCCGTCACCCAGTCACCCTGTCCCCCCCGCCCACCTCCCCTTCCACTACCCCTTGTTCGTTTCCCAGAGTTAGGAGTCTCTTGTGTTCTGAATGACACCCTTTCTGATTTGTTTATGGCTTGCCTGACATTGTCATCTGATATATCCCATTTGAAAGATGATTGCTGGCTTGTTAGTGGATGCTGATTGATATTGAGAGGGTAACAAAGCATTAGCAGGCATTAGTATGCCCTAACTTTCCTATCATAAAATAAGCACCAGGTGAGAAGCCCAACAAAGTGACTATTGCCCAAGAAATAGCCATTTTTAAGTGTAAGTGGCATATCCAGAGAA
The DNA here is from genome assembly GCF_053574225.1 of Canis aureus. Taxonomy (NCBI): domain Eukaryota; kingdom Metazoa; phylum Chordata; class Mammalia; order Carnivora; family Canidae; genus Canis; species Canis aureus. The sequence continues at coordinate 105,170,163 of NC_135649.1, forward strand.
GAAATAAACCAGGCATTAATAGTATCTTAAAGGTTCAGGAGGGGTGCCTGGGTGGCTCAGTGGTTTGAGCATCCACCTTTGGCTCAGGGCATGATCCTGGGGTCCTGGCACTGAATCCTGCCTGCATCAGGCTCCCTGCAGGGAGCCTGCTTCTCTCTCTGCCTCTCTCTCTCTGTCTCTCATTAATAAATAAACAAAATCTTAAAAAAAAGGTTCAGGAAAAAGTGTCTAGTCACTTTCCAAGTGTGGGTGACTGAGATGCAGAGATGGTGCCAGCACCCCATTTTCTGGTGGCCTCTGTTCACCTAGGTTGCTGCAGATGCCTCGATCTGGTACATGGACACATACACTAAATTAAAGGCAGACAGATAGCAATGGGCTGTGGAAACTGTACAACTCCAAAGAAAATCGTTTGCCCCTAAGCATGGAAGAAAGCAATCTGCTCAGATGGTAGAGCTTGCCTATATAACCTGCTGACTGTGGTGCTTGCTCCGAAAACCAGGCTTCAAAATGTACCTTGTTACATTTGACTGACTCCTGAATGAGAGTCCATGGACTGACAGTATGGACAGTTGCCTGGCAACTGGGTGACTAGATGATCAATTCTCAGTCTCTGTAGTAGCAGACATTATCAGTCAGATGCATAATATGTGCACCCCCTGTTTGTGCCCTATGTGATGCACATGAATCACCTTGAGAATGAAATTCATTGGAATCAACAGGCTTATTAGATGATGTCCTGTCCAGGTTAGCACCCTGATCACCTGGATGAACTATGCACTGGGAAGTGTAATCCATCTACAATTAGGGAGCTGTCCCTAAAACAAGACCCTGTGATTCTAGCACATGATGCCAGCTATACAGTCAAGTAGAGAGGACATCTCCAGGTCACATACACAGAAGTGCCAGACCTGCCTTTGTACCCTCCTTTTCAAGGTTACCACTGGACATAGACTACAGTAGATTAACCTCATGTACATGCACAGCAGAAGAGAGAGTTTTATGCAAAGACTTGTAGTTGAACTGTTGTCCAAGGCCTCCTAAAAAGACTTGATGTTTGTTGGCTGTTGGTTGCAGCTTCTGGTGTTTGGTCAGTGAGAGCTGACCATTTTTGTGTAGTCTTTTTTTTTGTAGTCCTTCTTTTGGCAAGTACCAGTTTCCCATTTTTGTACTCCTTCTGCCATTTAAGTTGTGATATATTGGGGCTCCCAGCACTATGCTAGAATCTCCATCCTAAGCTCGTATATAAGGTGGTGGTGGCACCTCAGGACTCCTATTTCCATGTTGGCCTTGATTTTAGCTTCCCCCCTCCCCAGACAGTGTAGTCTGGCCCTACCTTCTTATTTAGATTGTCTCCATGATATTGTAGCTTCCTTCTCCTGAGGTCAGCTAAACTACAGTGTCTTTCTGGAAAAAATACTGAGCTTCTAGAACTGCTCTATGGTCATTTGCTTGCAGAAGTAATGTAGGGCCCTATCTATCTATCTATCTATCTATCTATCTATCTATCTATCTATTTATCTATCTATTTATAGGATATGAGTATGTGAAAATGGATTCCATTTGGATTCTCCCTGCCTAGCTTACCTAAGAGTCTTCTTAAATGATTGAGGTCCTGTCTTCAGTCTTGGAACCATGGCATTCTTTATAGATATCAGTCAGCATAATTAGTGAGGACAGGGAGACCTTGGGAACATTTGACAAAAACAGAAAAGGAGGAAGAAGGGAGAAAAGGGGCTGAATTGGAATATGTCCAGGAAGACAAGGCACATACAATGGGGGTGTAATCCAGTATGTCTTCATCTTATGATTCCCTGAAGATAGATTTTCCAGATCTGACAGTATATGAAGCCTTTGAAAAATGCTTGTGGCTTTAGGTAGCAAGAGGCTGATTAAAATCTCCTGAGATCCTGGCTATTTGGACTTTTGTAGATCTAAAGATTTCAAAACAGCCTATGTAGCCAGATCTTACTTCATTCAGGAATAAAGAAGCCCGTGGTAGAAGCTGACGTCCCTCTGTCACTGAAAAGAACTGAAGAGTTCATACATTGATTGAAGTATTAAAGGGCTTGATAGAACTCATATTGCCAAACCAGTGTGGGGTAGCACTTCACTTTGGTGATACCAGATCCTCACATTTATGCTCCTGCTGCCTTTTGTATAGTGACTTGTCAGTGCCCCCGAGCACTGCTAAGCTGGGACACCTGAGGCCGCGCTGGCGTGGTTTGGAGTGGCTGCCCCTCGAGTGGCCTGTCATATGTGGGGCCCAGATGGACTCCATGAGATGTTTGATCTTTTCCTCCTGGAGGCTATTAAGTCCACCGCACTCTACTGAAAATACTGGTAAGTATCTGTAGGCCTAGATGAAATGCTGTCAATTGAACTTCATAGTTGTGAAGTGGGACATTATCATATCCAGTTCATTCCCATGCCAGCTCCCTTTTGTCCCCTCTAGCAGGGGCAACTCCAGCCCTAGTTTTTCTTTCTACATTAATCAAACACCATACCGGTGTCACTGGAAATGCAAAGAACACGAGTGAAGCTTTCTGAAGCTCTTGCACTTGGGTCAGTCATTCATGAGGCAGTTTTCTCATCCCTCAGGGTTTGTTGAGATATGGGGATTTCTGCCCTTCCCTTATCTGAGCAAAGAGCTGCAGGATAGACAAGCACTTAACTGCAACCTAGACGTGGCTGCTCTACGAGCAGGTCTCCTATAACTTGTACTGAGGTATTTCTCTCCATTTTCTTATGGAGAGAGCATAAAGAATACTGGGAGGTTGAATTTACCTCATTCTTTTTTGCTGTGTTAGTAAATATTAAAGTGTCAAAATGTAAAGAAGGCCTTTACAGATAATTTTAGTGTAATAACAAATTTACCTTCTCTTTGGCCTTGTATGTCTCTGTGAGTGAAATGCCAAATTTGGCACTGATTGTGTGGCTGATGAAGTTATGATGCTCCTTTATTAGACAAGAGGCCATCCTGGTCAGATTAATGGCTAAGATAGATTCCCCAGCATCTGGAATCACATTTTCTCGCTTAAGTGGTGATGAGAGCCACAGTAGGGTCCCTGAGCTAATAATAGATGATTTATTTCATATTAAAATAGATTAGGCCTCTAGGCTGATGGTACCTGTGATGATCCTGGCTAAACCCATGGACAAGATGAGACTTCCTGATCTAATAGCACAGCAGGGGCTGGTTAGGAGGTACCAAGTCTCTCCCAGATCAGTAGAGCATTGCAGGCCAAGTTATGAGAGGTGTGGCTTCTAGGATTTGGTATTATACTCCCTGTCTACATGGGAGGTGAGTTGTGATCTTAGGGGTCCTCCCACTGTTCAACCTATAGCAGAGTATGTGGGCTAGGATAGAGTTAGGATACATTTCTCTGGGATCATATAGTAAATGCTACCTGTTGAAAAAGCTTTAGAGGGTTAGGCAACAAGGTGTAGTGTTGGAATCAACCATTCAATTGGTGCATAGTTGTTAAAAGTACATTTGTTGTGGCTAAAGAATGGCTGAAAGTGTGTGTAAACCCATGTTTACAACTACGTAAACCCATAGTGCCAATTGCACCCTGTAATCTCCTATCCTTACTTTCTGGGCTTCCATCCAAGGAGAGTAATGGTCTCCTATAAGCTGTATGTTAGATATATATAAAATATCTGTGGCCTATGTTCTTGTAAAAAGTATCTGAATGCAGCTATAGAAGGACTTGTGAAGAGATGGAAAGTTAAAAGCAATTTGGTCCTTGAGAAGCCTGCAAGTCAATTCATTGTATGCACCATGTACTAATGTGTAATCAGAATGTGTTACATGCTGAACTGTGAATGTTATTATAGTATCAGAGGACATTTCCTTCTATGTGCAACATTTTTAATGTATAATGATATCTTGTTGATTGGCAAGTTATGGATGTCAATCTTGATGGTCTTGGATACCTACCAGAAGGGAGAATTACAATTCTCAACAAATTTGAGGGCATACTTTCTAGATACAATACTTGAGATTATTTAAATGGGTTTACGCTCAGAATTATGTGTGTAGCAAAAAGAAAAAAAAAACTGCTGCCCTTCACACACTCTGGTATTCTGTGTTCCTGACAAAATAGTTGTTGCTCCTTCTAAACTGCTGCAAAAATTGCCTGTTTGTTTCTCACTAAAAGAAGCAATACTACATGGGGGTTTGTATCACCTTCTTTTGTCAAATTGATTCCGCAGATTTTATTTATTTATTTATTTATTTATTTATTTATTTATTTATTTATTTTGATTCTGCAGATTTTAAACTTCTTCCTTCTGGAGGATGATAAGGTTACAGTGCTTTTTTGGAAAAGCATAGGTGAGACCCAGCATACCCGAGTATAGAATAGGACCTGGGAAGCAGTAGCAGATCTCACTGATAAAGCGTTTGATGACTACAGGCAGTCAGTTATGTCAAAATGTACTAAGGTCTACTCCTACAATTAGGGAGAAAGAAGTGATGTTAAGGATGGGTTTGGGTAAAAGCCCAATGAGACTATAAAGACTTTCTTTTTGACTAGCAAATGAGAGTTCTGCCAGTTTTCCTGGAGAACAAGGAGTGAAGATCACCCAGTTTTCTGTGACTGTCCCCATGTTGTAAGTCAGTCTGGCTGTGACCATACTGCTTGTAGGGGGTCATCAGTAGAAGGACCACGAGGACCTAGACCCTTTAGGTGACATCAGTGCTATTTGGGCTGATGTTCATGAGACTCAGTACCACCATTCTATCTAGATCTTTCTCCTTCAATAATAAACAGGAATAAGGGCAGGGGTTGAGACCTTCCCTTTCTAATTGAAACTGGAGGTTTTATACTGATCACGGTGTATTGAAAACATGATGGCACTTAAAGTTGTCAGACCATTCAGCCTTTGTAGACACCAGGCCACAAGTCACTGTGGTTCCTAGAATCCACCAGTGAGCATAGTTCAAAATTTATTTTGGATGTGGAAATAAATCTCAGATTGGACTGTGGACTGATGTGAGTTTATGGGTAGGCTCTTTTGGGCCAATTACACAAGATGTTATAACTGGTACTGCTGAATGTATTGTAATAAGAGTTGTGTTAAGTTTGTGTAACTTCGGGATGCCTGGGTGGCTCAGTGGTTGAGCGTCTGCCTTTGGCTCAGGGCATGGTCCTGGGGTCCCAGGGTCCTGGGATCAAGTCCCACATCGGGCTTTCTGCATGGGGCCTGCTTCTCCCTCTGCCTGTGTCTCTGCCTCTCTCTGTGTGTCTCTCATGAATGGATAAATAAGATGTTTAAAAAGAAAGTTAAAAAAAAGTTTGTATAACTTCTCCTGAATTATAAGGGATGTTTCAGTGGGGGAAATGCCATGGATAGAGCAGTGGTAGGGCGATAAGTGGACAACTGGAAGCCCACCAGGCTTCCTCAGCTCAGCCAAGAGGTATCATTAAAGCAGGTTAGGATACTGGGATGTGAGGTGTGTGAAAGAAGATCCCTACACCAATCTTTTTAAAGTTTTTTTTAAGATTTATTTACTTTTTTTTTTTTTTTTTTTTTAGAAAGAGAGACTGTGAGTGAGTCAGTGAGCTTGGGGAGGGTGGTGGGAGGGGCAAAGGGGGAGGAGGGAGAGAATCTCAAGCAGACTCTCCACTGAGCATGGAGCCTGATGTGGGGCTCAATTTCACAACCCTGAGATCATGACCTGAGCTGAAATCGAGTCAGATGCCTAATCAACTGAGCCATTCAGGCACGCCTCTACATTGTTAGGTTTTGACTGAGTCCTGGGTTTGTATTCATCACTGGTGCCTGGTGCAGGGATTACCCAGATTATCAAGTCTCAGCATCTGTAGTGACAAACATGATCTACTGATTGCACACCTCCTTTTCCTGTTCCATGTGGTTCATATAGATAAAGACTTTTTGAAGATAAAAATCAATGGAATCAACAAGCTCATGATACTTGCACTGCCCAGCTTAAGACCATGCTCACTTGGATAGAATTTGCAAAAACATTTTTTTCTTAGTGATTCAAGAGCATCAGGCCAAGGAAGCCTGGCAAACATGCCTAGAATGTTAGCTGCCCAGTCTAATGGAGAGGAGATCTCCAGTTTCCAGAACAGATGTGCCAGACTAGGCACTCTATCCTCCTCTCAAGATTACTACTAGGCATGGAGAGTAGTAGATCCCTTTTCTGAATATTGCCCTGACAACCTCAGTGAATATCAGATGAGAGGAATGTTAATTTGACTATATTTTAAAATTTGCATTTGCCAGTGACGCTCATCAAATAATGGTAATGGGAAAATACCCAGCAGTGGGGAACTCCTTGGGACATTTGATGGACCATTCAAATCCAGTGTAATTTCTAGGAAGCAGGTGCCATTGGAAGATGGCTTGGATTCTTTTTTTTTTTTTAATTAAAATTTTACTTAGTTAACATGCAATGCAATATTGGTTTCTGGAGTAGAATTCAGAGATTCATCATTTACATACAACACCCAGGGCTCATCACAACAGGTGCGCTCTTTAATACCCATCACTCATCTAGCCCATCCCCCATCCGCCTCCTTCCATCAACCCTCAATTTGTTCTCTATTGTTAAGAGTCTCTTATGGCTTGTTTCTCTCTCTCCTTTTTTCTTTTTCCCCTTCCCTTATGTTCATCTGTTTTGTGTCTTAAATTCCATATATAAGTGAGATCATATAATATTTGTCTTTCTCTGACATTTTTCACTTAGCTTAATACAGTCTGAATAGGGGACCTGTTCTTCCCATGTCTTGGAGAAAGGCTCAGAAAAGTCTTGTACCTTTTCTGATTACTCTTACATAGCCCAATGTCTGTGATGAGTTTTGTTTGAGAAGGAGCCTATTCTAGTATAATAATTAAAACCCCAGTTTCTAAATCTTGGGAAATAGCTTTGAGTTCCATCTGGGGCCTGCATGAATATTGAAATCCTGAAAACGATGTATGTATATTGATTGGGAGTTGAAATAGACAACCAGTTTTTGGCTTTGTTTTCTCCATCTGTTTCCAAATTGACCAGTTGTTCATTCTCATTCCCTAATGCTATTCCCAGAGAGAGTAAAGGACTCAGGGAGAAGAGTGCATTCTTGCATCGTTAACTAAACTATAGCGTGTATCTGGAACTTTGAAAGGGAGGAAATCCTAGGCAGATACTGCAATGGAGACATTTTCCTTTAGGGACCTCAGTCTTTTCTTTAACCAGCCATGTAGTCTCCCTTTTAATTTGTCTGCTGTCAGTGTCCCCATTTATTAGGGTTCTTCTGTACCTCCATGCCATTCTGTAGTTGGCATTCCTTTTAGGTAATTCTGAGGCTACTTACTTACCCAGGGCCCATATGTCCAATCTGGAAACCAAAGTTTCTTTTTTTCTAGTTCTGGTGTCCAGATGTCTGAAGTAAGGAGGTTGGCAAGGTCTTTTCCTTTTGATATTTGGGGAAGGATGTAGGATATGTTCCAGGCTTCTCTTCTTGGCTTATAGATTGCTATCTACATGTTCATATGGCATTCTCCACATATATGAGTTTGTGTCCAAATTTCCTCTTGTAATATAGAAAAAATCCACCATAGTACCTTTCTAATGGTCCACATGTCCTCCAAATTTCTTATGTGGACACTATGTCATATTGTCATAGGGCCATCATAATAATGAACTGTTTTTTAACTTGATTACCTGTGTAAATTCCCCATTTTCAGGTAAGTTTATGTTTTGAGGTACTGGATATTGGACTTCAACATATGATATTTTTTCAACTTATGATTTTTTTTAATGCCAGCAGAGCCAGCGTTGGTCCTGTGCAATCTCTGCTATATCTCTTATAAGAGGGACATGTTGCTTTCAACATCCTGTTTAATACAGACTTTTACATACATGTCTGCTCACTGAAACTTGTTATACTCTTATTATAGACACTGTAGGGTTATTTCTTTATGGACTTTACATGTTTCAAATAATCCTATGTCCTAAGACACAGCCTGCTGGTCCCATCAAGTAGCAGTGCTTGCGTACCACTTTTTTCTCAAGTAACCATGAAATAGGAGGCTTCCTTGTCCAGAAGGGCATGGGATTGCTCTTTTATCTGGTGTAAACTTCTTTCTCTTGCTTATGAGCACATGTTTTGGCATCAGGTGTTTTAGGTTACAGTTTCATCTCTGCTTATTGGCCTTGTGGTTTGGGGATTAGCATTTGATTTCTCTGAGCCTTAGTTTCTTCAACTCTGTGGGGAATATTTCAATACTTGCCATATATACTGAAGTTACATTAAGGGGATACATATATAATCACAATATAACCCATAATATTCAGTATTGTAGATCCCCTTATTAATCTTAGAAACCAAATGGTAGATTTGGTTTAAAAAAAGATAGGAGTTCAAATCAAGGACTTTGAGCTATGGATCAGAAGGTGAGAGTCACATATGGTTGTCTTAAACTTGCGTGTAGGCCATTTGAATTTTGAAAGTAGCCTCTAGTGTGACATATAAAAGTTTTTATGTTAATTGTAAGTGCTGCTGATAAATTTGCATATCTATATGTTTCAAAATTGAGGCCAGCCAGCATCCCTTCATCCCAGCATTCTTTGAGATATCAGAGTGCATGCAGGACTTGCCACATATTGACTTCCTTCTATTCTGAGATTGAAGCCTTCTGTTTAGTCTCAGGGGGAATTTTATATTGGATTATGTCCAGTCTGAATTTATCCTCCAACTTTGAAATGAGGATATTTGGACTAGTGGGTGTTTGCTGGGTGCCTATTTTTATTTTCAAAGACTTGTTTTTGTTTTTGACTGCAGCCTCTTATATCTTGTCAATTCAAGCATACAGATTTGTGTAGCCCATCTAAATGGCAATTACCAATTCACTGCATTTACAGTTTCTGCCTTTTAGATCATGATGTGCTCAGGACTAAGAGGCTGGCTACAGTGTAGGATCCCCCAATATGTATAAGTTTGTGGTGGCACTTGAGGCAGTCTGCCACCATGTTACTCCTTGGCTCAGACTTAAAAGGAGTAGGCATTCAGGAGCCCTGATATTTTGTCAAAATTGTTCACTGGGATATTTAATCTTTTAATCTTTGAGGCTGGTAAGGTCACAGTGCTCTTTTGGAAAAATATAAGCAGCATTTCAAGCTAATATAGGACACATTTAATCTAAACAGGAAGGGAGGTGAATCTGGACCTGCTTCATGGACATTTGGAGGAGATGTAATATCAGAAACCAATACGTGGAAGATGAGTATATACAAATGTATTCTATGGGATTCTTTTGGCCCAGCTACCTCACAAAAAGTCTCCTTGGATGATTTGGGTCATCTTCTTCTTCAGAGAATCACTGCATTCTTTGTAGATATCACTCAGCATCATGCATGAGAACACAGGAGACAGAGGAATATAAAGAAAAAGGGGAAAGAGGTGAGCAGAGGTGGGTGAACTTGGAAAAAATGCAAGAGGCTAAGGCAGGATATATTGTGGGTGTAACTAGCATCCTGTTCTTCTCTGAGTTGTCTGTGGCATGCAGACCCCACCACATATGGGGCTGTCTCAGTTCTCTCTAGGTTACTAAGTCTCCTTATCCTTGGAGGATTATCTCCATGTCACTTTCTTTCCCACCCTTAAAGCGTGGATCTTTGTAATAGTAGAGTCACTCAGGGATCATATAATGTTTATAGCAGCATTATCAACAACAGCTAAACTATAGATGGAGCCCAAATGTTCATCAATTGATGATTGTGTAAAGAAGATGAGTGCTAAAGAAGATGTGGGTGTGTGTGTGTGTGTGTGTGTGTAAAAAGGAAATCTTGTAATTTGCAACAACATGGATGGAGCTGGAGTGTATTATTCTAAGTGAAATAAACCAATTAGAGAAAGACAAATACCATATAATCTCACTTATATATGGAATTTAAGACAGAAAACAGATGAACATATGGAAAGGGAGAAAAGAAAAAAAGGAGAGAGGGAAACAAACCATAAGAGACTTAACAATAGAGAATAAACTGAGGGTTGATGGAGGGAGGTGGGTGGGGGGTGAGCTAGATCGTTGATGGGTAGTAAAGAGGGCCCTTGTGATGAGCACTGGGTGTTATATGTAAGTGATGAATCACTAAATTCTACTCCATAAACCAGTTTTGCATGTATATTCACTAAAATTTAAATTTAAAAAGCTGTTATGAACAACAAGAAAAGAATATCAGCTCCTTATGTTGACAAAATACTATCCAAAATAAAAAACAGTGGGTATTTTAGAGGGTGTCCAATACAATGAATAGACATGTACACAGTAGGAAGACATAATAAGGTAGTTTCCTTATTTCTTCAGTAAGCTATATGTTGTACAAAGGGATGTGACTCATTGTTGAGAGAAAATACTTTCATATAGAAAAATGTTAAATTTCTTTATACATCCCCTGAAAAACAATTTAAGTCTCTGGGCTGAAAAGGGAAAACTAAATAGGTCAAGTCATTTCCCATGAACCTTAAGACAACACCCTAACTGTAGTTACCATCTTTACTTTTTTTTAAAAAAGATTTTATTTATTTATTCATGAGACACACACACACACACACACACACAGAGAGAGAGAGAGAGAGAGAGAGAGAGAGAGGCAAAGGGAGAAGCAGGCTCCATGCAGGGAGCCTGATGTGGGACTCGATCCGGGGTCTCCAGGATCAAGCCCTGCACTGAAGGCGGTGCTAAACCGCTGAGCGACCCGGCTGCCCTACCATCTTTACTTTTAAAAAGTTTAACATTCACATATTTCTAATCAAAGCAGTAACTGCATTTTCTCTGTCATGTAGTGTGCAAATAAATAGGAGTAAAATTACGCTCACTTTAAAGTGCATGAAGAGATATGTAAGAGCAGTGCTTGCTCTGTGTGACACATGAAAGAGAAGGATCTCTCCAATAGCCCCAGTCCAAGAGTCCTAGAGTAAGAACTGGCTACAGGAAAAAGTGATTCATTAGGTCTACCAAAAAGGTCAGGGACTGGCTGGCTCAGTTGGTGGAGTATGTGACTCTTGATCTCAGGGTTTGAGCCCCACGATGAATGTAGAGATTACTTAAAAAAAAAAATCTGAAAAAGGCAAAGGGAGTTCAGTTTCAATATAGGAAGAGGGGTCCCTGCCAAGAGTGAGTTTTAATTATAGTTAAGACCATTTCCTGATCTCAGACATATATTCTTAGGCATGTAGTTTATGGTCATATCCTCTATACTAAAGGCAGTTGTGGTGCAGTGGGCTATAGAAGTTGTGTGACTCCAGACAAAACTGCTTGCTTCTGTGCATGGAAAAATGGGAATTGGGGATCCCTGGGTGGCTCAGTGGTTTGGCGCTTGCCTTCGGCCCGGGGCATGATCCTGGGGTCCTGGGATTGGGTCTCGCATCAGGCTCCCTGCATGGAGCCTGCTTCTCCCTCTGCCTGTGTTTCTGCCTCTCTCTCTCTCTGTGACTCTCATGAAAAATAATAATAAAAAAAAAACAATGGAAATTATGCTCAATGTGTAGATTCAGGGCTGTTGTACTTGTAGTGAAAATCACCCTCCTTCCTGAATGTACATTGGTTTGTTTGTTTAACAAACTCCTTGATATATATCCATGTTGTGATAGTGTGGACTGTTGTCTGGCAGTGGGACACCCAGATGTTCGAGTGTCAGTCTCTGGTGGCAAAGATCATTAGCCAGTTGCACAAGATGCAAGCCTCTTTTTCTTGCTTCATGTGGTGCACATAGATATAGACTTTTTGAGGGTGAAAATCAGCAGAGTAAAAAAACTTACACTTGCGTTGCCCAGGTTAAGACCACTTGGATAAATTATACATAAGACATGATAATCCATCTACAGTTTGCGCCTCGTCTCAAAAACAGTTCCTTGTGATTCTAGTACATGAAGCCAAGGAAGCCTGGCAAATGTGCCCAGAGTGCCAGCTGCATAGCTGAACAGGGAGGGCATTTCTAGTTTTCATAACAGATATGCTGGACCAGGCACTCTGCCCTCCTCTTGAGGTTACCAGTGGGGATGGGGTTTGGTGGATCTTTTTTCTGAGCATTGACCTGACAGTCCTGTGAACATCAGATACAAGGACTATTAACTGGACTGTACTTTTTACTTGCATTTGCCAGGAACCTCTAATTGAATAATGGTGCCACCTTTATGGCACAAAGTGGGAATAGGAATTCCATGGCATCCCATGTCATTTCCAGGCAGCACATACCATTTTAGGATGGTTTAGATTCTTAAAGAAAAAACATGCAGACAAGTGAGTAAGCCATGCATGGCTCCCAGTGGAGCACATATTTTTTTATGGATATTTTTTTTTATTGGAGTTTGATTTTCCAACATATAGTATAACACCCAGTGCTCATCCTGTCAAGTGCCCCCCTCAGTGCCCATCGCCCAGTCACCCCACTCCCCTGCTCACCTCCCCTTCCACTACCCCTTGTTTGTTTCCCAGAGTTAGGAGTCTCTCATGTTTTGTCACCCTCTCTGATTTTTCCCACTCATTTTCTCTCCTTTCCCCTATAATCCCCTTCACTATTTTTTATACTCCAGTGGTGCACATATTAAGAAAGTCAGGTTTGGCTTTAACTGTGGCAGTTCCTCAGCAGGTACCTCTCATTTAAATAGAATGTATGATTAAAAGGAGAAGCCCAGATTTGGGGATGAATGCCTTTTTCTTTTTAAAAATTTTTTATTTATTTATTTATTTATTTATTTATTTATTTATTTATTTATTTATTTAGAAGCAGAGGGAGAAGCAGGCTCCATGCAGGAAGCCCCACATGGGACCCGATCCCGGGTCTCCAGGATCACACCCCGGGCTGCAGGCGGCGCTAAACCGCTGCACCACTGGGGCTGCCCTGAATGCCTTTTTCAACTCAGTTTAAATATATTTCTTCCTTTCTCTACTTCAACTTCATATCCTGAAGTAGACAGGCTAATGACTGTTGGCTGAATGTTGCTCATCTTTTTGGCAGGACAGTACTTAATGCTCAATGCAGGACAGTACTTGCCTTAAAATTCAAGGTCCTAAAATTTATCATTTTGGTCTTTGGAACATCTGCAAACACTTATATGCAAGGCCATTTTGTTTACAAAGTCCTTTTCAAGGCAGATGTTCAGGTATGTGTCTGGCCCATAGGGCCTTCTCTCATTGCACCCTTAATTGTGGGCACTGTGGGTGCATTTCCTTATCCACTTTAAATATTTCATATTGGAGGGAAGCCAGTATCCCTTTATCCCATCATTCCATGAGTTGTCAGGGTTCATGCAAATGCTGCCATATATTGCCTCCTTTCTGTCTCCTGGCTCGAGGTCTTCTGATCGCTCTCAGAAGGAATTTTTATGTTGCATTATTATCTCCAGTGTGGATTTTTCCCTTAGTATTCACACCTGGGTACTTAGGCCTATCTATGGGTTTTCTCAGGGAACCTGTTTTATGTATTTATAAGCCCCTTAAAAAGATTTGGCATTTGTAGGCTTTCAAATACACAGTAGTTCGTGCATCTAGTCACTACCAGCTTGCCAGTGTGGGCAGTCCTTCGTTTGGCAAATAAAATTTCCAAGTTTTCGTGAGTTTTCTTGTTTTAATGTGACATGTTGGGGTTCAGCTGCTCTGGGCTCAGCCCCAGGATGGGCAGATGCCCAAGTTCATGTGTTTTAACAAGGCCATGTCTGACCAGTCTGGCTCTTGTGTGCTCATATGGTTCACTTTGTAGCCACACACCTCATTGTGCCTTTCTCAGGGCAGCTACAGCCCCAGATGTGGAATTCACTTGCATGAGTCAGACACTGCTTCATGTGTTTCCCAACTCTAGGGGAGGTAAGACAAGCTTCTGAAGATTGAAGTAAGCATGTCAAGAATCTTGTAGACTTGGCTTAGGAGTTTAAATTTGTTTCTAAAGAAATTTGTGAGTCATTGAAGATTCAGAACAGGAGAATCATATTTGTGTTTTAAAAGTAACAATACTAGGAATGCCTGGGTGGCTCAGCGGTTGACCGCCTGCCTTCAGCCCAGAGTGTTATCCTGGAGTTCTGGGATCGAGTCCCACATCGGGCTCCCTGCATGAGCCTACTTCTCTCTCTGCTTATGTCTCTGCCTCTCTCTCTCTGTGTCTCTCATGAATAAATAAATAAAAATCTTTTAAAAAGTAACAATACTAATAGTTTGGTAGATGGAGTTGAGGCTGATGGTGGGCAAGGGATGCTGAGGACCTCCTCCAAGGACTAGACTGAGGATGATAATGAGAGCAGATTTGAAAGATAAGTAATTTGATAGAAGCAAAAGGATATGGTAACCGACTGATGTTGAAGGATGTTAAGAGGTACCTAGAAGTCACTCACTCATTCAGTATCCATACTAAAGTAAGAGCATTCCATGTACTAGTGACTGTGCTTGGTAAATTGTTAGACCAAAATAAATAATGGCTACTGTGTTCTTGCAAAAGGTGAGGAAGTAAAAAACAGTCATTTATTTAATAACCACACAAGTGTGTGTATTGCTTCAGGCTGTAATAAGTTCTAAGAAGGAAAAGTCAGTTTTGAAACACCTTGTGAAAAACAAAGCTAATAGAGTATCTATGAGGAATTAGCGTGGAAAATGTCAGATCCTTAAGAGTTAACTAAGGGAAGGGGCATCTGAGAATGTTCCGATTGGAGAAAGAACATGGGCAAGTCCTGGAGGGAAGGGACTCTAGCATAGCCTTACTTCAAAAAGATGTTAGTGGGTTCTACAACAGATGGTGATGTTGTAGGATAGAAAATACAGGAAGGGAAGTCTGAGGGCAATACAGGAAGAAAGTTAAAAATATGTTGTACTTGGGACACATTAAGTTGAAAATGTCTGAAAAGCATTAGACGGGGCAGGTAGACAGAGCTGGAGCTTGAAATTTTAGATTCCTCAGTGTCCATGTGATACTTTGATTCATGGCTTAGTGAAGTTGCCCAGGAAATGTATGTTGAAACGACAGTGTCAGGAATGGAAGAAATAAGTAAAGTAAAAAGAGGGATTAAAGGAGACTGGAAAAAAAGTAGCCAGAAAGACCAGAGGAGGGACCCAAGAACAGTGTCATGGAAGCGAATGGCAGCAATTTCCACGGAGATAATAGCTTATTGGGTTAAATGTCATAGATGAATCAACTAACATGTGCTGTAAAGAATCCATGGTTGGGGAAACCAGAGGTCAAAGATAACTGGAGCAAATAAAATTTCAGTTCAGGATAGTTAGGAAGTTTTACTGAGGACTGTAACGAAAAAAAGCTCCATACACATTAAAACAAAACATTAGTTTAGTTTCTGTATCTCTTAATTGTACTTAAATTATTATTTTTTCTTATAAATGAAGCCTCCACTACCTTTACTTAAAAAATGAGATAGAAAAGCCAAGTTCCATGAATGGTTAGATGCTTGATGTGGGACAGTTTACAATTTTTAAAACTAGCTTGATTTTTTCCTTTTGAAAACAAATCTGGTATAACTTGAAAGAACAGTATTTTTGCTTTTGTGATTTCTTTGTAGCATCAGATTTGATTTTCAGAAAGATAACTATTACATGTGTAGGGGTAGAATACCATCTTATACACACAGCAGATTCCAAGAAATCATTTTGTGGCGTGAGTGATTAGGCAAATATTCTTCCCTCAGTTCTGGTACTTTCCATTGGACTTTGGCCTCCTAAGTCTGAACTTGCCTATTGGGGGAAGAAAGAATGTGGCAGGAATGTGTGTCAGCAAATGAATGCTTATTTCAAAACAGTACCAGAGAATGAAATATGTAGGTCTGATGGCTTTCATTGTATAAAAAGTAAATGACCTACAAAGTGAAATGACCCTACAAAGTGATTGGTTAACACAAATGTAAATAAATTAAGGATTTTCTAAAGGAAAAAAAAAAGGACAAGCTTCCTGAAGCTGTTTTCCATTTGCTTGGAACAAATCTCAAGTACTGTTTATGTCTCCGTTGTGAGAGTGTAGAAAATACCCATCACGTTCCCTTTCTATGGATCCGTATGCAGACGGTAGAGAACACACCCTGTTTTTCTGCAGGTGGTGGGGTGCAGTTTGCAGTGAAGTAAGCAATACTGATCTTGAGCTCATGTGCACAGGGGCACCATTTGAACTTCCTAAAGGGTCCTCAGGCTGCAGGCTGCTGCCCCATTCAGTGCCTTTTTCCCCAACCGCTGCTGGAGTCCCTCCTAGCTCTTTAATTCTTTAGTCTCACACTTCTGTTGTGCTCATCTACTCCCCTAGTGCTCCTCTATGCTTTCCTATGAAGAAAACCTGAGTATACTTAATTGTATTGGGTTCTCATGTCAACCATGGAAAACACAGAACTTTCTCTCTGTGTGATAAAAGTGCAGTTCACTTACAATCAAGTCTGTTCATTGTAGGAGCGCTTGGGTGGCTCAGTCAGTGAAGTGTCTGCCTTTGGCTCAGGTCATGAACCCAAGGTCCTGGGATAGAGCCCCATGTAGAGCTCCCTGCTCAGCGGGGAGCCTGTTTCTCCCTCTCCCTCTGCCTGTCACTCTGCCTGCTTGTCCTCTCTCTCTCTCTCTCTGTCAAATAAATAAATAAGTAAAATCTTTTTTTAAAAAAAGTCTGTTGATTGTATCTTTTGCCCATGTGTTTACAGCCCTAGATTCTTGACTCATTTGCATGTATCATACACCAGTGCTGGTGTCCCACTAACTCTAGCATATAAAAGTTTTCTGAAGCTGTCAGTGCTATAGTCAACAACACAGGGTGAAGTAATTTTTGTCCTCCATGAAAGTCAAGGAAATGTCTATTTAGTCTTTTTCAGAGTGCCCATGTCAATCTTAGGAAAGACACTGTTTCTTCTGTAGCTAGTAGAAGTGTAGTTTCCTTCCACAACAGCCTCATTTTGTTCTCACTGGATGTGACAGCTTCAACCCTAGCTTTTCTTTCACTTAAGTCATGCACTAGGTCCTGTGCTGCTCTAAGTCCAGACAACATGAGTGAATCCTTCTGAAATGCTGCCCATGGGCCAGCTATTCCAGGCCTCACCCCTCATGAGGTACTGTATTTATGCCTTGCAAGGTTTGTTAGGATATGGGGATTTCTGCCCTTCCCTCACTTAAGTATAGAGCTGCAGAATAGCAAACCATGTAGCTACAGTCTAGAAATCCATAGTGGGGTCTCCTACAGCTTGAAGTGAAACCCTTTGCTGCTCTTTGTTATGATGTCCTTTTGATGGGTGAGACAAGAATCACAGGGAGCTGACCCTTTTGCCTCATTCTTATTTTTGCTATGCTTTTAAGTATTAAAGTGTCAAAATATAAAAGGGCTTTTTGTATTTTTTTTTTACTTTTTTGTTTTTAGAGCGAGAGTGTGAATGGGGTTGGTAGGAGGGGTAGAGGGAGAGGGCAAGAGAGAATCCTAAGCAGGCTCCACGCCCAGCCTGGAGTGTGATGTGGGGTTCAATCACATGACCCTGAAATCATGACCTGAGCCAAAATCAGAAGTTGGATGTTTAACTGACTGAGCCACCCAAGTGCCTCAACTTTTTGTATTTTTTAAGTGTTAAATAAGTTAAGCCTTTTCCTTGGCCCTGCATATCTCTGTGCTTTCAGTGACAAATTTGGCACTGAATTTATGGCTAGTAAAGTTACAGTGCCCACACCTTTTAGATATAAAAGGCTAGGCTAGTGCCTAATTAGGTTTCCTAGCATGTTAGCTCATGGTAAGTGGTGGATGAAAAGGACAATAGAGTCCCCGGACTAAGGGATAATATATTCCATTTTAGTATGGATAAAGCATCTGGGATGCATGGTAGCTCGGAGTACCCTGGCTGAGTCACTGGATGACCTGAAGCTTTCCTGACCTGGTCTTACAGCAAGGGTGGGTTAGGAGGCCTAAAGACTTCCCCAGATAAGTAGAGCAGTACAGGCCAGGTTATGAGATATAGAGATCTCCTGGCAGCCATATCTACAAGGGGAGTGAGTGGAGTACATAAGGGACCTTCTACTGTCAGCCTCTTCCAAGGTGTGTGGGCTGGGGGCTGGGTTGATAGTACGATAGATTTTTTTGCATTCAATAATGTATGTTACTTGTTGAAAAAAGCTTGGCAGGTTAGGTAGCAAGAGGTAAGATTACAATTAGCTACTTGGTGCCTAGTTGTTGATAAAAAGGTCCTTATACCATGGAATGGACAAAATTATGAACAACCTGTGCTTACTGGTGTCATTTGCTACCCCTGTGTTCTTTCTCCTCTTTTCCCTGGGCTTCCAGTTGGGAAAAGTTAAATATGCTGTTGGAAGCTTGTGTTATAGTGTCTGTGAAAAGATAGCTATGGTTTTGTTTCTGAAAAGTGTGTCTGAATGCAGCTAGGAGAAGTTGTAGTGAAAAAGTAAAAAATGAAAAGTTATTGTGTCATCAAGATACCTATAACTATTATAGTTATATATTATATAATATATAAGATATATATATTATAGCTCTCTAAACTGATTTTGAAATGTGCTGTTTTAAAATTTTGAATATTTATATTGTCTCAAAAAGTTTTCCAATGTCCAAAGCTTTCACTATTAATAATAGGTTACTGATTGACAAGTAGAAGGTGCCATTCTGTATAGCCTTGGATGCCCATCAGAAGGGAGAGTTAAAATTTCCAACTAAATTGAGGGCACAGTGATTTCACACACAGAATCCCACAGGCAGGCAAAGAAAAACCTCTGTCTTTTATGTACTCCAGTGTTTTGTGTTCCTGAGAGAACAGTTGTATCTACTACAAAACTGCTGTAAAAGTTGTCTCTTAATAAGAGGCAACACTAGATGGGAATTTGTCTAACCTGATTTTGACAGATTGACTCCATGAAATCAATTCAATTCTCTTCTCTCCTCTCCTTTCTTCTTTTCTTTTCTTTTTCTTACCTTATCTTTCCTTTCTCCTTTCTTTCTCTTTCTTTCTTTTTCTTTCTTTCTTTCTTTCTTTCTTTCTTTCTTTCTTTCTTTCTTTCTTTCTTTCTTCCTTCCTTCCTTCCTTCCTTCCTTCCTTCCTTCCTTTCTTCTTTCTTTCTTTCTTTCTTTCTTTCTTTCTTTCTTTCTTTCTTTCTGAAATATAGTTGACAATCAGGTATAAAACATAGTGATTTGACAGTTATATACAGTATGACATGGTCACCACAATAAGTATAGTCATCTGTCACCATACAAAATTATTATAGTATTATTAATTATATTACATATGCTGTACTTTTTATCCCTGTGACTTGCTTATTTATAACTGGAAGTTTGTGCCTCTGAATCCCCTCACCTATTTCACCTATCTCCCTATTCCCTACTCCTCTAACAACTACCAGTTTGTTTTCTCCATTTATGGAGCTTATTTTTGCATTTTATTTTTTTTTAATTTTTTATTTATTTATGAGAGAGAGAGAGAGAGAGAGAGAGAGAGGCAGAGACACAGGCAGAGGGAGAAGCAGGCTCCATGCACCGGGAGCCCGACGTGGGATTCGATCCCGGGTCTCCAGGATCGCGCCCTGGGCCAAAGGCAGGCGCCAAACCGCTGCGCCACCCAGGGATCCCCTATTTTTGCATTTTAAAGTCCCTTCTCCTGAAGGCTGATAAGGTCACAAAGCCCTTTTGCAAAAATACAGGTGAGACTCAGCAGGTTGATTTTCCCACATGGAATGGGACCTGCAGGACAGTAGCCAACCTCATTGAAAAAGTGTTTGGTGACTAGGGATAGCCAGTTACGTCAAAATGTATTAAGATCTGCTCCTAAATTGAGTTGCAAAGAACTGTTACTAAGGATGGATTTGGGAAAATCCAGTGATATTATAGAGAGTTCCTCCTTGGCTAATAGGTGAGGGGACCCTGCCAGTTACAGGATGAGGAGTAATCACCCCATTCTCTATGACAAATCCAGTGTTACAAGCTAGTTTGGCCATGACCACATTGCTCATATGAGGAGGAGGATCAGGAGGACCTAGACCCTATTCCAATATCTGTACTATTATGATTGATGTTTATTTATTTTTTTAAAAAGATTTATTTATTTATGATAGACATAGAGAGAGAGAGAGGCAGAGACACAGGAGGAGGGAGAAGCAAGCCCATGCCGGGAGCCTGACGTGGGACTCGATCCTGGGACTCCAGGAGTGCACCCTGGGCCAAAGGCAGACGCTAAACCGCTGAGCCACCCAGGGATCCCTATGATTGATGTTTAAATAACATACTCAGCACCACCTTTCCACCCAGACTTTATTGTTTTCAAGAATAAACAGGTAAAAGGCAGAGTTGTGGCCTCTCCTTCTCTAAATATCTGACACACTGGTCAAAGTGTTCTGGGGGCTTGGTGGCACTTGAAATTGTCATGCTTTTCAGCTCCTAGGGACACTGGGGCTGAAAAGTGTGGTGCCTGGAATTTTCCATGGGTTCAGTCAAAAGTTTACTTTTGATGTAGAAATCAGTCTCAGATTGTACTATATGGACTGATGTGAGTTAATGGGTAGGCTCTTTTGGGCCTATATACACAAGATGTAACTGATATGGCTAAATGTATTCTAGGAAGAGTTAAGTATGTGTAATTCTTCTTTTGAGTTGTGAAGAATTTTCCCAATGGGGAAATGCCACAATTAGAACAGTGGTTGTAAGATAAGTAGAAGAGCAGGAGCTATCAGATTTCCCATTCCAGCCATGGGGTGTAAGTAAAGCAATTAGGATACTGGGATGTGTTGGGAACAGTAAAAGGAGGTCCCCACACTTATTAAGGAACTATTAGAAAAAAAGGAACTATTAGAGACAAAATTGTTTAAAGGGTCTAGACCATTCTACAATCATCCTGTATCTAGTGAGAGAAGCCACTAGAAGGGACACTGGCTTGCTTATCCCTCCCAGTTCTGAGGTTAAGAGAATTTCATATTGGATTATCTCCAGTTCAAACTTACCCCTCAACTGTTGTGTAGGAGAGTATAGATTCTTTTGGTATTCTTTGGGAGCCTCTTTTTTATTTTCAAAGCCTCATGAAAATATTTGGTTATTTGTTGACTATTGAATTTATTCCAGCTTTGGATATTAATTCAATTCTGCTGACCAATGTATGTAACCCTTCAACCTTTTCAATTCTCTGCCTTTGTACTCCTTGTGCCATTTGGGTTCTGATGTATTGGCCTCCAGACTCTCAAATAGGAAGTATGATCCCAACTTTTGTGTGAGCTGATGGTTTTACCTCAGGGACATTTGTTTCCATATTTTACCCAGCCCTTTTCCCCACATGGTGTGGGCTGTTAGTTCCTCAGTTTATTTTGACAGATCTACTCCATGCGACTCTTAATCCCCTTTATCTGGAGACTGATATGGTTTCATTGCCCTTTTAGAAAAAGATAGGTGAGACCCTAAAGACTGAAATAGGAGATGTTACTAGTAAGAGGGAAGAAAGCGATGGTGGATATGCCCCCTGGTCTTTCTTGGGAGCACATATGATATATATATCACTCAGCAAAATTTATGAGAATGCAGGAGACATGGGGAAAAGTAGAGAAAAAAAAAGAGAAACAAGTGATAAAAGGGGAGAGGGGAAGAGAACTGGGAGAAATCCAGAAACATAAGGATGGGTACAGTGTGGGTGTAACCCAGTGTCCCCTTGTCTCATTCTTCTCTGAGTTTTCAGAGTATATACAGACCTCATCACATATGTGATTGTCTTCAGGTCTCTGTGTTAGAAGCCTCTTTGTTTCTGTGGAAGGATCATTTCCTATCCATCTCCTCCTGTAAGCAAGGGACTTTGTACTGAGTGGATTTCTCAAGGGACCACTTTTTTCATATTTTTAAACTCAGCTATAGTAATTCAATATGTCCTTACTATATACCAAACATTATGCAGCTTAAAAAATTATTTAATCGGTGTAGATTTTTTTAAATATATAAATTGCTCCAAAAACATTAACAGCAAATATGATGTTGTTCTTTGCAATATCCTAGTACCATTATGTAGGCTGAATTTGTGATTAATAATTAATATAAGAACATTACTGATTTCTCAGTATAATACAGTTAATGTTTTGACATTTGTTTTATGTGGCACATGAGGGAGCCCTGCCAGTTATGCTGGATTTTGAGAACAGGATTGTTTAAGGTAGAGCCTTAACCTCCATATCCTGCCTCTAATGGGAATCAGAGGCTTTAGGCACTGATCAAGACTTGAAGGCACCCACAACTGCCAAAGCTTCCAGCTGTATAGAAAAATGGAGCACAAGCCCCTGTGCTGCATAGAAGTCTCATCTGCATGTTTAATATTTCCTGTGGACTGCGTGTGGAAATAACTCTCACACTGAGATGAGGACTGATATGAGTTTATGGGTGAGTTTATCCCCTTTCAGGAGATGAGCTGAGAAAGACTGCTCTTGAGTGTAATTTAAGAAGTGGATCACCTCTAGGGGACAGCTACTGAGTAAGAGACCTGACTGACCATGTTGGCTATGCCAAAGAGATTGATGACATTGTTGCTGAGTTTATCAAGAGAACCATTTTGAAAATCCCAATGACTGAAATGATGACAGTCTTCCAAGCCTGGGATTTTTTTTTTGTCTGAAAATCACCTGCAGACCACAATCTTCTGGCAGAAAAAGGAATCTCTTGTTCAGGACTTGGTTCTGTTTTGTGAGGAGAAGCAATGCAAGTCTTTATGATGCAGCCCTTTTATATATCATTTATACATGGTTTTATTTTTATTTTTTATTTTTATTTTTTTAATTTATTTTTTATTGGTGTTCAATTTACTAACATACAGAATAACCCCCAGTGCCCGTCACCCATTCACTCCCACCCCCCGCCCTCCTCCCCTTCCACCACCCCTAGTTCGTTTCCCAGAGTTAGCAGTCTTTACGTTCTGTCTCCCTTTCTGATATTTCCCACACATTTCTTCCCCCTTCCCTTATATTCCCTTTCACTATTATTTATATTCCCCAAATGAATGAGACCATATAATGTTTGTCCTTCTCCGACTGGCTTACTTCACTCAGCATAATACCCTCCAGTTCCATCCACGTTGAAGCAAATGGTGGGTATTTGTCATTTCTAATAGCTGAGTAATATTCCATTGTATACATAAACCACATCTTCTTTATCCATTCATCTTTCGTTGGACACCGAGGCTCCTTCCACAGTTTGGCTATCGTGGCCATTGCTGCTATAAACATCGGGGTGCAGGTGTCCCGGCGTTTCATTGCATTTGTATCTTTGGGGTAAATCCCCAACAGTGCAATTGCTGGGTCGTAGGGCAGGTTTATTTTTAACTGTTTGAGGAACCTCCACACAGTTTTCCAGAGTGGCTGCACCAGTTCACATTCCCACCAACAGTGTATGAGGGTTCCCTTTTCTCCGCATCCTCTCCAACATTGGTTGTTTCCTGCCTTGTTAATTTTCCCCATTCTCACTGGTGTGAGGTGGTATCTCATTGTGGTTTTGATTTGTATTTCCCTGATGGCAAGTGATGCAGAGCATTTTCTCATGTGCATGTTGGCCATGTCTAGGTCTTCCTCTGTGAGATTTCTGTTCATGTCTTTTGCCCATTTCATGATTGGATTGTTTGTTTCTTTGGTGTTGAGTTTAATAAGTTCTTTATAGATCTTGGAAACTAGCCCTTTATCTGATATGTCATTTGCAAATATCTTCTCCCATTCTGTAGGTTGTCTTTGAGTTTTGTTGACTGTATCCTTTGCTGTGCAAAAGCTTCTTATCTTGATGAAGTCCCAATAGTTCATTTTTGCTTTTGTTTCTTTTGCCTTCGTGGATGTATCTTGCAAGAAGTTACTATGGCCGAGTTCAAAAAGGGTGTTGCCTGTGTTCTTCTCTAGGATTTTGATGGAATCTTGTCTCACATTTAGATCTTTCATCCATTTTGAGTTTATCTTTGTGTATGGTGAAAGAGAGTGGTCTAGTTTCATTCTTCTGCATGTGGATGTCCAATTTTCCCAGCACCATTTATTGAAGAGACTGTCTTTCTTCCAATGGATAGTCTTTCCTCCTTTATCGAATCTTAGTTGACCATAAAGTTCAGGGTCCACTTCTGGATTCTCTATTCTGTTCCACTGATCTATGTGTCTGTTTTTGTGCCAGTACCACACTGTCTTGATGACCACAGCTTTGTAGTACAACCTGAAATCTGGCATTGTGATGCCCCCAGATATGGTTTTCTTTTTTAAAATTCCCCTGGCTATTCGGGGTCTTTTCTGATTCCACACAAATCTTAAAATTATTTGTTCTAACTCTCTGAAGAAAGTCCATGGTATTTTGATAGGGATTGCATTAAACGTGTATATTGCCCTGGGTAACATTGACATTTTCACTATATTAATTCTGCCAATCCATGAGCATGGAATATTTTTCCATCTCTTTGTGTCTTCCTCAATTTCTTTCAGAAGTGTTCTATAGTTTTGAGGGTATAGATCCTTTACCTCTTTGGTTAGGTTTATTCCTAGGTATCTTATGCTTTTGGGTGCAATTGTAAATGGGATTGACTCCTTAATTTCTCTTTCTTCAGTCTCATTGTTAGTGTATAGAAATGCCACTGACTTCTGGGCATTGATTTTGTATCCTGCCACGCTACCGAATTGCTGTATGAGTTCTAGCAATCTTGGGGTGGAGACTTTTGGGTTTTCTATGTAGAGTATCATGTCATCGGCGAAGAGGGAGAGTTTGACTTCTTCTTTGCCAATTTGAATGCCTTTAATGTCTTTTTGTTGTCTGATTGCTGAGGCTAGGACTTCCAGTACTATGTTGAACAGCAGTGGTGAGAGTGGACATCCCTGTCTTGTTCCTGATCTTAGGGGAAAGGCTCCCAGTGCTTCCCCATTGAGAATGATATTTGCTGTGGGCTTTTCATAGATGGCTTTTAAGATGTCGAGGAATGTTCCCTCTATCCCTACACTCTGAAGAGTTTTGATCAGGAATGGATGCTGTATTTTGTCAAATGCTTTCTCTGCATCCAATGAGAGGATCATATGGTTCTTGGTTTTTCTCTTGCTGATATGATGAATCACATTGATTGTTTTACGGGTGTTGAACCAGCCTTGTGTCCCAGGGATAAATCCTACTTGGTCATGGTGAATAATTTATTTAATGTACTGTTGGATCCTATTGGCCAGTATCTTGTTGAGAATTTTTGCATCCATGTTCATCAGGGATATTGGTCTGTAATTCTCCTTTTTGGTGGGGTCTTTGTCTGGTTTTGGAATTAAGGTGATGCTGGCCTCATAGAACGAATTTGGAAGTACTCCATCTCTTTCTATCTTTCCAAACAGCTTTAGGAGAATAGGTATGGTTTCTTCTTTAAACGTTTGATAAAATTCCCCTGGGAAGCCATCTGGCCCTGGACTCTTGTGTCTTGGGAGGTTTTTGATGACTGCTTCAATTTCCTCCCTGGTTATTGGCCTGTTCAGGTTTTCTATTTCTTCCTGTTCCAGTTTTGGTAGTTTGTGGCTTTCCAGGAATGCGTCCATTTCTTCTAGATTGCCTAATTTATTGGCGTATAGCTGTTCATAATATGTTTTTAAAATCATTTGTAGGGATCCCTGGGTGGCGCAGCGGTTTGGCGCCTGCCTTTGGCCCAGGGCGCGATCCTGGAGACCCGGGATCGAATCCCACGTCGGGCTCCCGGTGCATGGAGCCTGCTTCTCCCTCTGCCTGTGTCTCTGCCTCTCTGTCTCTCTGTGTGTGACTATCATAAATAAATAAAAATTAAAAAAAAAAGAAAAAAAAATAAAATCGTTTGTATTTCCTTGGTGTTGGTAGTGATCTCTCCTTTCTCATTCATGATTTTATTAATTTGAGTCTTCTCTCTCTTCTTTTTAATAAGGCTGGCTAATGGTTTATCTATCTTATTAATTCTTTCAAAGAACCAACTCCTGGTTCTGTTGATCTGTTCCACAGTTCTTCTGGTCTCGATTTCGTTGAGTTCTGCTCGAATCTTTATTAACTCCCTTCTTCTCTTGGGTGTAGGATCTATTTGCTGTTTTTTCTCTAGCTCCTTTATGTGTAAGGTTAGCTTTTGTATTTGAGTTCTTTCCAGTTTTTGAATGGATGCTTGTATTGCGATGTATTTCCCCCTTAGGACTGCTTTTGCTGCATCCCAAAGATTTTGAACGGTTGTATCTTCATTCTCATTAGTTTCCATGAATCTTTTTAATTCTTCCTTAATTTCCTGGTTGACCCTTTTATCTTTTAGCAGGATGGTCCTTAACCTCCACGTGTTTGAGGTCCTTCCAAACTTCTTGTTGTGATTTAGTTCTAATTTCAAGGCATTATGGTCTGAGAATATGCAGGGGACGATCCCAATCTTTTGGTATCGGTTCAGACCCGATTTGTGACCCAATATGTGGTCTATTCTGGAGAAAGTTCCATGTGCGCTTGAGAAGAATGTGTATTCAGTTGAGTTTGGATGTAAAGTTCTGTAGATATCTGTGAAATCCATCTGGTCCAGTGTATCATTTAAAGCTCTCGTTTCTTTGGAGATGTTGTGCTTAGAAGACCTATCGAGTATAGAAAGAGCTAGATTGAAGTCACCAAGTATAAGTGTATTATTATCTAAGTATTTCTTCACTTTGGTTAATAATTGATTGATATATTTGGCAGCTCCCACATTCGGGGCATATATATTGAGGATTGTTAAGTCCTCTTGTTGAATAGATCCTTTAAGTATGATATAGTGTCCCTCTTCATCTCTCACTACAGTCTTTGGGGTAAATTTTAGTTTATCTGATATAAGGATGGCTACCCCTGCTTTCTTTTGAGGACCATTCGAATGGTAAATGGTTCTCCAACCTTTTATTTTCAGGCTGTAGGTGTCCTTCTGTCTAAAATGAGTCTCTTGTAGACAGCAAATAGATGGGTCCTGCTTTTTTATCCAGTCTGAAACCCTGCGCCTTTTGATGGGGTCATTAAGCCCGTTCACATTCAGAGTTACTATTGAGAGATATGAGTTTAGTGTCATCATGATATCTATTCAGTCCTTGTATTTGTGGACTGTTCCACTGAACTTCTTCTTAAAGGGGAATTTTAAGAGTCCCCCTTAAAATTTCTTGCAGAGCTGGTTTGGAGGTCACATATTCTTTTTGTTGCTGCCTGTCTTGGAAGCTCTTTATCTCTCCTTCCATTTTGAATGAGAGCCTTGCTGGATAAAGTATTCTTGGTTGCATGTTCTTCTCATTTAGGACCCTGAATATATCCTGCCAGCCCTTTCTGGCCTGCCAGGTCTCTGTGGAGAGGTCTGCTGTTACCCTAATACTCCTCCCCATAAAAGTCAGGGATTTCTTGTCTCTTGCTGCTTTAAGGATCTTCTCCTTATCTTTGGAATTTGCAAGCTTCACTATTAAATGTCGAGGTGTTGAACGGTTTTTATTGATTTTAGGGGGGATCTCTCTATTTCCTGGATCTGAATGCCTGTTTCCCTTCCCAGATTAGGAAAGTTTTCAGCTAGAATTTGTTCAAATACATATTCTGGCCCTCTGTCCTTTTCGGCGCCCTCGGGAACCCCTATTAAACGTAGGTTTTTCTTTCGCAGGCTGTCGTTTATTTCCCTTAATCTATCTTCATGGTCTTTTAAGTGTTTGTCTCTTTTTTCCTCAGTTTCCCTCTTTGCTATCAACTTGTCTTCTATGTCACTCACTCGTTCTTCCACCTCGTTAACCCTCGTCGTTAGGACTTCTAGTTTGGATTGCATCTCATTCAATTGATTTTTAATTTCTGCCTGATTAGCTCTAAATTCTGCAGTCATGAAGTCTCTTGAGTCCTTTATACTTTTTTCTAGAGCCACCAGTAGCTGTATAATAGTGCTTCTGAATTGGCTTTCTGACATTGAATTGTAATCCAGATTTTGTAACTCTGTGGGCGAGAGGACTGTTTCTGATTCTTTCTTTTGAGGTGAGGTTTTCCTTCTAGTCATTTTGCTCAGTGCAGAGTGGCCAAAAGCAAGTTGTATTGGGAAAAAGAGAAAAAGAGAGGAGAGAAAGAAGGAAAGAAAAGAGAAAGAGAAAAAAAAAAGGGAAGAAAAAAAAACGAAAAAAAAGAGAAGAAAAAGAAAGAAAAAGAAAGGAGAAAAAAAGGGGGTGGGGGAAGGAAACAAATCAAAAAGCAAAACAAAGCAAAAAAAACCAAAACAAAACAAAAAAAAAAAAAAAAAAAAAAGAACCACCGGGGAGTATCTTCTGATTCTGTGTACTTTAAGTCCCTTGGCTTCTCTTGGAAGTTGTCAGTCTAGCTGGTGTTCTGGGGGAGGGGCCTGTTGTGCTGATTTTCAGGTGTTAGCAGTTGGGGGAGCTGCTGTGCCCCTGCCTGGTGCAGGGCTCGGTGGGGGTTGTTTACCCCCTGAGGCCGCAGGAGGAACAGCCCCAGTGGCGGGGCCAGGTCTGGAAACCTGGATTCAGCTCCGGCAGGAACTCCGTCTGCAGGGCCTGGAGGCTCCGGGGCGGGGCCGCTGATCTGCTCAGCTGGGGCAGGAGCTTCCTTGCTGTCCTGGGCCCTCCCGGCCTCTGCCCGTCCCGGGGGGAGGCCGGATCCTGGGCTGTGTCCCGGCGCCCTGTGCTCCGGAGCCTGCGCTGGTGGATTCGCGCTCCCGGGCCGCTGCCGCGCAGCCCCCTCCGCGGAGCTGCCGCCCGAGCCCCTCCGAGCTGCTCCTGGAACCGCGCAGCCCCCTCTGCACGGAGCCTCTTCCTCTGCCCGAGCCCCCCGAGCTGCTCCCGGGGCCGTGCAGCCCCCTTCGCGGAGCCGCCGCTCGAACCCCTCCGAGCTGCTCCTGGTCCCGCCGGGTCCCGCCGTGCGCGCTGCAGCCCTTAGGGAGCTCGGCGCACTCTCCCGGGGCGCAGGTGTCTGTTACTGTCCCGGGGAGCCCGAGGGCATCCCCGCCCTCCTGGGTCCTGCTCCACCTCCCCGCGAGCCCCTTTCCGCCCGGGAAGGTCGGTGCAGCTCCTGCGTCTCCGGGACGGGGCTCTCCTGTCCTGGGGACACTCGCCCCGGCCTCAGCCCGGCTCCTCGCGGGCCCCTCCCTCTTGGAGGCCTTTGTTTCTTTACTTCTTTTTCCCCGTCTTCCTACCTTGATAGAAGCGCGAACTCTTCTCACTGTTGCATTCCAGGTGTTCTCTCTTTAATTCTCAGGCCGAATTCATAGATTTTCAGGATGATTGGAAGGTTTTCTAGGTAATTTGGTGGAGACAGGTGATTTGGAGACCCTACTCTTCCGCCATCTTGCTCCTCCCCCTATACTTGGTTTTATCAGCACCAGCAAGCTTGGGATTATTTTTTAAGTGAGTGAAGGATCAGGTGAAGATATTAACCTATTTGATATGGAACAATTCAAAAGATCATTTAAAAAATTCTTTAGGAAGCATTAAAAAATGTGATGATCAGCTTCAGAGATGCTGAGGAAAGTGTAGTATGGATTTGAATTGCTTGGGGAATGCAGTATGGAAAGCCACACCAGTATAAACCTGCTTATGTGGTGTATTATTCCCAAACTTCATATGACTTCTTCCTCCGAGCTGAAGAACAATCTACCCCTTCTGGGGCAAGCACTGATAGTTGCGAGCCAACACCATTAGATTGTGAAAATGGACCTCAGAAGCTGGTATCTGGACTCTCTTAAGGCTATTGTTTTTAAACAGTATAATCAGACCTCTGAAACTCACAAGTCTATTACACCTCTACAAAACAAACAAACAAAACCTTTGGGCTGGGTATATACATGGATTCAAGGATTGTTCATGAATACAGAATAGTAAGAGAATCCAGGGAGTGACTCAAGAAACTTTCGGAGACTATTCTCAACTAAGACTAGAATTTGTACAATATAAACTTAAAATGAAATTCAAAACTGACTTAAATGGGGGCATCTTGGCAAGAAAGAAGAACCCCTCCGGTGCCTAATAAAGTTCTCTAGCCTGCATCTTCTCAAAGTGTTGAAATTCTTAGCACCAGCTGGTACTGCAGATGCACTGCTTCCCCTATTGCTCACTTGCATACCCAACAAGGGAATGAATTATTTTAAAATTAGAGGTAAAGAAGATGAATGTGGTTTTGTAAGCATAGCATCTCCTTGACCATATTGCATATGCATTTCAGTTGGGACTGATATTTCCTCCTCCATTGCATATTCCCTCTCCCCACTATCCTGCAAAGCATAACAGTTGCGGGCCTCTAAAATGTGACAGGATGTCCCTTTTCTCACTCCTGTCTCTCTTCAATCCTAGAGAGGTCTGGTTCTAATTGCTGATTTCTAGGAATATTTTCTTAAGCCTTGGATCAGAGAGAGAGAAGCAGCAAGAAACTATGTTCAACTCAAAACTTTCTAGGAGAATCACAAAATTGGTCCATTCAAAGGGTAGAGTTGACTCTATTGAGTTGTTATTGTAAGAGATAGTATATCAGATGATTCTGTTATATAAAATAGTGGTTTCACTGTAAATATGCTTTTCATAATCTGTTTTATCATACATATAGCACTCAAACATACCAGTATTATACTGAATTGTGAATAAAGATATTTAAAAACTGGTAAAAAAAATAAACAAAACTGGATTATCTCACTGCTGACCAGGCATGCAGGGGTCTTTGAAGTAGGGAATTTTCTGATAATGTCTTTTGTAATTTTGAATGTTCCTTTAAAAATAATAAAAGTATATGTTTTGGGGTAGCTGAGAATCTCCCGGCTTGTGTTATCCAATAATGCAGGCATGCGTGGCTCCCCTGCAGTTCTCACTATGACTTCTTTGTTGTCATATTTCATTAGAATTGTATTTGATCACTATTTCTTTGAGTTCCTGTTGAGCTAATAATGTTAATGAGTTCATAACGGAAGTAACTGTATTTGTGTTCTTTTCCCCAAAAAACAACTTGAGGACTTCTGCCCATGGCTTGGAGGAAAGCCCAGGAATATCCAATAGTTTTTTTGGTTATTCTTACATAGCCAAATGTTCCATTGCCATGTCCATGTGGTAAGAAATCTGTTCCTGTGTATTAATCCAGGTTTGCCTCAGTTCTTGAATGTTGGGGAATATCTTTCATTCCCAGCTGGGTCCTGTTTGTAGACTGGAATCCTGCAAGGGATGTGTATATAAGAGTGTGGGGGCAGTAACAGGCAAACACTTCTTGTCTTTCTGTTCTCAGTCTACTCTCCAGTGACCAGTTTCTCCTACTTTTCCCCCTGATGTGCTCCTCAGTGAGAGAAGAGCATACAGTGACATGGTTGGCTAAGTTGTAATGTGGATATAGGCTCTGAGATGTGGACAATAACATGATATGATGCTTCCGGGAAACATTTTCATTTTTCTTCAGGGACCTCAGACTTCATGCCCCTGTCACATGCAGTGACTTTCCTCTGACTTGTCTCTTCGACACTCCCCTCAATCCCTAGGCCTGCTATTAGCATCACTTCTGTTGTCTTTCTTCCTTACTAAGCAGTCCTGTTGGGTGGCCTCCCTATGAAAGAATACTCAGTCTTCTTTCCCCACAACAACCTGTCAACACAGGAAATCAACATCTTTCTGTGGAATTGCTATTCATTCACAAGGCATACACTTACTTCCTTTCTCCAGGGGCACCTTGGGCCTTAATGTCTTGATTATACCTGTATGAGTCACATACTTGTTCCTGTGTCCCTCAGCCTTCACAGGCATCAGTCACTTTCTCTGAAGCTCTTGGTCAGTGATCTGTAGCAAGACAGAAACAGTACTTGTCCTGTCCTTGTGAGTGTTTAGAAAATACTCAGCACACTGGCAAAATTCGCTAAAAATTTGTTTTCTCTTTCTTCTATGTTAATTTTTTTATATCTCTTTGGTAGTTAAATGGAGTAATGCTGGCAGACATGTTTGGTATCATTTATTTGCCAGGTGATCAGCCCTTCACTTTAGAATATGGGTGTATTTGACACAAATTGTCCTTGCCTTTAGAGAGTGTTTTAATTTGCTAGGGCTGCCATAAGAAAGAACCCACACTGGGTGGCTTTAACAACAAAAACTTATTCTGTCACACATGTGGGCCTCAAAGTAAAACATGGAATTGTTGATATTGTTGGTTATATGTGATGTGAAGGAAGATTGTGCAGAAAGGATCTGTCTGGACCTTTGTCCTTGGCTTGTAGACTGCCTTCTACATGTTCAAATAGCATTTTCCATGTATATGTATCTGTTTCCACATTTCCTCTTCTTATAAGGATACTGGTCATATTAATTTAGGGCCACTCTAAAGTCATCATTTTAACTTGATTACCTCTGTAAAACCCTTTTCAAAATAAGAACCCGTTTAAGGAATTGGGTGATAGGATTTCAACATATGAGTTTTTGGAAGGGAACAATTTTGAAGGGAACAATTTAACCCATAACAGAACTTCTGCCAAGTCTCTCACCTGAAAGAGCTTGTCTTCAATATTATGTTCAATGCATACTTTTATTATATTATATTATATTATATTATATTATATTATATTATATTTATTTATTCATTCATATGAATACTTTTAGAAATAGGCATTTGCTGTGACTGACTGGTAGATAGTCCCTGGCCCCTAGGATTTTGTGACCTATCACACTGTTGTGCATCCCCTTTTCTTTCTAAGGGCTCCTCTTGAGTGATTAAATTTGGATACAGTCCCAGACCACTTATCCTCATAGTTTCTACAAGTGGGAATTGTTGGTCATAGCCTTTTCTTCTGCAAGTGGTGGAAGTGTAGGTCACTCCCAGGTCAGAATTCTATACAAGGACTCTAAGACTTTGTTTCATGTTTAGGTACTGCAACAATGGTTGCTTGGTTTATAGGATGAAGTATATACACTTTGGGTGGCTACCTAAGATGTTTGCTGGTGTATAATTTATTGTTTGTATATAGCCAAGTAGCCACTGGAGGATGGCTTGGATTCTTTTTTAAAATTCTTTAATATTTTATTTAAATTAAATTTGCTAACATATAGTATAACACTCAGTGCTCATCTCATGTGCCCTCCTTAATGCCCATCAGCCAGTTACCCCATCCCCCCACCCACCTCCCCTTCCGCAACCCTTTGTTTATTTCCCAGAGTTAGGAGTCTCTCATGGTTTGCCTTCCTCTCTAATTTTCCTGCACTCAGTTTCCCTCCTTTCCCTTATGGTCCCTGTCACTATTTCTTATATTCCACATATGAATGAAACCACATGATAATTGTCCTTCTCCTATTGAGTTATTTCACTCAGCATAATAGCCTCTAGTTCCATCCACGTCGATGTAAATGGTAGGTATTCATCCTTTCTGATGGCTGAATAATATTCCATTGTGTGTGTGTGTGTGTGTGTGTGTGTGTGTGTGTGTATCGATTCATCTGTTGAAGTACATCATGGCTTATTCTACAGTTTGGCTGTTGTGGACATTACTGCTATGAATATTGGAGGGCCGGTGTCCTATTGTTTCACTACCTCCGTATCTTTGGAGTAAATACCCAGTAGTTACAAAGCACATGATAAGCTTATTTAGTTTGTATGCACTTATATGTAACATGTAGATCCTGTTTATCCTATCTTATAAGATTATTCAGAAGACATCTACATTGACCAAGAACATTACTTAAAAACATTTTCAACAAGCTGTGCACAGATTTCCACTTGGGCAAATTATCCATGAAGCATATTTGGAGTGAAATTGTTATCAACTGACATTTTTGCAAGATGGAACCAGTGTCAAAACGATGTATCCACTAGCCAGTGCCACACTTTGATCCTTGTATTGATGCTTACCTGAAACCACTAATTGATATACCCCATTTCTGGCTTGTTAGTGGTGTTAGTGGACATCATGAGAATAACAAAGCAGGAACAAGTATTGTGACTAACTTACTTGTTTATTATGGGATGGGTACCAAATGAAAACATGAACAAATTGGGTGTTTACCAAGAAACATCCATTTTGAAGTGGAAGTGGTATATTCAGGGAAGAAATAAACAAGGCATTAATGGTGTCTCAGAGGTACAGGAAATTGTGTCCTGTTACCCTCCAGATTTGGTTGTCTGATATGTATGGAATGTGCCAGCATTTCTTGCAGTTTTATTACACCCAGGTTTATGAGGATGCCTGGGTCTGGTTCAGCTAAGTTAAAGGCACATGTCTTCTGGTAGGCTATGGATACTACCCCAATAAAAACTGCATTTGTGCATGAGAAAGAGCATTGTGCTCAATGAGTGGAGAAGTGGACTGTACTTCTTGTCCTGGAAGAAACCCCAAGTGCACCTTGTTACATTTGATTGACCCCCTGCACAGAAACTCTCAGGTTGATAGTATGAACCACCTTCTATTAGGTGAATGACTGGGTAATTCCAACTCAGCCTCTGTGGAGACGAACATTATCAGCAAATTGCAAAAGACATACACCTTCTTTATGTGTCTCTTGTGCATACCCATGGATAAAGGTCATTTGTAGGTGAAAATCAGTGAAACCAACAATACTTGCACTGTTCAGGTTAGGACCATGGTTACCTGGATAAACTATGCATCAAGGCATGGTTGTTCATCTGTAATTTGAAATCTGGTCCCCAAACAAGACCTGTTGACTCCAGCATATCAGGCCAAGGAGCCAGGAAATGTGTGCAGAGTGCCAACTGCACAGTTGAATATAGAGGGGATCTCTGGTTTCCAAAGTCAAAAGTACCAGATGTCTACCCTTTCCTCAAGGTTACCACTGGGCATGCACTATAGTGGATCCCTTTTCTGAGTATGACCTTGACAAGCTTGTCACCATAGCAAATAGAAGCAATAGTTAAGGACTCTTTTTTTTTAAAAGATTTTATTTATTTATTCATGAGGCACACACACACACACACAGAGAAAGAGAGAGAGAGAGAGAGAGAGGCAGAGACACAGGCAGAGGGAGAAGCAGGCTCCATGCAGGGAGCCCAATGTGGGACTCGATCTCGGGACCCCAGGATCACACCCTGGGCTGAAGGCAGGCGCTAAACCGCTGAGCCACCCTGAGATCCCCAGTTAAGGACTCTTGTCTGGACTATGTCTTCTATTTGGATTCATTGACCACATCAGTGACATAATGGTGCTATAGTCGTAGCCAAAACCACTCATCAGTAGGTAGACATTTGGAATATTATGTGGACCATTCATGCCCCATATTTTTGCCTTGCTACAGACACCATTAAAAGATGGCATTGATCCATAAAGAAACTGAATAGGAAGACTGGACAACTGTTGCTTAGCTCCAAGTGGAGCACGTGTTTAAGAAAGTCAGTGTGGGCTCTAAATGTGGCAGTTCCCCAGGAGGTTACCTCCCATTAAAGTAGAATGTTTATTTGTGTCTTTTTGGATTGAGTACAAAGGCCTAGTCTCTCATAAGGGGGAGAAAATAGCTAGCATGTTGACAACTCTTGCTAAAAATTTAGTCCTCCATTCAACTAACTTACTTTATATCCCTATGAAGAATGTGGCTATACCGAGCATATTGTTTTGCTGTATGTAATGTCTCCTGGATCTCTTGCCTGATAAGGCATGTTGCTGTTCAATGCAGCCTTTCAGGGATGTGTTTGGCCCCTAGCACTCTCATGCACCAAATCTTTAATTGTGGGCACTACAAGTGTATTTCTTTAGCCACTGTACATATTTCAAACACTCCTCTTGGAGTGCTCTATAATCCTACCAAGTGGTAGTGGTCACTGCTGTGGCCTCAGGGTTACCCTCAGAGAGATTTACTAACTACAAGGATACAGAGGTGGTAGTTAAATATGGTGTGAAACATCCTCTTCCTATATAAGAGTGTGAGTTTTGGAGTGACACACCACAGGTCCTAGTCTGAGCTCTGCCACTTCTTGAAACTGTAGCCTTGGGAGAAGCATTTAATTTCTCTGATCCAGGATTTCTTCATTTTTACACTGTAGATATTTTATGACCCTCCCTGTGTGCTGAAGCTGCAGTGAGATAATAAATAAAGCCATAGTACAGCTCCTGATACTTAATACTATAAAATTCTCATTCATTATATCATTCATATGTCAGATTGAGTATAAAAAATATGAGTCCAATGGAAGGAAGTATGAACTCAGGTTCATCAAGTGGAAAGCCACAAAGGTTTGTTCTAGCCTGGGTATTTGGACATTTGAACTTCGAATATAGCCCCTAGGGAAATACGAATAAATTTAGTAGTTGATGACTTGTACAGGTAGTGAACATTGTGTAGGGGAAGGAGAGATTTCAAATAGAATTTTCATTTTAATTTACATTTTGGAAAAGCAAGAGAGAATGTCCTTTCTGGGAAGCCTCTCTAGTAGTCCCCACTAACCAGGTGCATGTTTTTTTCTTTGATAATATTGAAAAAGTCAAGATGATGCAGGCTGGTATTTGGCCTGTGGCCTGGCCATAGGATGTGATTTTCAGGGACTGCAAGGCCATAATCTATTCATATGCTGAGCACATATGCATGTGTCATTATCTCCACTGTGAGCCATCAAGTAGTCCAGAGAGGAGTGTTCTCCTGCAATCTTCATTATGCCTGCCTGACTGTCCAAATCCTTTGGAGCATATTCAGATGGTAATTTGTTCACCTGTCCACAATTGTGTTATTGTTTAGTTTGTCTTCATAAAGGAAAGGAGAAAGGAATTTTTTTCTCTTTATGTATGAAAACTGGCTGGGGTATCTATTCTTTTCATGTCTGGGAGGAGGAGGAGGAAGATGATGATCATGAATTTGAGATGATAACTTCTAATGTGTTCCTAGTGTGGCCAACATGGCTGGGGGGAGATGTTCTAGGGTGTTTCAAGGTATAAAGTTGGAATGTATGTACCACTTAAGGGCAATCTGGGCAAACTGTGTAAGATAATGGAGCATTGTAAAAAGGCAAAGTGCTGCAGGAAGTGGTCATACTGGCACCTCAGAATTGGACAAATCTGTGAGTCCTTTCTCATGCCGCCCAGAGTATAAATGATGGGCCCTCCACTCTGTTTTTTTCCCTTTTTTATTGTGGTAAAATACACAAAATAAAATTTACCATCTTAATCATTTTAAGTGTACTATTCAGTACATTAACATTATTATGGTACTAATGCCACCATCCATCTCCAGGACACTTTAATCTTATAACACTGAAACCCATTAAATAAGAACTCCTTATTTCTCCTTCCCCCAAGCCCCTGGAAACTACCATTCTATTTTTTTGTTTCTGTGATTTTGACTAGCCTAAGTAACTCATATAAATGGAATCAGACAATATTTGTCTTTTCGTGACTGGCTTATTACACTTAGTATAATGTGCTCAATACTTCATACTGTAGCATAAGTCAGAGTTTCCTTCCTTGTTAAGGCTGAGTAAATGGGGCAAGATGGCAGAAGAGTAGGGTCCCCAAGTCACCTGTCTCCACCAACTTACTAGATAACTTTCAAATCATCCTACGAATTCGGCCTGAGATTTAAAGAGAGAACAGCTGGAGCGTTACAGAGAGAAGAGTTTGCACTTCTAACAAGTACAACTCGTTTTTAGCCACTCTGCACTGAGAAAAATGACTAGAAAGAAGAACCCACCACAAAAGAAGGAATCAGAAACAGTACTCTCTGCCACAGAGTTACAGAATTTGGATTACAATCCTATGTCAGAAAGCCAATTCAGAAGCACAATTATAAAGCTACTGGTGGCTCTAGAAAAAGCATAAAGGATTCAAGAGACTTCATAACTGCAGAACTTAGATATAATCAGGCTGAAATTAAAAGTCAATTAAATGAGATGCAATCCAAACTGGAGGTCCTAACGACGAGGGTTAATGAGGTAGAAGAAAGAGTGAGTGACATAGAAGACAAGTTGATGGCAAGGAAGGAAGCTGAGGAAAAAAGAAAAAAAACAATTAAAAGACCGTGAGGAAAGGTTAAGGGAAATAAATGACAGCCTCAGAAGGAAAATCTGTTTATTTGGGGTTCCAGAGGGAGCCAAAAGGGACAGAGGACCAGAAAACATATTTGAACAAATCATAGCTGAGAATTTCCCTAACTTGGGGAGGGAAACAGGCATTCAGATCCAGGAGATAGAGAGACAGACACCCCCCCCTAAAATCAATAAAAACCGGTCAACAACTCAACATTTAATAGTGAAACTTGCAAATTCCAAAGATAAAGAGAAAATCCTTAAAGCAACACGAGATAAGAGATCCCTAACTTATATGGGAAGCAATATTAGATTAACAGCAGACCTCTGCACAGAGACCTGGCAGGCCAGAAAGGGCTGACAGGATATATTCAGGGTCCTAAATGAGAAGAACATGCTGCCCAAGAATATTCTATCCAGCAAGGCTCTCATTCAGAATAGGAGGAGAGATAAAGAGCTTCCAAGATAGGCAGAAACTGAAAGAATATGTGACCACCAAACCAGCTGTGCAAGAAATATTAAGGGGGACTCTGTAAAAGAAAGAGGAAGCCCAAAGAAATAAGCCACAAAAACAGGGACTGAATAGGTATTATGATGACACTAAATTCATATCTTTCAATATGTGGAGAAAGGGGAACCCTCTTGCACTGTTGGTGGGAATGTGAACTGGTACAGCCACTCTGGAAAACTGTGTGGAGGTTCCTCAAAGAGTTAAAATAGAACTGCCCTACGACCCAGCAATTGCACTGCTGGGGATTTACCCCAAAGATA
Source organism: Canis aureus (assembly GCF_053574225.1). Taxonomy (NCBI): domain Eukaryota; kingdom Metazoa; phylum Chordata; class Mammalia; order Carnivora; family Canidae; genus Canis; species Canis aureus. The sequence goes on from NC_135649.1 coordinate 105,208,750, forward strand.
CAGATGCAGTGAAATGGCAGGACACCTGCACCCCAATGTTTATAGCAGCAATGTCCATAATAGCCAAACTGTGGAAGGAGCCTCGGTGTCCATCGAAAGACGAGTGGATAAAGAAGATGTGTTCTATATATATAATGGAATATTACTCAGCCATTAAAAATGACAAATACCCCCCATTTGCTTCAATGTGGATGGAACTGGAGGGTATTATGCTGAGTGAAGTGAGTCAATCGGAGAAGGACAAACATTACATGGTCTCATTCATTTGGGGAATATAAAAATAGTGAAAGGGACTAAAGGGGAAAGGAGAGAAAAATGAGTGGGAAGTATCAATGAGGGTGACAGAACATGAGAGACTCCTAACTCTGGGAAATGAACAAGGGGTGCTGGAAGGGGAGGTGGGCGGGAGGTTGGGGTGAGTCGGTGACGGGCACTGAGGGGGGCACTTGTCGGGATGAGCACTGGGTGTTATGCTATATGTTGGCAAATTGAACTCCAATAAAAAGTATACAAAAAAAGGCTGAGTAATATTCCAGTGTGTGTGTGTATGTGTGTGTGTGTGTGTGTGTGTGTGTGTGTATAAAACACATTTTGCTTATCCATTCATCTGTCCATGGACAGTTGGGTTGTTTTACATTTTATCTACTATAATAGTGCTGCCATGAACATGGGTGTACAAATATCTCTTTGAGACCCTGCTTTAAGTTATTTTTGGCATATATACTCAGAGGTGGAATTGCTAGGTTATGTGGCAATTCTTTTTTTTTTTAAATTTTTTGAAGAAAAGCCATACTGTTTTTCACAGGGACTATACCATTTTATTTTCCCACCAACAGCGCAACAAGGGTTCCAGTTTCTCTACATTCCAGCCAACACTTGTTATTTTCTGTTTTTTTTTTTAATAGAAGGCATATTAATGGGCGTTAGATGGTATTTTATTATATTTTTGATTTGCATCTCCCTAATGACTAGTGATGTTGAGTATCTTTCATCTTAGTTTTTGGTCATTTGCATATATTCTTAGGAACAATGCCTGTTCAAGTCCTTTGTCCATTTTTAATTTTTGTTTTTATAGAGTTTACTCTATAATTTTTTGTTTCAGTTTTTCTTCCTTTTTTCTGACTTTTCCTTTTTTGACTTGTCTTTCTCTTGCCACCTTCTAAGTTTTAGTATTTTCCAAGGACTTGTCTTTAAACTCCTTTTTGTCTTTGGTCCCTTCTTTGCCAAATCTTACCAGTGTGAAGATGATGTCTCCATTCATATTTTCTCTGTTGAGCTTTAACTTTGCTTCTGGCTCCCTGCTCTAACATTTCTTTTTTTTCCTTCCAAGTTTTTATTTAAATTACAGTTAGTTAATGCACAGTGTAATATTAGTTTCAGGTGTAGAATTTAGTGATTCAACACTTACAACACCCAGTGCTCATTACAAGTGCCCTCCTTAATTCCCATCACGTATTTCACCTATTCCCCCACCTACCTCCTCTCCAGTAACCCTTAGTTTGTTCTCTATGGTTAAGAGTCTGTTTCTTGGTTTTTCTGTTTCTCTTCTCCAGGTTCATTTGTTTGGTTTCTTAAGTTCCACATATGAGTGAAATCATATGGTATTTGTCTTTCTCTGACTTATTTCATTTAGCATTATACTCTCTAACTCCATGTCATTGCAAATGGCAAGATTTCACTTTTTTATGATGACTGAGTAATATTACATGGTATATATATAGTCTTATTTATCCTTTCATCAGTTGGTAGATATTTGGGCTCTTTCTATAATTTGGCTATTGTCCTCTAACATCTCTTAATGATTTCAGTCTTACCTAAAATTCAGAGTGGGAATTTTGGTTGGTTTCTAGGCTGGTTGTTGGGCTGCTGTCTCATTAGTTTCCCATCTTTGAGTGTTCCCTTACTTTACATGTTCAGGATTGCTTGCTACCATGTCTAGCCTCTAAGAAGAGGGGTAGTAAGGGTAAGGGACTGAGGTCTGTAGCAGGGACCCTGGCTATTTGCTCAGGTAAAGCTTCCAATTCTCTATAAGAAGGGAAGTTATGAGTATTGATAGGTAACTAGGCTTCTCTTGTACAGGTAGCTTTATTATTCCTCATAGAGGCTTAGTATTTGTTGAATAGGAAGATCCCAATTGAGGAGTGCCATTGTGTGGGGAATGGCAGCAATCATAGCAGTGCCAACCACCAAAAGAATGAGCTCACAGACCTTGGCCCACTGCATCTTCGATGGATTGAGTTACCATGGAGGACTTAACACAAAGGCAATGGTTAAAACAGTGCTTTACTCATGGAAAGAAGAGACACATGAACAGCATCTCTAATGTGTGCCAGTCTACCATGGCCAGTGAGTCCCTCCTGATAACTGATGCAGAATGATGGACCAAACACATCCCTCTTGTGCTGCAGGTAAAAACTTCCTTCCTGTTGGTGGAACTGGAGGGAACAGATAATACTGATAGGGCAAGCCAGATGCCATATAACACACATAATTAAGCAATACAGAGAAGTTCATGGTTTGCCCAGGGCAGGGGAGAATCCTCCAGGGGAAAGGTTTCTTTGTGGGAATAATCTGGGGTCAAGTGATAGCTCAGCATCTAGCCTCTATTTAGGAGAATGTCCTGGGGCCAGGACACTTACTGGATAATCCTGAGGTGGGGGACAATAGGTCATGGAGAGGTTACTTCTCCAATAGTATTCTAACCAAATTTGGAGTATATTAGAATAGAGAATTATTGGAGCCGCTCCCTCTCTATTAGCTGGAATCCTGTCCTCAAGGACAGACTAGTCTGAAGGATCAATCTTATTACAGGAGTGGCTTCCTTTTTTAAAATTATTTCTGTTGTCCTTGACTAATAACTTTAAATATCCCAGTTATTTTAGTGGATTTTTAAAGCTTATATTACTTGGATATTGTGAGTTCAGTTCAAAGCTATTTGAAGGTAGTGTTCATTGCAGAACACCAAAGAGGGTAGGGCTCTGGTCAGGATGGCACCAGGGACATCTCTTGCAATATTTTTTTTTCTTGCAATATTTTTGCTGTGTTTCCTGGATATGGGAGGATTGACATGGAGGAATACCCCCCAAGATGATTTTTGTACTATTGGAATGTAAATAATCGTCGTGAAAATGTCTTTGGGAGTCTGTCTTGTCAGTATAAAACTTTGCCTGACTCTATGATGTGATAGATGCCACATGATATTCTGTAGCCAGACTCAAGTGGACCATGGTGACTGGAAATATAAATCCTGGTACCAGAAATATGACTACATGCTCATTTTTTAATACATACACTTCTCTAATATAATGTTCTTGTGGAATGCAAACTTGCTGAAGGAAACCTTAGCTAAGAAGAATCTCAGGCAGAATCATACATGCTTTAGGTAGGAGGCTCATCTGTATAATTGTGACCACTGAGAGCATAGGAAGGGTTACTGATAAAGCCCTCCTATACTCTGGAATAGCTGTATTGTAGCCAAAGCAATGTAATCAGTGCTGTGGGTCATAGTGTTTCCTGTACATTGTCCTCCCATCAGTGACCATATGGCACATTTGTAATTTGATTTCTCAGATTTCATATTCCACCAGGACTTCTCTGCCATGTTTTTTTTAAGATTTATTTTTATTTATTTATGATAGACAGAGAGAGAGAGAGAGAGGCAGAGACACAGGCAGAGGTAAAAGCAGGCTCCATGCTGGGAGCCTGGCGCGGGACTCGATCCCGGGACTCCAGGATTGTGCTCTGGGCCAAAGGCAGGCGCAAAACCACTGAGCCACCCAGGGATTCCCCCCTTCTCTGCCATGTTAAAGAAGAATGTAATTAATATGATCATACATGTTTGACATGCTTTGCATGACATAAGCACACAAGAGAAAAAGTCTGGCCATGAAATGATATATGTAGAATAAGAGCAAGCTGGGGATGAGGATATAGTGCCGATTTGCATGAAAACTAAGTCTTCTCAGCGTGAATTTAGATGGAGTATGGTTCATGACTTTTTCCTCTGATTGGTTTATGGATGACTCTCAAAATAATTGTTGTTTTCTTTTAAATGAAAAAAATGCAATGATGTGTCTTCGGAAGACTTTTCCTCTCTTTCTGTCTTGTCCTATATACTTGATCCTTATATTTTAAGAATTTTGGATCAATATCAAGAAACTTTATTTTACAATCACAAATACATGTAACCAAGAAGAATCAGATCAAGGTAATGAAGTAGAATGATTCTGTTAAAGCAAAAAATGTTTCTGTGTAAAACTGAGTAGTTCCACTAGATGGTAGCAAGTGGTTATATTTTATACCTTTACAGTGACTATTCATAAAATGCTCACTTTTCTTTCTTTTTTAGAAAAAGATTTTATGCATTTACTTTTTAAAATAAACTCTACATCCAGTGTGGGGCTAGAACTCACAACCCTGAGATCAAGAGTTGCATGCTCTACTGACTGAGCCAGCCAGGGACCCCGAAATGCTCACTTTTCTAAAATTAGAAAAACAGTTCTGGAAAAGTGAAAATTATATCTGAAATACTGCTTCCTTTGGAGAGGGTAAAACACAACTGAGTTCAAATGTATAAAAGAAAAAATGCAGATAAAACTTCTTTTCCTAATGAAGTAGCCCCTTCAAATGGCCAGAGAACACCAATTCTAGGCCTGCTTTCTGGTGACTTTTGACTTGTATTTGATAAAATTTTGCAGAAAGTTGTGGGTCCTGTGTTGACTATTTCTCCTAATGGTAAGCAGTGTGTATGCTTTAAAATGACCTTTCTCTGCAGTCGGGCAGCAACAGCAGCACAAGTGCAGAACGCATACAGTGCCTTAGCAGCAGCAGCAGCAGCAGTGGAGGCACCCGAGCCATCACAGCTCCTGTGCTGGTGCAGCCACCCTCGTTCCCTCTGCTCTTCCTCTCTTTGCTAGCACCATGGCTGATGAGCTGACCGAAGAACAGATGGCTGAATTCAAGGAAGCTTTCTCCCTATTTGCCAAAGATGGTGATGGTACCATCACAACAAAGGAACTTGGCGCTGTCATGAGGTCACTGAGTCAGAACCCAACAACAGCCTAATTGCAGAATATGATCAATGAAGTGGAGGCTGATGGTAATGGCATCATTGACTTCTCAGAATTTTTGACTACACTGGCTAGAAAAATGAAAGATACAGACAGTGAAGAAAATTTGTGAAGCATTCTGCATCTTTGGCAAGGATGAGAATGGTTACATCAACATAGCAGAACTATGTCATGTCATGACAAACTTAGGAGAAACACTAACAGATGAAGAAGTAGATGAAATGATCAGAGAAGCAGATATTGATGGAGATGGACAAATCAACTACAGTTGATGACTGCAAAATGAAGACCTAATTTGAACTCCTTTTCCACCCTCTAGAAGAACCATATTGAATCTTTTACTGACCTCTTGCAAAAAAAGTTCATTTTCTCATTCTGTTTCTCTAAAGCAAAACTGAATGTTGAAGTACCTTCTGTCCACACACTCAAAATCTGCACATATTGGCTGGTGGTCCTGCATCCTAAAGATAAGCGACATATCAGTTTTACTATATAAACACTTGTACTGCCTTATGATAAGGAAGCAGTTAGTGGACTCCTTGCAGTTCCATTTGCTAATGATTAATACACTATTTGGGCTTGCCAGCTTTTCATGCATGCAGCTTGACAATTGAGCATACTCAGGCATTTGTATTAAAAATGAAAAATGAAAAAAACCAAACTTGAAACCTATTCAAATGAGTTCTAGTTCAATTTGTTAGTATGTATTGTCATAGCTGGTTTACTGAAAACAAACATCTAAAATTAGTTTACCTCAGGATGCGGTGCAGAAAGATGGGTGAAGGATAAACTGTCTAGATGTGGCCCCACTTAGCAGGACAGCCCTTTTATACTTCTGTTTGTCCTGACCCCTGGTGAAAATGACATACATGCTGGTGGCATCCTGTATATTTTGGTTTAGTGTTGTCTGTGTTTTACTAGAGTGAAATGGGTGTCAGGCTGTCACCATTCACACAAATTTTTAAAAAGAAACCTTTAACAAGGGAGCATCTTGGACTCTCTGGTTTTAAAACCTTTTGAACCATGACTTAGAGCCAGTAGAGTACACTGTGACTGTGGACTTCAGCAGAGCCATCAACATTGCTGTTGAAGAACTTGTAATTTATGTCCATTCCAAGTTGTAAATTCTGGTCTTTTTTTTTTTCCAATAAAAAGACTATTAACTTAAAAAATAAAATGACTTTTCCCTAGATTCCCATGGTGGGTCATGAAGTTGGTTGTGGTGAAATAAAATTTGAAATTAAGAGAACAGTTGGAGGAGTTAAATTTGATAGCGGAACAATAGTATAAATAAACATTTTAAAATAAGATTTTATCTGCTTTTGACCTATCTTCTATACACTTTTCATTAGTTTTGCCAAATAGAATTTCATATAGGTAGTCTGTTAGTGGTTCATGGTTTGACTAAGGATAACCTAATTAAAAATAGACATTTCACAAGAGGGATAGGATTGAAGCAAACAAATGAGTGGTATCACTCATGTACGTACCACAGTTTGTTTAATGAGTCACCCATAGAGAGGCATTTGGGCTGTTTCCAGGTTTTGGCTTTTACAAAGAAAGCTGCTAAGAAAATTCACATATATGCTTTTGCACAAATATAATTTTCATTCCTCTGGGATAAATAAATACACAGGTTTGCAATCACTGAGTCATTTGGTAGTTAAATGTTTAGTTTTAAAATAATCCATCTAGGGATCCCTGGGTGGCGCAGCGGTTTGGTGCCTGCCTTTGGCCCAGGGCGCGATCCTGGAGACCCAGGATCGAATCCCGCATCAGGCTCCCAGTGCATGGAGCCTGCTTCTCCCTCTGCCTATGTCTTTGCCTCTCTCTCTCTCTCTGTGACTATCATAAATAAATAAATTAAAAATAAATAAATAAAATAAAATAATCCATCTAATTTTTCTGTAGTGGCTGTACTGTTCTACATTTCCACCAGCAACATATGGGTGATTGAGTTTCTCATCATGTTTGTCAGCATTTGGTGCTGTCATTATTTTATATTTTAGCCATTCTCATAGGTATGAAGTGATACTTTATTGTAGGTTTAATTTGCATTTCCCTAATGGATAATAATATTGAACATATTTTCGTGTGCTTATTTATCATCTCTATATCCTCTTTATTGAAATATCTGTTCACACTTTTTGTCTGTTTTCTAATTGAATTGTTCTTTTTCACTGTTGAGTTTTTAGTGCTCTTTGTGTATTATACATACTGGTCCTTTGTCAAACATGGGGCTTTGAAATATTTCGTCTCAGTCTGTGGCTTGGTCTTCTTAACAGGATTTTTACAGAGGAAAAGTTTTAAATTTTGATGAGGCCCATTTTACCAGATAAACTCTTTTACTAGATTTCTTATCTGATATTCGGTTTGTGAAGGAACACATAATAAGACAATTATTAGAGATCCATTGTAATATATTATAATTTATAATGTCCATGTCCCATCCTGGACTAAACACTTGAATAAAAAGCACAATTTATTTATATTCCTGTGAGTAATAAAACTACCTGTGCACATCCTTTATTCCTATTTTCTACCTCAATTAGATTGAAACATTTTTGAGGATATAAGATTATGTTTATTCACCCTGAATCCTCTTTGAAGTTGAGTATACAGAACCAGTGTTCAACAAATGTATTTTAATATTCCATCAATGCATCATGGCAGGCTGTAAAGATGTAGAGTTTGTGATATTGAGTTAAAATTTTGGCTTTACCCCTTGCCCACAGTGAAAAATTGGGTGAGTCATTTCACTTCTTTAGCTTCAATTTCCTTACCTAACATTTTGGGTAATAACCAATGGGCTTGTCATGGGGTTCAAAAGAGATCACATATGTAAGGCACCCAGTAAGGTGCTTGACACTTAGTAGATTGTGAATTAAATGGTAAGTATTGCAGTTATCAGGATTTCAGCTCTGTAAATCCTGAAGCAGGCATTATAAGGGCCAGTTTAAAGGCTTGAGTGTATCAATAGATACCATGTGATGTGAACTGAACTGTATGAAAAGTCCTGATTATCTTAAACCAAACATTCAAGAGAAAGCATAATTTTATTATCCAGTACAAAATTTTACGGTTTGGTGGTTATATCAAGGCCATTTAAAAGATAGAGTTTATGCAGTTTCAAGTTGAGAAATCTTTGAACCTGAATAAAACAGCAAATGTTTATAAAAATTTATTAATGCATGGAAGAAAAATTATCCAGTAATTATAACACACTAAAATATTTATATGTTTTATTGAATCTTGCATTTCTTCATAAGCATAATATAATAATCAAGCTGAGTTAAATGTCTCTGCTTAAATGTAAGGTAAATTTAATTGAGTGGTGAATATAAAATTAACATAGAAAATTACAGAGCAAAACACAAATATTTTATGTCAGTTAATGACTTAGCATTAGCTAAGAGATTTCATTTTACCTATGTTTCAATTAACAATATAGCTATATTTGCAGTTCAGAAATTGCTTCTCTTATGTTGTTATAGTTAGCAATTTATATCAACACAAGTTTCAGTTACATATTCTTGTAATCATTTTAATTTTCAAGAGTTGCAGAATTTGATTTCATTCGTCTTTAGCAAATGCTTCTTGAATCTTATGATTACATTAAGCTATGATTAACAAGACTGCCCCCCCTCCAGATTATTTGTATGCATATGACAATTTGGGAAACTCTGCTGTAGCTGTAAAAGACAGACTGCAAGAATTATAGAGTTTAGCTGGAGGTTAACTTTCTGCTGCCCAAGAAGACTAAATATTGATAGACTTGGATATTAAATTTTTTTAACCACAATATTCTAATTAAGTGTTTCTCAAAGTGTGTCCCTTTGACACCTGGGCCTAACCTACCCAGGCAACTTCCTACAGATTCCAAGACAAGTTCCAGATAAGCTGAATCAGAATTTCCTAAAATGCAGCTCAAGAATCTACATCTTTAACAAGTACTGTATGTAGATGATTCACATGTAAGGTTTGAGAGTTTATATTTGCAGTTTAGACCAAGGTTTACTGGTTACATCATGGCAAATAGGTTATATACTGTGAAACAAGAGAGGCTACCATGCCACTGTACAACAGTATTTTATGTTGGGCTAGATTCCTAGTAGTCATGGCCTGTGTGTAGTGGCTTCCAATTTATCAGCAGTTCATAACCACACTTAGCCTCCACTCTGAAAAATTATACAAATGTACAACATGGACATTCTGTGCTTTCTTCTTGGCCTTCAGTTGAGAAAAATAAATACTGTCCACTGTAGCCAGCCAGGGAAGAAATTGGAGGAATAAATATCCCAACTTCTCTTTTGTCCTACCCTGCAATCCCCTGCCTGTGCCTCTGATTGGCTTAACTCAAGAAGAAGCCAGAGCATAAGGAAGTCAGTTGATACATTCCATGGAGATTAGTACAAGGCATAGAGAAGGAAGGAATAAAATGAGGAGGAGGGGAGAGAATTTTCAGCATATCCATTTAAAATACCTCAAATGTAGTACTGTCATGGTATAGTATATACTATACCATGAATTGGTTAAAGCAACATTTTGTAAGGAGTATATGAATCAGAGTGAGGGTAGGTATGAGGAAGCTTTTTACTTGGTTTTGCCAGTCTCAGCTCCAAAATATTTACTGCTATTGCTGTGTAGGGTCCAATCAGGAAACTCATTTTTAACACATCTAGAGGGTCTCTATAGCTTTGATCTTTAGGTAAAGAATACAAAAGAATGATGAATACATTTGATTTAATGGAACCCATAAACATTTCAATATGTAATGAATATTACATAATTATATGCCATCACTATAGATTAAATAAAGTGGGTTCTGATATTACTTTACAGTTAACAACTCAAGGAACAGATGAAAACCCCTTCTTAGGAGTAACCAAAAGAATGGTCTCTGGTCTGCTAATGTCTAGATTTCTCTTCTTGCATGGTCTACTCTGTTAGAATGTAATTTCTGTTGTATATAAACAGAAATGCAAATTAATAGAAACGTAAATTAATAATGGCTTAATGAAAAACGATGAATACCCACCATTTTCTTCGACGTGGATAGAACTGGAGGGCATTATGCTGAGTGAAGTAAGTCAATCAGAGGACAAACATTATATGGTCTCATTCATTTGGGGAATATAAAAAATAGTGAAAGAGAATGAAGGGGAAAGGAGAGAAAATGAGTGGTAAATATCAGAGAGGGAGACAAAACATGAGAGACTCCTAACTCTGGGAAACAAACAAGGGGTAGTGGAAGGGGAGGTGGGCGGGGAGATGGGGTGACTGGGTGATGGGCACTGAGGGGGGCACTTGATGGGATGAGCACTGGGTGTTATGCTATATGTTGGCAAATCGAACTCCAATAAAAAATATACAATAAAAAATAATGGCTTAAAGAAAATAGAAATTCACCTTTCTTTTAGGTAGTAGTCCCTTGCTGATATGGCACCAGTGTTCTATATGGTTTATTTTGTTCTTCTGTCCTTCCTCTGTACTTATCTATACAGTTCAAGATGGCCATAACATTTGTGTACCAGATAGCAGGATGGAAGAAATCACAGGAGGGAGGGAAGGAAAATACACTTCTCCCTTTAAGGGTGAGAACTAAAGTTTGTACACATAATTTCTCTACATATTCTGTTGGCTAGAACTTTATCACATGAACATGCATAGGAGTCAAAGAGGCTCAGGAATTCAGCCTTTAGTTGGGCAGTCCTAGTAAGTATACTATTTGATTATGTCAAAATGGATCACAGACTTAAATGTAAAATGCAAAGCTATAAAATCCCTAGAAGAGAACATATGAGAAAATCTGGATAGCCTAGGGTTTGGTGATGACTTTTTAGATGTAACATCAAAGACAATCCATGAAAGAAGGAATTGGCAAGCTGGACTTCATTAAAATTAAAAATTCCCGCTCTTTGGAGGACACTGTCAAGAGAGAAAAAGAGAAGGCACAGACTGGGGGAAATATTTGTTTTTTTAAAAAGATTTTATTTATTTATTTGACAGAGAGAGAGAGAGTACAAGCAGGGGAAGCAGCAGGCAGAAGGAGAAGGAGAACCAAGCTCCCTGCTGAACAAGGAGCCCGATGCTGGGCTTGATACCAGGACCCTGTGATCATGGCCTGAGCTGAAGGCAGACACTTAGCTGACTGAACCACCCAGGTGCTCCTGGGAAAAATATTTGTAAAAGACAAATATGGTGATGGACTATTATTCAAAATATACAAAGAACTCTTAAAAGTCAACAATAGAGAAACAAACAATCCAATTTAAAAATGGGCCAAAGACCTTGTATACCAAGGAAGATATACAAATGGCAAATAAACATATGAAAAGATGCTCCTTATTATATGTCATCAGGGAAATACAAATAAAAGCAACAATGAGACGCCACTGAGCACTTATTAGAATGGCCAAAAATTAGAACATTGACAATATCAAAAACTGGTGAGAATGGGAAGCAACTGGAACTCTCCATTATTTGCTGATTGGAGTACTAAATGGTACAGCCACTTTGGATAACAGTTTGGTGGTTTCTTAGAAAACCAAACACACCATGCAACCCGGCAGTTGCATTCCTTGGTATTTATTCAAATGAATTGAAAATACCTGCACAAAAATCTGCACAAAGATGTTTCATAATTGTCAAAACCTGGGAAGCAATTAAGATGTCCTTCAGTATGTGAACAAGTAAATAAACTGTGATACATCTAGGCAACAGAATATTAATATTTTTAAAGATTTATTTATTTATTTGAGACAGTGAGAGAGCTCAAGCGTGGGTGGAGGGGCACAGGGAGAGAGAGAATCCTGAAGTAGACTCCCCACTGAATGTGGAGCCTGATGCGAGGTTCTATCCCAGAGCCCCGAGATCATGATCTGAGCTGAAATCAAGAATAGGCTGCTTAACCAATTGAGCCACCCAGGCACACCTAGACAACAGAATATTATTCAGTGCTAAACTGAAAGGAGCTATCAAGCTATGTAAACATATTAGGGGGAAACTTAAATAGATATTACCAAGTGAAAGAAGCCAATCTGAAAAGGCTACGTATTATATGATTCCAACTATATGACCTTCTAGAAAAAGAAAACTATGGAGACAGTAAAAAGAACAGTGGTTGACAGGGCTTAGCAGGGAGAGAGGGTTGAATAGGCAGGGCACACAGGATTTTTAGGGCAGTGAAAATACTCTATATGATACTGTGATACTGTGGTAGATATATATTTGTCCAAACGCATAGAATGTACAAGACCAAGACTGAACTCTAATGCAAACTATGGACTTTTGATTATAACGACATGTCAGTGTAGGTTCATCAGTTGTAACAAATGTCCTCTGTAGTAGGGGATATTAATAATGGGGATAATGCATGTGTGGGGTCAGGGAGTATATGAGAAATCTTTGTACCTTTTCCTCAATTTTGTTGTGAACCTAAAACTGCTTTAAAAAATATGGTCTAGGGGCACCTGGGTGGCTCAGCCGGTTGAGTATCTGTCTTCAGCTCAAGTTATGATCCCAGGGTTCTGGGATGGAGCCCCACATCAGGCTCTCTGCTCAGAGCGTGCTTTTCCCTCTACCTCTGCCTGCCACTCTGCCTACTTGTGCTCTCTCTCTGTGCCAAATAAGTAAGTAAGTAAGTAAGTAAATAAATAAATAAATAAATAAATACTTAAAAAAATTAAGTCTATTTAAGGGGATCCCTGGGTGGCTCAGCGGTTTAGTGCCTGCCTTTGCCACAGAGTTCGATCCTGGGGTCCCAGGATTGAGTCCCGCATTGGGCTCCCGGCATGGAGCCTGCTTCTCCCTCTGCCTGTGTCTCTGCTTCTCTCTCTCTCTCCCTCTATGTCTATCATGAATGAATGAATGAATAAATGAATAAATAAATAAATCTTTTTTAAAAATTAAGTCTATTAAAAAAAAAGATAACTGGGTGAGAAAAGGCCATAAATAAAGGCAGGGTGGCCTCAGAGGTCATCTAATTCAATTCCTTTATTTTGCATTTGGAAAAAGTGAGGCCTAGAGAGAGTGAATGACTTATCTAATGTCATACAATTAATTAACAGCAGAGCCCAAATACTTCTAACTCTGACTCAGGGATCCTTTTGGGGGCATGAAAGAAAAATGTGACTGCACAATTTAGTAGAATCTCTGTCTGACGAAATCATACCTAGCCTTTTAGGCCTGACACAACTCATTATTTCTCTGGGAGTACTGAGCAGGTTTCTATGTATTTACATGGAGTCCTTCACAGTCAACATTTTCATATGGAGAACATGAGGCCCAATGAGTCTCCTGCCATGCTCAAGCTTCATAGTTAGTAAGAAGCTAGTCAAAGTCTAGATCCTGGGTCTCTTGATTCCACTCCTCATGGTATCCCATGCCCCTCTTTCCAAAAAAAGAGGCCTTTCTCCTCCACTTAAATGTGTAATGTGGAGTAGCCACCCAAGGCACAAGATTCTAGAACATTCAGTGGCTACACCACATACCTATCACCTCTCTGAAACCTGTTTTTATGCCACAACATACAGCTTTCTTTTCTGTGCTTCTGGAGCTTTGCCTGTATCAATCATGGTCACTGCCCAAAAATTGGATTACATAGAATAAAGGGAAGGTGGATGCTGGGAGACAACCAGCAGCCTCTTCCAAACCTGGGTTTCCGTAATCTTCCTCTGGATCCTTTGCCATTGTTGCCACTTAACCATCAGCCTTAGGACATCATTTACTAGTATAAGGGCCCTTGGGATTTGTGTGGGAACTGCTCAGTCTTTGCCCTAAATTTATATTTTAAATGTGTAATATTTGTATTGCTAAGGAAATTTAAAGTTTTGCTTCTTGCCAATATATTGTGCCTGTTGCTATAACTTTTGACTGAAAATTGTTTCTCATTCTGTTTGTAAGATCTGCAGCTTTTGTCCATTATTCACCTAAGCCTCCTATTCTCTAGTTTCTCTGGTCATAAGATACTGTGTTATGTGAGAGTGAATGACAGCAGTTTTGCTCCTTTGTATGAGGATGTTTTGGTTATTTCTTTGTTTATTCCTCAGGAATATTATTAAGTGTCTACTATGCACTAGGTAGTCTGTGAACAATTGGTAGTAAACAAGACAAGCAAAGCTTTTGCCTCATGAAATTAATGGTCCAATGGGAGAGACAAAAATAAACTATATATATGTGCATACATATACATATATGGATGGGAAGGTCAAGGAAGTTAAGCTGAGACTTAAAAGATCAGTATGGATGAACTGGAAGAAGAGAGAAGAATAGACTTGGCAGAGAGAACAGCATAGATTAGGGTTATGAGGAGGAAAAGAGCTTAATAAAAATTAGGAAAACTCAAAGTAGATGAGTGTTAATGGAGTAAAGTGGAAAGAGGTACAAGATTAGGTTAAAGAGGTTGTCAGAGGCTTGAAATTTGTGGAGGGTTGTGGATGTCATTGTGGATTTTATTCTAAGAGCCGTAGGAATTTGAAGAGTTTTAAGTAGGAGAGTAAAATGATGGAGCTAACATTTAAACAAAAAGTCCTTTGGCTGCTAAGTGGAAAGTGGATAGCAGGAAGGACAGAGTGGAAGCAAGGGTACCAGCTCAGAGTATATCAAAATAGTCTAGGTGCATGTTTATGGTGCTTGATATAGGGTAGTAGTAATGGAGATGTGTTTGGGTCATATTTTAGAGGTAGATTCAGTGGGATATGGCAATGGACTGATTTTTATATATGAGGAAGAAGAAATCATCAAGAATATCTGTCAGGGGAGATCTCTGGGTGGCTCCGTGGTTTAGCGCCTCCCTTTGGCCCAGGGCGTGATCCTGGAGTCTCAGGATTGAGTCCCACATCAGGCTCCCTACATGGAGCCTGCTTCTCCCTCTGCCTGTGTCTCTGCCTCTTTCTCTCTGTGTCTCTCATGAATAAATAAATAAAATATTAAAAAAAAGAATATCTGTCAGGTTTATAGATTTAACTGTCGGCTGGATGGTGGTGGCTTTTTCTGAGGTAGGTAAAAGAGAAAGTGGTACAAGTTTTAAAGAAAGATCAAGAGAAACTTCTTGATTGGGTCTGAAGTAAAATTAGCCTTACCTAATAGGTTAAAATCTACTCCCAGATACAGCAGGTCAAGAGTTTATAGTTAATAATAGTTCCTCAATTTTAATATGTCATAAATTTTAAAATGCTGTATTGATTTATCTCAGCTTTCCATAAGGCAATGCTATCATGTTAAATGTGTATATGGATGTAACAGACATTAGTTGGACTGTTAAAATGTGGAAAATACATCTAGATTTGAGGAAATGTAGTAGTTGAAGACCACTACCATGTAAATAATTGTAAATAAAAGATAATAGTAAAGGACAGACACAAATAAAAAAATTATTTTTAACTTGTAAAATAGCTCCAGGAAAGCATTCCACAACATTCCAGAAGGGTATATGTAATTGTCTATTGGCTGTCTTTATTGAATGTCTCATGAGTACCTCAGGGTTTTATGTATTTGGAATGGAAGTCACTCTTTCCCATTAATCCTGAGCCTGTTTCTTTACCTAAACCTCCTATTTTGGTTAATGGTGCCACCATCCTTTTTTCTTTTTTCTTTCATTTGTTTATTATTCTATTCAACATATATTTATTGAGCTCTTACTAGCAAATAGGATCTGTTCTCAAACCTCTTTTTTATCTCTTATCTTTCTGAGGGATTCAAGAGTTGTGGTAGGTTGGCCATGTAACTTGCTTTGGCCAGTGGGACAATAGAAAATGTGCTACAAGTAGAGACCTTAAAGAAGTACTTGCCCAATGGGGGCTTGGACTCTGTTGCTGCTCTTGGGAGCTCTCTGATTATGACTGTGTGAATAAGCCTGCTGGATGATGAGGGTCATGTGGCCTTTGTATTACCCTATTTGACATCAGGTCAACAGCCAGACATCGGAAAGAGGCCATTTTAGATCATCTAGCCCAGCCAAGCTGGCCAAACCAGAATAACTGCCACGGCGATTCACAGAAATGTGAGAAATACTGTATGTTTGTAGTTTTAAGCACTACGTTGTGGAGTGGTTTGCTATATAGCAAAATATAACTGATAAAAGAGTCATAGACTGTCTCCTTAGTGACTCTGTAAGAGTGGTGGGTGGGTGAAGGAATGCGGTTTTATATTTGTGTTCTGACATCTATTATTTTGATACTTCAGGCAAGAAAAGCTCCATCCCAGCATTCTGTGATGTTAGATGTTGGCTTCTGCAGTTTTACAGAAGAAAAAAACCAAGGTTCATAGAGTTAAGTGGCTTGTCCAAAGCCACACAACTATTATGTTAGAGAGTTGTGATTTGAATTTAGTTCTTTTTGAATCCAAAGCCCTTACTTTTCTCTGTAACATCAAACTACATTTGGCATATATTCTGGATTAATGTTATGAAGAATGTAGTATGATTCCACATATGCCAAGATGTTTCCAAATCACTTTAATCTTTCTGTAGAACAAAACAAAAAACTCCCAAAACCTGCATGTCATAATGTACATTTTGTGTGGTTAAGACACTCTTAGCTAAGTAGCACTTAATACATTTCAATTCTAAAGCACTGGATTTATAATCTGCTTTTAACTAAACAGCTGTTTGTATTTACATGTTCTTATATAAATAAACATCTGTGAAGAGCTTATAAGTACTTGAGATGATTACATTTTCACTTAAGGAAGAGTCCCTTCATTCTGAATCTATAGCATGTTTACTTGCTCTCTTATACTTCCATTTCACATTCATGCTCAGTCCTAAACAGGCTAATACTACGTTATGTTTCGTTTTCTCTTTCTTTCTTTCTTTCTTTCTTTCTTTCTTTCTTTCTTTCTTTCTTTTCTTTCTTTCTTTCTTTCGTACAGTTTAAATTACTTCAAAGAATGAAGTAGATCCTGTGGGGTGCACAAGCTCCTGTCTAGATATAAATTGAGAACTTAAAGACAATTAAAAATATATTTACTTATATCATACCTATCATATTTATAAAAGCTTTAATTTTTAAAGTAATTCCTGAAGGAGTTTGATTATAAAAGGCACGATGCCTGGGTGGCTCAGTCAGTGAAGTGTTTGCCTTTGGCTCAGGTGATGATCCCAGGGTTATAGGATCGAGCCCCATGTCGGGCTCCCTGCTCAATGGGGAGTCTACTTCTCCCTCTCCTCCTTGCTCATGCTCTCTTGCTATCTCTGTCTCTCTCTCAAATAAATAAATAAAATCTTTAAAAAAATCTCTTCAATTATAAAAAGCAAAGCATATACTTGAATATTACAGTTCAATACACTAATGTTTCCATTTTGATTAAATATTAGTATAAATGTATTTAATTACACATGTAGAGAGTATAAATTTTCAGTGGTCACAAACTTGGAGGGCAGTAGAAACTAAAATCAGTCTCTACCTTGAGCTCAGCACCATTTATTAAAGATGCTACCCTTTCTCCTCTGCTCTGTAGTACCACCTTTGTCATAAATCAAGTGTCTGCATATGTGTAGGAGTTTGTTTCTGAACTCTCAATTCTGTTCCATTGTTCTATTTGTCTTTGTGGCAATACCATGATGCTTTAATTTCTGTAGCTATGGAATAAGTTGATGTCCAATTGAATGACATCTCTCACCTTGTTTTTCAAGAGTGTGTTGATTGTTTGATTTCTTTGTTGCTGATTTCTGCTCTTATTTTTTCCCTTAATTCTACCTTTTTGCTTTAATTTGTCATTTTTCTAACTTCTTAACATGCTTATTAGATCACTGGTTTACAGTCTTTCTTTCTAATAGATGCATAAATTCTGTGAATTTCCCCCTTAAACATAGCTGTAGCTGCATCCATAAGTTTTGATACATTGTTTTTTTTGAAATTATCAGTCACTTGAAATACTTTCTGATTTTTGTCGTGATTGCTTCTTTGAATCATGCATGGGTCATTTAAGTACTGCTTAATTTCCAACTATATGAAAGATTTTCTACTATCTGTTATTTATTTCTAGCTTAATTCTGCTGTGATTAGAGAACATACATTCGTATATGGTCAGCTTTTTAAATGTTCCAAGTGTACTTGAAAAGAATGTATATTCTGCAGTTTTGGGATTCAATGTTCTACATATATAAATTAGGTCAAGTTTGTTAGCCATGATTTTCCAAGTTTCTCCATAAGGATTTTTTAAATCTGATTTTTTTGTATATATTTTTTATTGGAGTTCAGTTTTCCAACATATAGCATTAACACCCAGTGCTCATCCCGTCAAGTGCCCCCCTCAGTGCCCATCACAAAGTCACCCCATCCCCCTGCCCACCTCCCCTTCCAGCACCCCTTGTTCATTTCCCAGAGTTAGGAGTCTCTCATGTTCTGTCACCCTCACTGATATTTCCCACTCATTTTCTCTCCTTTCCCCTTTAGTCCCTTTCACTATTTTTATATTCCCCAAATGAATGAGACCATGTAATGTTTGTCCTTCTCCGATTGACTCACTTCACTCAGCATAATACCCTCCAGTTCCATCCACATTGAAGCAAATGGGGGGTATTTGTCATTTTTAATGGCTGAGTAATATTCCATTATATATATAGAACACATCTTCTTTATCCACTCGTCTTTCGATGGACACCGAGGCTCCTTCCACAGTTTGGCTATTATGGACATTGCTGCTATAAACATTGGGGTGCAGGTGTCCTGCCATTTCACTGCATCTGTATCTTTGGGGTAAATCCCCAGCAGTGCAATTGCTGGGTCGTAGGGCAGTTCTATTTTAACTCTTTGAGGAACCTCCACACAGTTTTCCAGAGTGGCTGTACCAGTTCACATTCCCACCAACAGTGCAAGAGGGTTCCCCTTTCTCCACATATTGAAAGATATGAATTTAGTGTCATCATAATACCTATTCAGTCCCTGTTTTTGTGGCTTATTTCTTTGGGCTTCCTCTTTCTTTTACAGAGTCCCCCTTAATATTTCTTGCACAGCTGGTTTGGTGGTCACATATTCTTTCAGTTTCTGCCTATCTTGGAAGCTCTTTATCTCTCCTCCTATTCTGAATGAGAGCCTTGCTGGATAGAATATTCTTGGGCAGCATGTTCTTCTCATTTAGGACCCTGAATATATCCTGTCAGCCCTTTCTGGCCTGCCAGGTCTCTGTGCAGAGGTCTGCTGTTAATCTAATATTGCTTCCCATATAAGTTAGGGATCTCTTATCTCGTGTTGCTTTAAGGATTTTCTCTTTATCTTTGGAATTTGCAAGTTTCACTATTAAATGTTGAGTTGTTGACCGGTTTTTATTGATTTTAGGGGGGGGGTGTCTCTCTATCTCCTGGATCTGAATGCCTGTTTCCCTCCCCAAGTTAGGGAAATTCTCAGCTATGATTTGTTCAAATATGTTTTCTGGTCCTCTGTCCCTTTTGGCTCCCTCTGGAACCCCAAATAAACAGATTTTCCTTCTGAGGCTGTCATTTATTTCCCTTAACCTTTCCTCACGGTCTTTTAATTGTTTTTTTTTTCTTTTTTCCTCAGCTTCCTTCCTTGCCATCAACTTGTCTTCTATGTCACTCACTCTTTCTTCTACCTCATTAACCCTCGTCGTTAGGACCTCCAGTTTGGATTGCATCTCATTTAATTGACTTTTAATTTCAGCCTGATTATATCTAAGTTCTGCAGTTATGAAGTCTCTTGAATCCTTTATGCTTTTTCTAGAGCCACCAGTAGCTTTATAATTGTGCTTCTGAATTGGCTTTCTGACATAGGATTGTAATCCAAATTCTGTAACTCTGTGGCAGAGAGTACTGTTTCTGATTCCTTCTTTTGTGGTGAGTTCTTCTTTCTAGTCATTTTGCTCAGTGCAGAGTGGCTAAAAATGAGTTGTACTTGTTAGAAGTGCAAACTCTTCTCTCTGTAACGCTCCAGCTGTTCTCTCTTTAAATCTCAGGCCGAATTCGTAGGATGATTTGAAAGTTATCTAGTAAGTTGGTGGGGACAGGTGACTTGGGGACCCTACTCTTCTGCCATCGCCCCACACCTTAAATCTGATTTTTTTATGAGTTAGTGAGACAGATAAATTAAATTATCCTACTAAGATTGTGGATTTATCTTTTTATCCCTTAATTATATCAAGTTTTGCTTTATGTATTTTTGAAGGTGTGTTATGAGATGTATGACAATTTAGAATTGTCATTATCTTCATAGTAAATGGAATCATTTATTGTTACAAAATATCTTTTTTTAACTCTATTAATACTTTTAGCATTAGTCTATTTTGGTTAATTTTAATATAGATATAGAAGCCTCTTTTGGTTAGTGTATGATATAACTTTTTACCTCTTATTCAACCTTTTATATTATATTCTCATATTTAAGGAATATCATTTATAAGCAGCATATAGTTAATTTTTTATCTTTTAATTGTCTATTTACATTTGATGTACATATGATATATTTAGGCCACTGAATATTATGGACGGTAATCTGCTTTACTCAAAATCCACTGATTTAAAATGCCTTGACAGCAACATCTAGATTGATGTTTAACCAAAAACTATGTACCATGCCCAAGCTAAGTTGACACATAAAATAAACCATCACAGGTGATTTTCTTTGTATTTGTCTAAGGATTAATAGTACTTCTAGAATCTGTGGCTTGATGTCTTTTATTAGTTTGGAAAATTCTCAGCTATCATCTCTTCAAATAGAGCTACTCCCCAATTCTCTCTTTCATCTCTTTTGCTCACTATCCTGCTTTCCTTCTTTTCTTGGTTCTTCTCTCCCCACTCTGCCTTTCTCCAAATCCTTCAATAAGTAGTATGTCTTCACTACCTTTACAAAATCAAAATTTAAAAAAATATATTTTCTCAGCTTTTTGAATTGTTCTTGGCTAGAGAGTTAGGTTTAATTACCTAGCTCACCATTACTAGTTCTCTCTTTACCTGTATCTAATATACTGTTCTTTATCCTGTCCATTTATTCAAATTTTTAAAATTTTGATGTAGTCCCAGTAGTGTATTTTTGCTTTTTTCCCCTTGCCTTGGGAGATGTATCTAGAAAGAATTTGCTACTGCTGATGTCAAAGAAGTTCCTGCCTGTGTTCTTTTCTAGGATTTTTATGGCTTCAGATCCCACATCTAGTTCTTTCATCCATTGTGAATTTATTTTTGTGTATTTACCCAAAGAATATAAGAATACTAATTCAAAGGGATGTATGCACTTTGATGTTTATACCACTGTCATATATGATAGCCAAATTATGGAAACAGTTCAAGTGTCCATGAACTAACGAATGGATAAAGAAGATGTGGTATATATACACAACGGAATATTACTCAGCCATAAAAAAGGAATGAAATCTTTCCATTTGCAATGACATGGTTGGAGCTAGAGAGTATTATGTTAAGCGAAATAGTCAGAGAAAGACTAATACAATATGATTTCACTCATATGTTGAATTTCAGAAATGAAACAAGTAAGTAAAAGGAAAACAAAGAGGGGAGAGGCAAACCGAGAGACAGACTCTTAACTGTAGAGAACAAACTGATGTTTATTAGGGAAGTTGAGTGAAATAGGTGATGGAGATTAAGGAGTACACTTGTGATGAGCACTGGCTGTTGTATGGAAGTGCTAAATCACAATATTGTACAATATTCAGTGCTAAATCACTGAAACTAATATTACACTGTATGTTAACTGGAATTTAAATAAAAACTTAAAAAATTAAAGCAAATTATGGTTTTGGTTGCTTATGCTTAAATATTAACTTATCAGGTTCTCTCTGGCCTCACAATCTCTATATTCTTGCCTCTTGTTTTTTATAGTCCTTATTATTATCTGAAACTATATTATTTACTTATTATATGTATTTATTGATTATCTCACTTTAGATGAATTTGCCTAAACCACTTTGGTCATATACAATTTTAAGGTCACTTTGGTGGGTAACAGTAGCTGCTGAAGTTTTTAGTGGACAATGGCTCTCTATTCACCTACAGCCTCACTACTATGTCATAATGGAAGGAAGTCTCAGACCAAATCCTGCCACATATACAGATTTTAATTAAATAAGTGTTTATTCACAAGTAGGCACAAAATAGTTAATTCAACCTGTTCTTTAAGCCTTTAAGCTTTTTAGAGTTTCAGGCCTTTGTCTTTTCAGATGTTTTGTCGTCCACCTTGTATGAAAGGTTACATTAGGGCAGAGACATAACAGTATCCCAGAGGCAGGACTTTATTATTTCCAGTGGTATCAGGCAATGAGAAATTCTCTGAAAAAATAGCTGGACCCAGAAATATTTAGGGATCAAGCCCTGGTTGCTATCCCTAAGTGCATAGGCAATGGGCCTTGCTGATTTCTAATCCCTATTAATGTAAATGTGGGCAATGGCTCTAAAATATTTTTATTCAGTCCATATTTATTGAGTAGCTTTATCTTTATCATGGAAAGCTCATCTTAAACATTCATCATCTTGATTAACAGATCACTTTCATCAGAATCCGTCTTTTGGACTTTCAATGTGCTAATTAACAAAGCATGGCATGTTGGTTTTGATAGGATAACAAAAGAACTTGTAGTAGAATAGCATCCTTTGCGGCATAGTCTTTGTGATATTATGCTAACTGACCACTCTAGGAATATAGACTCTTGATTAAGACAACTGATTGTTTTTAGAATTGAAGGTTTACAAAACAATACACATTTACTATCACACTGTATGCCCTGAAGTATTTTTCTATTCATTTTTATAAAAGTATGGTTGAGGGCAGCCCAGGTGGCTCAGTGGTTTAGTGCTGCCTTCAGCCCAGGGCGTGATCCTGGAGACCTGGGATCGAGTCCCATGTCAGGCTCCCTGCATGGAGCCTGCTTCTCCCTCTGCCTGTGTCTCTGCCTCTCTCTCTCTTTCTCTCTCTCTGTGTCTCTGTCTCTCATGAATAAATAAATAAAATCTTTTAAAAAAAGTATGGTTGACATACAATGATATATTAGTTGCAGATGTACAACATAATAATTTGACATTTCTATCCATAACTCAGTGTTTACCACAGTAAGTGTAGTCACCATCTGTCACTATATAATGATATTACATTATTATTATCATTATTATTTTTTGGGAGAGAGAGAGAGTGCACATGTGTGAATGGTGAGGGAGGGGCAGAGGTATAGAAAGAGAGAATTTTAAGCAGGCTCCATGCCCAGCATGGAGCCCCATGCCAGGCACAATCTCATGACCCTGAGATCATGATCTGAGCTGAAATCAAGAGTCAGACACTTAACTGACTGAGCCACTTAGGTACCCCCTAAGCATTTTGCTTTTATTTATTTTTTTAAAAAATAGATTTTATTTATGTATTCATGAGAGACACACACAGGGAGAGGGGCAGAGACACAGGCAGAGGGAGAAGCAGGCTCCATGCAGGGAGCCTGCTGTGGGACTCGATTGTGGAACTCAAGGATTGCTCCCTGGGACAAAGGCAGGCGCTAAACCACTGAGCCACCCAGGGATCCCTTTGCTTGCTTTCTTATGGGTCTGATGTTTGAGAGCATTATGTTTTGCCTCCTTCTTTTCTTTGTCCTCTGCTCTTTTTTCTCTACTCATGAGCTGCTAATTTTCGTCTTTCTCACATCCATGCTTTTGGGTGAACACTGCATTCAGTACAGTAGCTCTTGTATTTATTTCTTCCTTTATTCTCAGTAGGACAGGAAAATAATTTTCTTTCAGGAAATCCATTTATTTGGAGTGAAAGGATAAGTTTCCCAGTAATGTTAACTGGATGATCTCTCTTCCTCCTCGCCAACTACTACCCCCAAGTGAATCCTGTATTTCAAGCTTTTTACTGGCCACAGCTGGGATGCTGAGATCATCAACTACACCAATGGCTTTGGCTATTTCAAATGATCAGTGATCCCTGAGGCTGAAATTTAAAGCAAATCTTTTATGCCTTTACTATCCTCTATGCTAACTCTCAAGGAGGAAAGGTAAAGAGGGAAGGCATTCCATGGTATTATTATTTTTTTATTCCATGGTATTATTAATGATTACTATGGAAAGGAGAACTCTTTATTCTTTATAAACAGTTGGTCTATTTCATTCAAAGAAAAATACATTATGTGGTGAATATTAATGGTGTGTAAACTCTTTGTGTGTAGAGGGAACTTATGATATATATTTGATCCCCCCACACACTTCTGGTACATTGGGTTCTCAAATATTTGTTGAATGGGTGAATGAATGATAATGCTGCTATCTTTTTTCTATAGGATATATTTTCTTGAATGTGAAATTCAAGAAGAATTGGTATACCTTATAATTCTTTCATTGTATTTTTCCTTACTTTTATAATGGAAAATTTCAAACATATACCAACATAGAAGAATAGTATGATGAGCTCCCATGTACCTACCACTCAGCTTCAACAATGATCAGCTCTTGTCCAATTTTGTTCTACCTATATTGCTATCCACTCACTAGATTATTATGAAGTAAATTCCAGCCATCATATTTCATCTTCTGATATTTCAGAATGTAACTTTAAATATGAATGTGCTTACCTTTTAAAACATAGTACCATTTATCACAGCTAAAAAGTTAACAGTAATTTATTATGAGTGGATATTTAGAGATCACACTTTCCTGATTGATTGGTTGATTGATTGATTTATACACACACCAATATATATTTTACAGTTTGTTTGAATCAGGGTCCAAATAAGATCTATACATTGGAATTGATTAGTACATCTCTTCAGTATATTTTTATTCCAGTGTGGTTAATACACAGTGTTATGGTTTCGGATGTACAATATAGTGATTCAGCATTCCATACATCACCTAGTGCTCATCACAAGTGCGCTCCTTAATCCTTATCACCTGTTTCACCCATCCCCTCACTTTGCTGTGTAAGAGATTTTCATTTTATAATGTAGTTCCAGTAGTTTAATTTTGCTTTTGTTTCTCTTACCTTAGGAGACATATCTAGAAAAATGTCATGGCCAGTGTCAGAGAAATCACTACCTGTGTTCTCTTCTTGGTTTTTTATGGTTTCAGGTCTCACATTTAGGTCTGTAATCCATTTTGAGTTCATATTTATGTGTGGTGTTAAAAAGTGGTCCCATTCATTGTCTTACATGTTGCTTTCCAGTTTTACCAGCACGATTTATTGACGAGACTGTCTTTTCCCCATTGTATATTCTTATCTCCTCTGTCATATATTAGTCGACCATTTAAGAATAGGTTTATTTCGTTTGTATTTTTTAACTTAAAAAATCGATACAATTATACCAATCCTCTTTAATTTTTTAAGTTTCTGTGTGTTTCTGTATAGAAGATTAATATTAGACTCTCTTTCACATACTGCAAAGAAACAAACCAGACTACCTTTCAAATCAACACTTGATTCTTTTAAACTAAATTGTTCTCAGAGTAGCCTGAGTCCTCAGAGTATGTCTTGTTTTTATAATTGTTATTAAAACTTGTTACTTTATTTTTTCTTTTATTACATGCATTTCTATTTTTTTGTATATTTTTTATTGGAGTTCGATTTGCCAACATATAGCATAACACCCAGTGCTCATCCCATCAAGTGCCCCCCTCAGATGTCTAATTTGCTGCCCATAGCATCTCTTGCCTGGATGATGATGTGGCATACAATCATAAGCATAATTTGGGAAGAGAAGTTAAAGAATAGTAACATTTCTCAAGTTTTGTGCAATTTCCAGTTAATCTTATTCAAGGATAAAAGCTGCAATATGATGGCTACATGTAACATTATTGTGATTGGATCTTGATATTTCCCTAGGACTTTAGTCCTGGAATTGCTGTCAACAGGGTTTTGGCAGATGGGATTAGTTGGAGCTCTCAGCAATAAAGGTCTATATAATTGAAAGCTTATACATTCCTTGTTTTTTACTTCTACCCAACACAACAAAGGCATAATATAAATAGGTTTATTTATCTAAGAGGACATCTTTTATCATGATGTTAATTTGAAGAGATAAATATAGGGTCAGAAAAATAGATTTTTTTAGTAACAATAGTACATTCAAAATGATTTCTCTAGCTGTTAAAATATAATGGGAAGAGGGCAAAATAATGATCAGCTAAGTACTTTTTCCATTAAAAATGTTTACATTTGTGAGAATAGCATAGTATCCATATCATAAATGTTAAAACAGTAATTCCACTTCTAAAGAAAGTCTGTGTGCAAAGATGTCATTACAACTTTATTTAAAATAGTTAATCTTGGAATCAAATCCAACAACTAGGGATTGCATCTAAATGGAATTTATAGTTCATCCATATAATATATTTAATATATTTGTTTTTTCTTTTTTCTTTTTTTTAGTATTTGTTTTTTTCAAGTAGTATTTAATGCATAAGAGAATATTTCTGATAGAAGGCTCAGTAAAAGAAGATAATACTAAACCACACATGTTATATATGTGTGCACATACATATGTATGAATGTGTATACATATATGTGTGTGTATGTATATTCTGATCCCAATTTTGTTAAAAAATATATTTGTACTTTGAAATTAGACTGGAAAAAAGTATTCGAAATATGCAAGATAAACATTACAGAACCTTAAAATATAAATTTAAATACATCACATAAAATTAAATATAAAAAGTCCTGAGAGTTCCCATTCACTCTAAATGGGTTGATAGGTTGGCATACACACCCCGTAGAGCACAGAAACCCTACTTTGAAGACTGAATTTTACTTGTATCAGTGGAATCTGAGGCCAAGCTTACCCAGGAACAATTTATGTTATATTTCAAACATTGAAGCAAATATTTTCTTTTTTTCTTTAATTAAAATCTTTTCCAGGGAGAATTGAATACTTTGTTCTTTTCTCATGGTATAGAAATTTTAGATGGTCATAATGACCAGGGAAAAACAACAAAGTATAATTATTTATAGTCTATTCTTCCTCCCTGCCTTCTAGTTATAAAATAAGCTTCTCTGGCCACATCTTATCATTATTCCTTTATTTTCCCTTGTCCTTGAGTTCTTATATATTTTTCACCTTGTAGAGTTTAATTATTACTATAAATTATCTGAAGTCAATTTTAGAATGAGATAAGGTATAAATATAGAAAATGAAAACATTCATTTTGCCTTCTTTTACCTCAGGAACATCCTTTATTCATAGTTTTCAAAGAACACATTAAAATTTCTTAGAAAGCAAAGTATAAATCTGGTTGGGTCAAACTCATTAAATGACTTTATATATTTGTAAAATGTGTTTTTAAGACAGATGATAGCAGGCTACAGAAAATCACAGCATAATATTTGAAAGGTACTAGTAAATTTGCTAGATAGGTTGTGTTCTACAGTCATATAGAAGTAAACTTGAATTTCCAGTCCCAGAGATGTATTGGCATAAATCAGTTTTCAAATTGAATATTGAAGGTATGCTATACAGAGCTACTGTAATTCAGTAGCCTATACTGTCAGAACAAGAAAGCATAGTGTAAAAAATAGTAATAATTCTACAAAAACTCAATGATTCAGAAAGGAAGCATGAAAAATGCAAGATTTGTGAAATGGTTTGTTAAGTAGGATGCAGTCGTTAATGTATGGCCTTAGTCCTGTTTGGCCCTAAAGTGGGCAATTAATGCCCTAATTTTGCTAATACCTATATCTGAAGAAAAAGAGAAGAAAACAGTGGAGTGGCTTTCTCAAAACAGCAAACACAGTTGAGAAAATGTATTAAGATTATAGAAGTTTAATATTAAAACAGGTTAGGGATTTAATGGTTACTTTAACGAATATTTATTGCACATCTATTACATGCCACACCTTCTAAGCTCACTGAGGACACAGCAGTGAACAAAACACACTAAGTCTCTGCCCTTATAGACCTTACATTCTAGTGAAGGAGACATTCAAGAAATTAGCAAGTAGGTATTTAATATGGTGTCAGGGTATTATAAGTGCTCTAAGCAAAATAAGTCAATTTAAAAGGGTAGAAGTCAACAGGAGTTGCTATTTCAGATGTGGCTGTTAGCAAAGAGGCATCTGTGGAGGTTCCATTTTTTCATAGTAAATATGTTTTCATTTTAATGCATATATAAACTTTAAGCTGCATTTGTAAACATTAAATCATGATTATTTTCAATGGATTTAATTATGATTTTTGAACTGCACAGTAATACCAATATTTTGGAAATGCCTTCCTCTTCATACCTGTGCCTTGATCTTTTCATCATCTCTCTAGAATCTTCCAGTGAACTGCTGAATACCCTGTTTCTCCTCTTCCTCCTGCAAGCCATCCTGTATATCAGGAAATTATACTTGAGTAGAACCCTGATTAAGAGAAGGATGGGAACCATAGGGCACTTAGAGTACAAGCATTATCTCAATGCCAGTTTGATTTGACTGCCCATACAATGGCACACAGATTTCTAATGTTGTTACTTCCTTCAGTGAAGCTTAGAAGTTTTCAAATTTTAGGGGATCTAAGTATTACTTTATGGGTAGATGGGTAGTAGAGAATGTCCCATTTGTTATGGAAATAAATTACTTGTTATGAAGAACTGAAGGGATTTTCAAAAGTGATTTTTGCTATATGCAATATGTGCTTTCTGTATTGAGTTTAATAACTAAATCCCAAGTAACCATCCTTTGTAGGCCTAGAAACATCATTATGGCATGAAGGGTTGAAGCTAGTAGGGTGAAGGAGAAAAGAACGTGGAGACTTGAGTATTTGGTTTTTGGGGTAGGAAATCCAGCAGATACAGAGAAGAACAAAGTAGTTAAAAAATCAGCACTAACTTTACCAGCCCAGGCATGATTACTGTTACTATTTTGGTGTATATTCTCTTAGTCTTATTCTTTATTCTCTTAGTCTTATCCTAAAAACAGGATAATAATGTACCTTTTATTCTACCATCTACTTGTTAATCTGTATTAGGTTATAAACCTTATGTGCCATCTCAGGTTTCTTTGACTGTTTTCCTTCTTCTTATCAATTTGGTTAGTGTACCATCTGCACTGAGTCACCCTTCAGCATGCAAACTGAGAAGAAACACTGCTCTGTGGGATGGGGATCTGGCTTCTTGAGCAACTGACCAAGGGCGCTTCAAGTATTGCTGGGGAATATGGGAAATGGGGAGAGGGAAATGGGAGATAGGAAGAAGCAAGTCAGATTTTTCCCCTTTCTCTCTCCTCTGGAGTACTCTGAAATGCAAATCCTTTTAGCAAAGCTTCTAGAGAAGTCCTATGTACTGAGTGAACACATCTGCTGAGTGGCCTGCTGTGTCTCTTCCCGGTTCCTTGTGAAGCAGTAATCGTATGAAGTAATGTATCACATTGAGTGCTCTACATCTTTCTTTACTTTCTTTCCCCTTTTTTGCTCACCCTCACTGCCCTAAGTTTGAAATTCTAAAGTAAAATTTAGTATCTTAATCCTTGCCTCAGAGTTCTGATGGCTATATGACCCAGGATAAGGTGGCATAAGTTTAATGATATATGGTGCAGAATTTGTTATTGAATAGTTTTTGGCACTTCATAAATTATCTTTATTAACTATTGTTATTTTAATAATAAAATAATTTATGACTTATGGTGAAGTGTACAGATCCTAAGTATAATGAATGTACAGTCAAACATATAAACATGTGACCAACATCTCTGTCAAATACAGAATATATCTATCATTAAGGAAAGTTTTTTTTTGCCCCATAATTTTTTTTAAGATTTTATTTATTAAAAAAGATTTTATTTATTTATTCATGAGAATACACAGAGTAGAGAGAGAGAGAGAGAGAGAGAGGCAGAGACACAGGCAGAGGGAGAAACAGGCTCCATGCAGGGAGCCTGACATAGGACTCAATCCCAGGACTCCAGGATCACACCCTGAGCCAAAAGCAGCGCTAAACCGCTGCCCTTTGCCCCATAATTAAATATTATTCACTAAGATCTTGTCTGTAATTGCCCAGTGCTCCTTTTTTTGAGAATTCACTGCAGAAACTGGGGTTTCAGAGTTGTACTGGAAAGAACAATGAATGATGAGTAGTGAGATATAGATAGGTTCAAGTTCAATTATTATAAAACATTAGATGACCTTGGGAGAGTCATTGAAATGCCTTGGATCTCCTTCATTATATGTCAAGTTAAAGGGTCAAATTAAGTAACTCTTGCTGTTCCTTCAATTTTAAAATCCCAATCCTCAACTGTCCTTTGGGAAGCCCCTTTTCTTTTTGTATAGTAGTTGGATCTTCCTAAAGCACGTTCTTTGCTCCAGGGGTCACCATCAAGAGTCCGTTCAGTGACCTTATGTGGAAATGGTAACCTTATGTTTATAACTTTATGTTTTCTGTTCCATCCAGAGTTTAGGTGACTAAAGGTATGGCCACCTTGGAGGTGTTTGGGGGACTTTCATCACACCGCATCTCCCTTTATATCTCAATGAAATGAGAGAAACATGTCATATAATTAATGAAATTCTTCCTTGGGCCATGGCAAGGTGAATTGCCCTTTGTTTCTTCTAAGGCTTTCCTCTTAGGTTGTGTCTGCTGAGGTGAGGGTTCACTTGGGGGTAAAGTAGGTATTGAATGATTGTGTTTCCTTTTGATAAGTGAGATAGAAGTTACCCAAGACTGTAAGAATAGTTTTTGTGCAGGGCTATTATTACCTAGAATTGTGTGTTTGTATATTGCATAAAGGTGTTCAGAGAAAGAGGAGGTACCATGTGGCCTAGAGGTGACTCTGCTTTGTCAAAACTGTTTCCCAAGCACATTCATACATTCTTTGATGAGATTTTTGCACACAACCACCCACACCCACACTTCATTTTATTTATAGCTAAGTTATAAAAACAACTCTCTTGTTTTCTACTCAATCTTTTTTTTTTTTATAAAATTACTAGGATGGAACAATTGGAACTTGGCAGCAGTTTCCTATTTGCTTGGACTGTCTCATGTAAATTGATTGGAGTCTTGTTCGTGTTCTCTCAAAGAATAAATTATTGGCCATTTAAGTGGATAGTTTAGGATTTAAAATGGATATGGCATTTCTACTATAATTTGGTTTGGAATGATTCATACTAGTTGAAAAAATTTTAATAATGTTCACTTATGAATACCTAATTTGTCACTTTTTTAAGGGTTCTCAGAGAGTCATAGGCATTCATGGGATTTATTATTAGCTGTTTCTTCTCTTCATGACTGGGATTCTGAACTATTTTTGAAATAAGGAAGAAACACTGGAATGTATAATCTCTAATAGTTTGATCTTGAGAAAATGATAACAATATTTACTTATGCAGACTTTCACAGGAGAACAGGAAATGAATATTTTTAATATATACTGTAAAAAATCCAGTTTCTCATTAAGTTTTATTACCACTGTTTGTACTTGGTTTATAAAAATTTATTCGTGCCCTTAGGAAGAAGACCTGTGTTAATCTCTGTTTGGGAAACTATTTTTATGTTACAAACTTTTTTTGATCTCTAGATAATTATTGTTGTCTTCCTTATCTGTTTTCTATATAGTTTTTTTCAGTAACTGGATGGATTTTCCCTGTATAGTTATACTTTAAAGTGCTAATCCATTTGTAGGATAATGGCCCAAATAAAGTGGGAAGAATTTAACCACACACCAGAGGAAACTAACCAGGCCACAACTCATAGAAGCCGTGACCTTAGCCTCTTTCCTACCTAGGGACAAGAAATAGTCTCTTTTCTGTTGTCACACAAAGTGATTAGAAAGGAAAAGGAGAGAAGCGCATTGCTCTGATAGATTATACTGTTGTCCCAAATACTTGCTCCCTTAAATGAGAAGTTTCTATGTCCTTGTTGTCATTTGAGTTGCTGTGCCACCTTGAAAGTAGAGTTTACAATACCACTGCTGTAGGTGAAATACGTGTTTGTTGTTGCAGTCTTGAGATTTTTGAGATGACTCATTTTACAGCACTACAGCATTCACTTGCTCTGTCAAGGTGTGAAGAGACATTGGGATATTCTAGGATAGGAAGTAGAACTCTTACATGCATGTTTTGTTCTGTGTCTTCAAAACTGCAAGGGACCTGAGAGATTATTTACAATGTTGGCTTTCAACTTTTGACCACAACCTACATCGAAAAATGAATTTTAATTATAACCCAGTAAACTCAAATATATATGTTCATCTGTATATATATAGACATAGCATATATGGAAACACATATACGTAATGTATTCATAAATAGCTACATACATAGAAATAAGTTTCTTTTTTAAAAGATTTTATCTATTTATTCATGAGACACACATAGAGAGAGAGAGAGAAAGAGAGAGAGAGAGGGAGAGAGAGAGGCAGAGACATAGGCAGAAGGAGAAGCAGGCTCCAAGCAGGAAGCCTGATACGGAACTCTATCCCGGGACCCTGGGATCATGCCCTAAGCCAAAGGCAGACACTCAACCGCTGAGCCACCTAGGTGTCCCAGAAATAAGTTTCAAAAGAAACAATTCTTACTCCTATGTGCACTCCAATATTTTTCTATTCTGGCTTATTTCCTTTAAAATGATGCTTTTAACCTGCTAAATCAATTTTAGAGTTCACTAGTGGGTCTTAGTCTGCAGCTCAAAAAAATACTGATTTAGAGAAAACCCTTCACTATAAAATGACAAAGAGTTGAAAGAGAATATACTTACAGTTACACTGCCAATTTTTGGAACTTGACAAAATTTAGATGCTCTTGTAAAGTTTACACACTCAAAATATTTTTATGTATTTGTCAGGGAAGAATGGAGTCCACTCAGCTGTGAAATAAAGAATTAAAGATTGTCACTGCCTTACACATGGCATCTGATACATGGGCATTAAAATTAGCAGCTGACAAAATCAAGGTCAAAAGATATATGTGTAAGAAAACCCCTACTGGATTACAGAGATTGGCAAAAACAAACGAAAGATGAAATCTCATAAAATGTTAAATAAGAGAGCTTCTGTGTTAATCATGTTCAAATCTTCCATATTCATTCTGATTTTTAAAAATCTCCTTGTTCTGAAGATCCCTGGGTGGCTCAGCGGTTTGGCGCCTACCTTTGGCCCAGGGGCGATCCTGGAGTCCCGGGATCGAGTCCCGCATCAGGCTCCCGGCATGGAGCCTGCGTCTCCCTCTGCCTCTCTCTCTGTCTCTCTCTCTCTCTGTCTCTCTCTGTGTGTCTATCATGAATAAATAAATAAATAAATCTTTAAAAAAATCTCCTTGTTCTGTTACTGAGACCTATGTTTAAATCTCCCATTATATGTATGGTTTTGTGTAGTTTGTCTTGTACTGTCAATTTTTGCTTTGATCATTAGGTACAGATTTAAGATGACTTTACCTACCTGGTAAACTACCTTTGATTTATATAAAGTGCTTAAGTTTATCTCTGGTGATACTTTTGAACTTGCGTATTTTCTGATAGTACTATAGTTACTCCAACTTTCTTTTGATTATTTTCATGGTTTATTTTCCCCTATCCTTTAACATTTCTCTGTCCTTAGTTTTTAGATATTGTCTCTCTTTTTTTAAAAAAGATTTCATTATTTATTTATTCATGAGAGATACAGAGAGGCAGAGACATAGGCAGACAGAGAAGCAGTTTCCCTGCAGATAGCCTGATGTGGGACTTGATCCAGGATCCTGGGATCACAACTTGAGCCAAAGGCAGACGCTCAACCACTGAGCCACCCAGGATCCCAATATTGTCTCTTTTGATTAAAATGTTGTTCTTGGGGCACCTATGTGGCACAGTTGGTTAAGGGGCCAACTCTTGGTTTTAGCTCAGGTGGTGATCTCAGGGTTGAGAGATTGAGCCCCACCTCAGGTTCTGTGCTCAGCGTGGAGTCTGCTTAAGACACTCGCCCCCTCTTCTTGCACCCCCCCCCGGTCTATCTCTTTCAATAAATAAATCTTTTTTTTTAAAATGTTGTTCTTTGGGGCATGTGGATGGCCTAGTTGGTTAAGCATCCGACTCTTGGTTCAGCTCAGATTGTGATCTCAGGTTGGCTCAGGTCATGGTCTTGGGGTCCTGGGATTGAACCCGGCTGTCAGGTTCTGTGCTCAGTGTGAAGTCTGCCTGATATTCTTACTCCTCCCTCTGCCCTTCCCTGCCCTTGCTCTTGCTCTCAAATACATAAATAAATCTTTACAAAATGAAATAAGATTTCATTCTTTGATTAAAATGTGATTTTTCTAAGAAAATCTTTGTCTTTTAACTGGAACACTGGATTGATTTATATTAAAAATAATAATAGGGGCGCCTAGGTGGCTTAGCTGGTTAAACATCTGCCTTCTGCTCAGGTCATGATCCCAGGGTCCTGGGATCAAGTCTCGCATCAGGCTCCCTGCTCAGTGGGAAGTCTGTTTCTCTTTCTCCCTCTGCCCCTCCCCCCTCAACTCATGCTTTCTCGCTTTCTCTCAAATAAATAAATAAAATCTTTTTAAAAAAGAATAATGGGTTTTGGTATTACTCATCCTATTTTGTGCTTTATATTTCTCTTTTATTGCCTTATTTGATATTGAATGCTTTTTAAATCATGCTAATGCTTTTCTATTAGTTTTGAAAGTCATACAATTTTTTTTCTTTTAATACTTCTTAATTTATCAAGTCTAAAATTAGTTGGTTCCTTTCTTTTTCTCCTGGACAGCATTAAGGGTCTTAAAATACTTTTTTTAAACAATTTTTTTAATTTTAATTTTATTTTATTTATGATAGGCACACAGTGAGAGAGAGAGAGAGAGGCAGAGACACAGGCAGAGGGAGAAGCAGGCTCCATGCACCGGGAGCCCGACGTGGGATTCAATCCCCGGTCTCCAGGATCGTGCCCTGGGCCAAAGGCAGGCGCTAAACCGCTGCGCCACCCAGGGATCCCTTAAAACACTTTTAATCTCATTTTCCCCCTCAGTTATAAACTGTTCTTGTTTTGTATCTTAATTCTATTTTCATCTCAAAGAACATTATTATTATTATTTTTAGATTTACCCACATCCCACTTTTTTCTTGGCTCTGTATTCTTTGTTCCTTCTTAATTATTTCTTCTGGAGTATTTATTTGTTCTGCAGAAATAACATCCTTTAGAATTTCCTTGAGTGAGATTTTTTTTTGGAGGAAAATTCTGTCAATTTTTGTTTTTCTTGAAAGGTTTTCAATTTATAGTCCCTCTTGAGAATTATGAGAATAGAATTGGTGGTTATTCGCTTTCACCACAGTGAAGGTGCCATTCTGGCTCCCTCATCCAAGTGCCATGTGTTCTTATTTCTCACTGGCTGCCTTTGAGATCTTCTCTCTGCCCTAAGTGTTCTACACTTTTACTATGATGTGTCTGTGGTAAAAGTCCTTATATGTATAAACTCTGCTTGGGACTCACTGGATTTCTTGCATTTTTGAATCTATGTTTTTCTTTTTTTTTTTGAATCTATGTTTTTCATTCATTCTCATCTCTTCGTTTTCCTTCTTTCCTTTCTCTTCTCCCCTGGAACTCTACTTAAAGATACATTAAGCCATTTCACTTTATATTCAGTATAGTTTCCTAAATGCTTTTATTAATTTTTTTATATTTTATACTTCTGTGCTGCATTCTGGATATCTTCTGACCTATATTTCAGTTTAAAAATTCCCTTTTGTAATGTGTCATCTGCTATTAAAGTTATACTCTGAGTGGAAATTTTGGATTGTAATTGTTATTGCTATAAGTTCTTTGGCTACATTATCAAATCTCCTTGGACACTTTTTATGATTTCCAGTAAAGATAATTTCAAGCCTGTCTTTTGTTTCTTTCAGCATAGTAAGGGTAGTTGTTTTAGTTCTGTGTCTTTTAATTCATTCCTATATTTGAAGTCTTTGAAGGTTTGTTTCTGTAGCCCCCTATTCTTAATTATGTTATCTTATTTCATGGAACTTTGTTATTTTTCTCTGTGTTAGGGTCATTGCTCTTGGAAAAGCTATGGGCTTCTATTGAAACCTGGGAATGATGTACCTGCCTCCAAGTAGAATTTGTATTTACATATGCTCTGCGCCTACCATCACTAACAGTGGCTTTCAAACTTGATTGCATGTAGAAGCATCAGAAGAACTTTATTTTTTTTATTTTTTAATTTTTTTAAAGAAGATTGAATTTCTTTTTAAAGATTTATTTATTTATTTATAGAGACACACACAGAGAAAGAGAGAGAGGCAAAGACACAGGCAGAGGGAGAAGCAGGCTCCGTGCAGGAAGCCTGACGTGGGACTCGATTCCGGGTCCCCAGGATCATGCCCTGGGCTGCAGGCGGCACTAAACCGCTGCGCCACCGGGGCTGCCCCATCAGAAGAACTTTAAAAAATCTTTTTTTTAAGATTTTTTTTTAATTCATGGAGGACACACACACACACACACACAGAGAGAGAGAGAGAGAGAGAGAGAGAGAGAGAGAGGCGCAAAGACACAGGGAGAGGGAGATGCAGGCTCCATGCAGGGAGCCTGACGTGGAACTCAATCCCGGGTCTCCAAGATCACACCCTGGGCTGAAGGCGGCGCTAAACTGCTGAGCCACCCAGGCTGCCCTAAAAAATCTTGATGCCTAAGCTGAACTATAGACTATTATTTTTTCATTTTATTAAGTTTTTTAAATTTTTAAATCCGGTATAGCCAATATACAGTGCTTATTAGTTTCAGGTATACAATATAGTGATTCAGTTCTTTTTTTAATCAAGTTTTTAATTCCAGTATAGTTTACATACAGTGTTATATTATTTTCAGATGTACAATATAGTGATTCAACAATTCTATACATTACTCAGTCCTCATCATGATTTAAGTGTACTCTTTTTTTTTAAAGTGCACTCTTTAATTTCCATCACCTATTTCACCCATCCCTCCACCCACCTCCCCTCTGGTAAGTTTGTTCTCTATACTTCAGAGTCTGTTTCTTTGTGTTTCTCTCTCTCTTTTTTCCCTTTGTTTGTTTTACTTCTTAAATTCCACGTGAGTGAAATCATATGGTCTTTGTCTTTCCCTGACTTATTTCCCTTAGCATTATACTCTCCAGCTCCATTTGTGTCATTGCAAATGGCAAGATTTCATTCTTCTTTGTGGCTGAATAATATTCCCTTGTATCTGTATACCACATCTTCTTTATTCATTCATCTATTGGTGCATACTGGGCTGCTTCCATAATTTGGCTGTTTTAAATAATGATGCAATAAACTTAGGGATGTAGATATCCTTTCAAATTGGTGTTTTTGTATTCTTTCGGTAAATATCCAGTAGTACAATTACTGGGTCATAGGATAGGACTATAAACTATTTAAATCGGAATCTGGAGAAGTAGAATCCAGGCATTAGTAATTTTTTAAAAAGATTTATTTGTCTGGGTGCCTGGGTGGCTCAGTTGGTTAAGTGTCTGCCTTTGTCTTGGGTCATGATTCCAGGG
Organism: Canis aureus; assembly: GCF_053574225.1. Taxonomy (NCBI): domain Eukaryota; kingdom Metazoa; phylum Chordata; class Mammalia; order Carnivora; family Canidae; genus Canis; species Canis aureus. The sequence goes on from NC_135649.1 coordinate 105,246,177, forward strand.
TCCTGGAATCCAGCCCCTGTTGGGTTCCCTGCTCAGCGGGGAGTCTGCTTCTTCCTCTCCCTCTGCCCCTCCCTCTACTTGTGCTCTGTCTCTCAGATAAATAAAAAGAGATAAAGATCTATGTATTTAGAGAGAGAGGGCATGAGTGGAGGGCTGAGTGTGGAGCTCGACACGGGGCTCCACCTGACAACCCTGAGATCAAGACTTGACAGGACCTGACACGACCTAAGCGGAGACCAAGAGTCAAATGCTCAACCAACTATGCCACCAGGTGCCCCCAGACATCAGGAGTTTTCAAAGCTACTTAGGTTATCTCTATGAACATCCAAGGCAGAGAACTACAGATATAAAATGACATCTCTGCTTGAAGTTTTTTTGGCCCACCTAGGTGATTTGAATTTCGCCTGCAAATGTGCTGGAGGCTAATTTGTCTATACAGAGTCTTGGAGATTTTCCCTTTGTCCACTGCTTGCTCAGTACCAGGACAACTTTCCTTTTTGTTATCTTGGCATGGGGTAGGGGCTGGTTAACTTTTTCCCTGTGATTCTGTCTCTTTGGAATCCCTGCTTATTGTAGGGAGGGTATCCTAGTTCATTATCCGTGTTGAGTGGGACCTGGGCTTTAATTAACGTTCTCCTTGAATAGTGAGGCTATAAAACAAAAGTTTATGGTCTGGGGAAGGGAAAAATACATTCAGATCAAATGTAGCTTCTGTAGTCTACTTACCTCTTTGAGTTCACATTCTCTAGATTTTAGGCTTTTAATTTCTGGTTTCCTTGTCATCTCTTCAGTTCTTTCAGTTTTTTTTTTTTCATAAATTTCATGCATTTGTACTTACTTTAAGCCAGAGGAAATTCCAAATAGTTTTGGAATCAATTACCCAAAATGGAGGGCCTTGTCACCTAATGAGCAGACTATGAAAGAGTGCTTTTGTTTTTCACACGACCTTTACCTCCCTTACTGGAGATACCACTTGGTTTTTTCAATTTATTAGCATATTGAGGATTCCATGATATAAATCAGATTAGTTCTTAACTTTGTTTCCTATAGCTTCAGCTTCTTATATCTGCCAGGTCAGTTTACCACTTCTTTTCATCATCTAAAATTTTGTTGCACATAGCTCTTTTCCTGTTCTCTTTGTCCTTATGGGGCTATATTTTCCAAAAGTGTATTTTACTATCTTTTTGTGGACTTTCTTGAGGGACCAGAGGAACAAAGTTAAATGCACATGTGTGGTCTCTTGTGTTTAACAGGAAATCTCGTGTGCTTTTTAACATACTACATCATGGCTTCCATTGTCATGCCTGTCTCTGATTCACCTGGGATAAATAATCTGATTTTAGATTTTCATGGGATTACTTTGGGTCCCTCAGGTAATCCAGGATAATCTCCCCATTTCAGGGTCCTTAATCACATTTGCAAAGCTTCTTTTGCATGTGAAGTAACATTTTTGCAGGTTCTTAGAATTTGGATGTGAACATCTTTGTGAGCCATTATTATGCCTGTCTACACCCACAGTAGTTAACATGATCTCTTCTGATTCCTGAACATAATTGGATTGGGCTAATTCATTAATTCTCATATCTTTTTATTCCTGCTGTTCTCTCTTGGTTCAGTTGGCACATGATAACTTTTTTCTGATGTCAAGAAAATAACAAAGAGGAATACAGGGTTATAAGGGATTTTGAGAGAGTATTTAATTTATCTACCTCTGATACTTATGAATCACATGCAAAGCACCTTTTACCTTATCCAGTCATTAATTAATTAATTAATTAATTATACTAAGCAAAAGGTAACAATGGTGAAAACTTAAAATGCTTTTTGAATTTTTACGGTGTTCCCCATGACAGTGTTGGTTTTATCATGTAGAATTTCTTCTAGGAAGTTCTCATGCTGACCTCTAAAGAATATATGTAGGGCCTGATGATTGAACTTATAAGTAAAAAGATGAATTATATTGAAAATGGCCTTGCTATCTTGTGTTGCAAGCACCTCTGGCTAATGCTAATGCCTAATGAAATTATAAATTAAAATTGTTTTGCTTTTATCTTTCAGGGTCTTGGCATGTACTAGGATTAATTAACATATTAGTTACATGTAAACTTCGTTTCTTTAATTGCATGTTACATTTAGTAGCAGTAACAGAAATCACAGTTTTATGTTCATGGGGAGTGATAACAGCTTCCTTTTTCCCTTCTAGGGAGCAAATGCCTCATTCCTATGTTGGGAAATAATGCATTGTATCATTTGTCAGTGTTATTTCCAGTTTGACTTTCCCTCTTTTTAAGTTCATTATTCTTTTGGGTTCTTATTTAGGAGCTATCTTCTACCCATTCTAGTTCACTATTTCTGGCATCATTATAATGCTGGACTCAGTCCTTTATAGGTGAAAAAAGGACAAAACTTACCGAAGCACCCATTGGGTTCTGGGTACTGGACCATGTCCATTAACTTGTCAGCATTTCCTAAGATGTGTTAGGCAGAATTAAGTATGTTCACACATACTCTGTACAAGCATAATTTGTGGTAAGGTAAATTCAGAGAAGGCTGGATTAAATGAAGTTAAATTGGTTTATTTAAAAGGAGGTCTGGTAGAGTCTTTAATATCCAAATCTACATTCTCATTTTCCCAAGGAAATATTTTTATTTGATCATTTTAAGTGATTAATGTTCTTCAGAAGTTTGGGAAATATATATGATGATATTATATTAAACCCTCATAATTGCCCTTTCAGATAAGTATTAATTCTGTTTTTACAGCTGAGGAAACTGAGGTTTAAAGAAGTTGTTAATTTTGTCAAGATCAAAAAACTATGGAGTGGAGTCTAGATGCAGACTCAGACCTGTTCTATATGAAAGCCCCCCTTTACTTATCCTCTCCCTTACTCCCTCCTTTCTTCTTTTCCTTTCACCCTTCCTTTTAAGATTACATTTGTCTGTTTATTTGATTATAAAATTAACATATATGTCCACTGAAGACTCTGGAAAACAAACAAAAGCATGATGAAGAAAATTAAAATTACTCATACCTCTCCTCCCTGAGATAATATTAGACTTTTGACATTTTAAATGTGTTAAGCACACATGTAAATTGTATCTTTATGGTGCGGTATTTTTTTAAACAAAATCAAGATCATGCTTCACACATTTTTAAACTTTACAGTCAATTAATATAATGTAATAAAATAATCTTCTAAAATTCGTTTTTTTAAAATTTTTATTTATTTATGATAGTCACAGAGAGAGAGAGAGAGGCAGAGACACAGGCAGAGGAAGAAACAGGTTCCATGCACCGGGAGCCCGATGTGGGATTTGATCCCGGGTCTCCAGGATTGCGCCCTGGGCCAAAGGCAGGTGCTAAACCGCTGCGCCACCCAGGGCTCCCTAAAATTCGGTTTTAATGGCTGCAGTTATCCCATTTCAGAGACAACAAATTTATTTAGTCAGCTCTTTGTTGTTGGACATGTAAGTTGCAGCCATTTATTCACTATTATAAATATCACTATTTTGAACAACTTAGCACATTACATCTTTGTGTACTTGTCTGATTATTTCTTTGGAATTAACATACACTGTACCAATAGTGTAGGAGGAAGCTTGCTTTGGCCAATATAAGTTCTTATGTATTTATTTATTTATTGACAATTTTATAAGTAAAACATGCTTTTATTATTTAACTCATTATACTTCTGTTATCCCTTTTTGGCTGTCATTAAGCTTCCCTCTCACTAGTAGGACTTGTGTCCTCTGCAATTTTTCCATGGGGGAAAATTTGCATCCAGCTTTCTTGCTGGTTTTGCCTTATGATTTGAATTAGCCAAATTAATAACTGAGGTGATAAATACAATCTACATATGAAACAAGTAATCCACATGAATATTAATCCTAAAGCCATAGTTTTCTTAGCTTCCTGTTCCAGTCTAGAGGTTTTCAACCAATAGTACACATAATAGATGGCATTCACATGTTGGACATATACTATGGGTGCATGATGGACTTCGTACAATTCGTGGCATGCTACATACTATTAAACTCCTTTTCTTCAACATTTTGGAATACAAATTAAGGTGAGTAGTGTTACAGTAGGGCAACTACTCTGATTTATGTAAGAACTGATAACTCACATCATCTATCCTTAAAATATTATTAGTAAGATATTATTTGCCATGTATCTGTAATAGTATGTAATCTCTGCTTTAACAGAGAATAAAATCAACAATGCTTTAAACAGTATAGAAGTTTATTTCTCAAGTTAAAATTTTAGCAGTTATGGTAGCATTCTACTGAGAAGTCATCAAAGGCCCAGGTACTTTTCACACCCTTAATCTTGTTGTTCTGCCATTCTTAGAATGTTGACCTCTTCCATATGGCCCAAGATGATTCTCATAACATCTGAATTCCAGTCAGCAGGAAGAGTATAAAATGGCAGGGGAGAGCCACTTCTTTGCTGTTAAGTACATGACCCCAAAGCTGTAACCTTTACTTTTGCTCATGTTCATTTGACCAGAACATAAACACATGAGACCACATGTCTTGATAGTACTGCCTTGACAAGCTCAGCCTCTCTGGAGGAGTGGTTACTTTAGTAGCCCAGTCTGCTTCCCCTCATCCCAGACTGGTTGACATGCATTCACAGTGGTCCTGTGTCTAGATCATTAACACATCACTGAACTGAGCTGAAGATGGGGGACATGGTTTGAGACTCACCTTGTTCAGTCTTTAAATTGCTCTTCTCCTCACAGTTTGATTTTATTTATTTGTTTATTTATTTATTTATTTATTTTAAAGATTTTATTTATTTATTCATGAGAGATGCACAGAGAGAAGTAGAGACATAGGCAGAGGGAGAAGCAGGCTTCCTGCAGGGAGCCCGATGTGGGACTTGATCTCAGGACCCTGGGATCACGACCTGAGCCAAAGGCAGACTCTCAAGCACTGAGCCACCTAGTTGCCCCCACAGTTTGACTTTTAATGGGAATGTAATTTGTGCTGGGATCTTGGCCTTAATGTTAGTAAACCTAAGTGATTTACTTTACCATTTTTTTAAAATTTTATTTATTTATGATAGTCACACAGAGAGAGAGAGAGAGAGGCAGAGACACAGGAGGAGGGAGAAGCAGGCTCCATGCACCGGGAACCCGACGTGGGATTCGATCCCGGGTCTCCAGGATCGCGCCCTGGGCCAAAGGCAGGCGCTAAACCGCTGCGCCACCCAGGGATCCCTACTTTACCATTTTTTGACACTGTTTATACAGGCAAAATAATAAGCTGAACTAATTGGAAAGTATTATGCCTTAGTTATTAGCATTTAGTAAATAAAGGGTATAGGAAGAAAATGTATAAAGAAACAATTTTATCACGTGACCTTAATGCATCCCTCCTTTTTCACCTGAAGGAAAATAACCAAGTCAAACCCATACATTTTAGTTTTAAAAATTCTAGGTGAAACTTTGTGGTAGAGTGTGAGTTGTGCAAATACTAGATGACTACTCATTGTTACAACCCTGCCTTCACTGGCATTTTTTTCCTTTTATTTTCTTGAATTTTTAATCACAGGACCTCTCAGTTATATAGAATCTGCTTCAGTCATGTTTTTGTGTAGGGCTGACCTTGAACCTGGTTCTATCATCATATGAAATTGAGGGAAAATAGTCCTTGAACAGTCTTTAGTTATGACAGTTGTGATCCTGGGATGTTTGGGACCCACTGAGACCATGTGGAAATAAAAGATCAAAATAAATGAACATTCAAATTAATGTATGTTTTCTGGGTGCACCAGGATTTGTACTCACTTGGCGCTATTTGGAAGTAGATATGAATAATAAATGCTTCTGTATTCTGAAGCACAGCTCTCACTCTCAATGTGCTTTGCAGCTTCTTTATCTTCAAGGAGCGTAACAGGCTAGATCCAAGTTAACAATTATTAAATTCATTCCCCACCCCACCTCCAATCCTCTGCTAAATCTTCATTTTAGAGAAATATGGGTCTCTCTCTGATTTGCCTAGAGCAGCTGAGCTGGATCCCACCTTCTACTGATTTCCTAATGCCCTTGCAGCTTTGTCTAGCTGGAGACCCTGATGACTTTTGACCTTTGAACCTAGGTCCTCTCAGTCACTGTAAACATGAGTTCCAGACCTAATCCTTCCATCAGAGGGGATTTGGAATTAACCTTTGTTTGTTTCTAGTTTCAGACCTTCTAGAGCAGGTTCAGGGGATCAGCTAAACTGTGTATCCCAGTTTTCCACATGAATGCCCCTCTTAATTCTTGGTTTCCATTCCAGTTTCTCTTGGGGCTGAGCTTTGCCCTGCATCTTGGGTTGCTTAGTTAGGGAATTGAAAACCTGCCTAACACCCACTTCTGCCTATCTCCCTCTGCCCTGTGGCTATAGATAGAATCTGTGTTTTGCTTAAATCCAGGCTCACCACCCTTCTCTTGAGCCAGGGAAATGCTATATGCCAGACTCTGCTTACCATATTGAACCCCTTGGTTATCAGTGCTTATCTGGGGAAAGGCCTCTTTGGACTGTGACAGCTGAGCTATAGGTCACACTTTGGAGGACCAGTGCTCCTAGGCCCTGCCTAATCCTAGTTTACTTCACTTTCCCTGATGAATAGTTGTTGGTCTAGCATGCTATGCAGCTTCCCTGAGTGACATAAGATATATTACCTTTTCAACCTATTCTGGTCTAAACTTCCAGATTCAGTCATTTTCCTCTTCTAGCCTTGTAATATCCTTTGATTAAGAAAACATCTCACATGCTGGAATGCTCTACTGTGTCAGTGTGGTCAGTAAACAAATCTCAAATGTATGTTTATTTTTTTCAAATTATGTTTAATTTGAAGACATAATCAATTAGAAATCATGTTTTATTTTATGGGGGAAATGGGAAAAAATTTTAAGGTAGCTTTAGGCAAATATTAAAAATTTTGTAGTATCTCCTTTCTCATAATAGAATTAATTAAAATGTTAATTTGACAAAATACGAACCCTTAACATAATTACCTTAATACTCATATATTTACAAATTCTCATGTCTATAATGCACTTTTATTTCAGTGACATGTATTCTGACTAGCTTAGCAGCTCAAATGTGGACCTATAGATCTGAGTTTTGCCAAAAATGTTTTAATAATGGAAAATGTTGGGAATTAAAAGAGAAAGAAATATTTTCTTTTTTTTTTTAAATTTATTTTTTATTGGTGTTCAATTTACTAACATACAGAGTAACCCCCAGTGCCCGTCACCCATTCACTCCCACCCCCCGCCCTCCTCCCCTTCTACCACCCCTAGTTCGTTTCCCAGAGTTAGCAGTCTTTACGTTCTGTCTCCCTTTCTGATATTTCCCACACATTTCTTCTCCCTTCCCTTATATTCCCTTTCACTATTATTTATATTCCCCAAATGAATGAGAACATATAATGTTTGTCCTTCTCCGACTGACTTACTTCACTCAGCATAATACCCTCCAGTTCCATCCACATTGAAGCAAATGGTGGGTATTTGTTGTTTCTAATGGCTGAGGAATATTCCATTGTATACATAAACCACATCTTCTTTATCCATTCATCTTTCGTTGGACACCGAGGCTCCTTCCACAGTTTGGCTATCGTGGCCATTGCTGCTATAAACATCGGGGTGCAGGTGTCCCGGCATTTCATTGCATCTGTATCTTTGGGGTAAATCCCCAACAGTGCAATTGCTGGGTCGTAGGGCAGGTATATTTTTAACTGTTTGAGGAACCTCCACACAGTTTTCCAGAGTGGCTGCACCAGTTCACATTCCCACCAACAGTGTATGAGGGTTCCCTTTATCTCCGCATCCTCTCCAACATTTGTTGTTTCCTGCCTTGTTAATTTTCCCCATTCTCACTGGTGTGAGGTGGTATCTCATTGTGGTTTTGATTTGTATTTCCCTGATGGCAAGTGATGCAGAGCATTTTCTCATATGCATGTTGGCGATGTCTATGTCTTCCAAAGAGAAAGAAATATTTTCATACATAATCTTGTTCACCATAAGGTGACTTTCTTTTTTTAGATTCAGAGCTATATTTATGTCCAACAACATCAACTTATAGCCAGCAAATATTTATTAAGCACTTGCTGTTTGTGGGCACTATTCTGGGTGTTGGTGATTAGCAGTGAATAAAACAAAGCCTCTCTTCTCATGTAAAATTCCTGTGATGATGAGATTACAGCATTAGATTGGGGAGCTAGCAAATGAGAAACCAGGCATGGCACTCTTCTTTTCTACCTATCTTCTTAACCAGTGGCTTTGGATTGGATATGCTACAATAGGATTTTAGTATATGTGCTACCAAAGTGAGCACTAGGAATGTCTTTCTGTGTTGGCTTATTTCACTTAGTTTAGTGCCCTCCAGATCTATCCATGATGTCACAAATGGCAGTATTTTCTTATTTAAAATTTTTTTGTATTTGAGTATAATTGACAATGTTGCATTAATTTCAGGTGTACAACATAATGATGTGACTTCTCTATACATTATGTTATGCTCACCAAAAGTATAGCTACCATCTCTTACCATAAAATGCTATTACAGTATCAATGACTGTATATTCTCTATATTGTGCCTTTTATTCCCATGACTTATTCAGTCCATAACTGGAAGCCTGTATCTCCCACTTCTCTTCACCCATTTTGTCCATCCCTTTCCCCTCTTCCCTTTGGCAATCCTTAGTTTGTTCTCTGTATTTACATTATTTGTACTCTCTCTTTTGTTTGCTTATTCATATGTTTTGTTTTTTAGATTCCACAGATGAGTGAGAATTTCCTTACTTTTTTTAAGGCTGAATAATCTAAATACAGTATGGTCTCACTTATCTGTGAAATCTGAAATAGTCAAACTCATGGAAGCAGAGAGTAGAATGGTGCTTGCCAGGGGTTGAGGGGAGAGAGAAATGGGGGGATGTTGGACAGAGGGTACAAAATTTTGGTTATGCAAGATAAATAAGTTCTGGAGATCTGCTATACAGAATAGTGCCCATAGCTAACAGTACTGCATTATATACTTAAATATTTCTGAAAGGGTAGAGGTTATGTTAAATGTCCTTACCACAAGAAGATAATAAAAAGGGTAGAAAGAAGTTTTGGAAGGTGATGGATAGATCTATGGTCTTGGCTGTAGTGATGGTTTCATGGGTGTATATTTATCTCCATACTCTATATGAAATATAGAAATGGAATTTTTGCATGTAAATCATATCTCAATAAATTATTCTTATATTTTTTATTTTTATTTTTTCAATAAAGTATTTTTTTAAAGAAGAATGTCTTAGTCTAGGTTTTCCTAGAAGCAGACAGACCACAAGGCAAACACTCAAGTACAAGTAGTTTTTCTGGAGGTGAGGAGAACATTGATTGAGAAGTAGGGAAGTGAGACAGGTAAGAGAAGGCAGCCCCAAAAGCCATGACTCTGAATGATTGGTGCTTAATCTCATGAGAAAACTCTAAGAAACAGACCCTACTTCCTGAGGGGCAAGGGAACTGGGATGTTTATACACCAATTCCTGGTAGTCATTGGTCTGGGCCCTTGGAGTTGGGTTGATGCTAAGTCTGGCCTGCTGTTTGAGCAGAAAGGTGGACTTTGAAGATCTTAAAGAGCCCTCAGACACAGGCATTATAGATCCTGGAAATTGGAAAGCAGGATGGCATTCAGTTTGTTGGTAAGGATTAAGGTAAGAGGATATGGGCTGGTCCACACAGGTTTTGAGGGACAGCTGTCTTTCCCCTAGTAAATGAAAGCGCTCCTGCCATTTCAGACTTGGAAGTGATACCTGGAAGAAGCAAACTGAAATAAATCTAAGGCTTTGTTATAGGTGTAGTAAGATAGAAAGATGTTAGTACTAGAATTTTCTCGAGCTGTAGGTAGAGGCTTGATGGGAGATGGTACCTTCCTGTGGAGACACTAGATGGTGCTATTCTCTAAGTAGAAATCTACAACTAGATTTTTTTTTTCTTTTCTTTTCTTTTTTTTTTTTGGATGCTGATCTATTATTACAGTTTAGCACACAATTTTAAATCAGTTGGACTTCAATCAATCAAAGAGTATTTACTGAACACCCATTAAGTACCAGAGTTGTGCCTGAAATAGAAAGGAAAGTAGTATTCAGAAGAGAAAGACGGCAAAGCACAAAACTGAAGCAGCAGCTTTCCATTTTAAATCAGCCTGGATTTTTCCTTTCTTTACAGAACCTTTAGAGAATTTATATAGCCTAAGAATTTTATTTTATTGTGAAATAACTTTGTATTAATAGAACAATATTTATTATCAGTTTTTGATTATATTATTTATTGAATATTACATATTGTTACTGATGAACTATATTTGCTCTTTGACTTTATGATGAAATTAAAAACCATGTTTTCTATAAAATACTATTTTAATATCCCCCTCAAATATACCTCCTCCATGAACCTTTTCCTATAAATCCCACTAGCTGTAATTACTCCAAACTTCTCTTATTACCCAGAGTAACTCTAGGGAGTTAGGGAGTTAGTAGCAATGCTTCCTAAACTTTCATGTGTCTAACAGGTACCTGGGGATCTGGTTAAAAAGCAGATTCAGAGTTTGTGGTCTGGGGTACTGCCTGATGTCTTGCATTTCTAATAATCTCCTGGATGATGCTGATGCTGCCGCTCCAAAGACCACACTCTGGAGTAGATTTTGTGTTTATAAATATGGTAATTGAATGAGATTTGCCACAGTTGGAAACATGTTTTAATTTCCTGTAGGAGAAGCTCTTTCTTCCTTGTGGCTCTCCCTCCCTTCATCTTCAACCTCTTTTACCCCATCCCCATCATGTTCTTACAATTAACAGTACCTTGCATGCAGTAGTGACTCAGTAGAGGTAAATGCTTGGGAAAATAACTGTTTCCTCCTAAAACATGGAGTGCTTCATAGTTTTCATTGTCCTCCAGAGCCATTCTCCTTTTGTATTTACTCTGTTCTCTGCTCTGAGATGTGGTCCTATATGTCCTCTGGCTTCTAGGTAGGTTCAGTCTATGGCAGACCCAGCAGAAAGTCAGAGAGAGAGAGACGTCAGATATTTATCTCCTGGCTCCCTTGCTGCAAGGTTACCTTGGGCTGACTGAGAACTTCTTTTAAATTTTTTTTTTGTATTTATTTATGATAGTCACACAGAGAGAGAGAGGCAGAGGCACAGGCAGAGGGAGAAGCAGGCTCCATGCACCGGGAGCCCGACGTGGGACTCGATCCCCGGTGTCGAGGATTGCGCCCTGGGCCAAAGGCAGGCGCCAAACCGCTGCGCCACCCAGGGATCCCCCTGACTGAGAACTTCTACTTTCTTCACACAACTCTTTCCTCTTGTGCACTGAAAGCTGCTTTCTTCCCTCCTCTCTTTGGGCCTAGGGGGTAGTAACTGCCCCTCCAGTGTTAGCCCTGGGCTTCTTGTGGTTCCTCTACATCTTACCTACACATTTTTTAAAAGTTCCCTTTTAAATATATCCTACTCAGATTAACCTAATTTAAGTGTACCAGCCCATTGGGACCCTAACTAAAACACTTGGTTACCACTGATTTTGGAAATAAATTGATTGATTGAACTGTAGGAAAACCTAAACAGAACTTGAGCCAAATAGAAAAGGCTCGATTTTGACAAATATTTAATTGCTTTACAATTTCAGGGACACATCACTATTGCATGACATTATCACTCTTTGGGGGCAATGAATGAAATTTGGCTTCAGTTTTCCATTATCTTGGTGGTATTTTAAATATTCAGACAAAGTCTTTTGTTTCTCTGGTCAGTATGGATCAGGGGGTTCCTGGCTTGTTAGAGTTCCAGCTTGTTGGTCTCTCTATCCTTACTGCAATTGATGATGACGGACAACAGAAATAATAAATTTAACTTAGTCTGAAGAACAACCGTGGTCATTTTCTCTTTTTGACTTACCTTCTATCTGAACAGATTAGCCTTTCTCTTCTCTCATCTGAGTCCTGAGTCCATTCAATATCTGTGCATGTATCTGTATTTACTAAAAGAGAGAGAGAGAGAGAGCAAGAGAGAGCACTTTCTTGTGTCTGATTGCAAGACATCTCACTTTTTGTGAAATGTATCCATCACCATATTTAATTTGCACCTATTAAAATGTCAAAGAATGATCCATCATGAATTTGACCAATTTGACCTGGAATATTCCAGGGTAATAAGATTTTTAGTCCTCTGAAATGTGGCAGGGATTTTCTTCTTGGCTGTATTGACTCCTTCTCCATTAGGCTCCAACACTTGGGGCTGCAAATTCATTCTTCTCCTAAATAAATGGTCACGGTGTTTACCAGAATTTTATTTCTATGGCGGAGACCTCATCATTGGGATTTTTTTAATGGGGAAATTTCATGGCCTGTTTTCAAGGTTATTACTCAGAGTGCCAGATATGTAACAAGGTTTTATTTTTCTTTTATAGTTATTGTCACAATAGATGCCATCATAGTAGTTTCTATTGCTCAAATGATCACAGCTAGCAGGAACTTTTTCATTTGAGACAATTAGGAAATCTAGTTTGGAATGTTTAGAAAAATAAACAACCATTGATGGCTCACTAATTGATTTCTTCTCCACTTTAATCATTCATCCATTCACCATCTGGTGATTGAGTACAATTGCTAAGTATATAGATAGGAACAATAAATAATTTGTTTCTTCACAGAGCTCATCTCTCTGATGAGTAGCATCTATATATAAATTAATTCTCATTTATTTTACAATAAAAAGTATATTAGGTACATGACAGAGGAAAGAGGGCCTAACTTAACTATGAGAAAGAGGGGTTGGTTCAGAGAGCTTCATAAAGTAGTTGACATCTGAGTGGGATTTTGAAGGTTGAATAGGAGATAAAGAGGTGACAAGTAGGTAGAAGCCAGTTTATAAAAAGTTTTATACCTCCTGCTAAGGAAGTTGGTTTTTATCCTGTAGACAACAAAAGCTTCTAGAGAATTACACCTAGGGAAAAGATATGATCAAGTTTGCATTTTGTAAACACCTTTTTGGCCAAACATGTAAGGGATGCCCTGGAAGGGAGGGGTGGAGTTGTGTGTTTATGAGGCTGGATGTAGGGAAAGTAACCAGTTGCTACGGGAAGGAGCCCACACAAGAGCTAAAAACAGCCTGAACTAAGGCTGTAGTAGTGAGAAGAAAGAGAAAGAGGCAGATTCAAGAGATAATTAGGAGGTAGAATTGGCAAGGCTTAATGTCTGAGAAATTATGGTTAAGATATGGAGTATACAAAAGAGAGTATACTGGGAAAATGGGTGGGGAGAAAGGGTAAGTTTACTTTTGGATTCTTTAAGGTTGTGGCACCCTTAACAGATAGACTACTAGGTAACCTCAGAAAAATAAAGTATGGAGTAGAGACACAAGTGGAAGTCAGGGAGTAGATGGGATGTTTGAGGGGTTGAGTGCAGAGCTGAGCTGTCCAAACTGTTTTTTCTGTCTCGATACTCTTTTTTTTCCTCTAATTTAATGTTGCTAATGACAGGATGGTTTCCATCAGGATGGGGAGTGGGAGGGACATGCCCAAAGTTAAAAATCACTAGAAGAGGAACTGAGAATTTGCTTATGAGTGTAGGAAAAGAATGAAGAGAAGATGAAATCCCAACATTCAAGAAAAAAAAGTTTTGAGAAAGCAGAACTCACTCACTTAATGGGTAGATTCATTTACATTTTTAAAAGGAGAGAGGTTTTATTTTTTAAAAACATGTGCAATGATAATCATACTTAAGCAGGGGTCTCATTTTAGCATGAAACATGGGAGACTCTGAAGTCAGAAATGATTGAGAAAGACCCCCAAGCATTGGAAATGGTTGTCATGGACTGCTTTGCCAAAACCATGTGTCTTTATAGGCTAATATTCAGTTCATTTTGAGCCATCTTTGGTATTTTTAATACCAGCAAGAAGTATTTTGAAAACGTATTTAAAATTATTTTCTTTAGAATCTGTCTAATCATTATTCCTTCTATTCTAAATTTTTTTTTCCTCTGGTAAAATCAGGGGTAGAAAGCCTGCTTTTCTAGAAACAAAATGATATACTCAAGCTGCTGATAATTTTATTAGGATTCAGAGTCCAAACATGGCTATGATAGTAGAGTTCCTCCCAGCTATCCTACGACTAACATTTGGTGGATCCATTTTGCAAAAACTGCTCCATTAGAGCCCAAGAGTGCACCATCCAGGCTCCCTGCTGCTCCTAGTTTTGCTGCTGTTAATCAGATGTATTACATTCTCTAGCAATGGGGATGTCAGGCTATGCTGTACTTGAATCAGCAGAGAGAATAAAAGGAGTTAGGTCAGTAAAGAGCTTCACAAAAATGTTAGGGGAAACATATGCTTGTACGTGTATATACCTATATTTATGTCTATTTATATTCAGTCCTCTGAAGCCAGGCTGAGAAGGTAAGGCCCCTTCTCTTGGATGCTTTTGTGGGGAGGTTCTGGAATCCTGCCAAAAGTTCTGTCACTGAGCTGTGTGCCCAGGCTGGATGAGAAAGCTTAGTAGGGTTTGGGTATAAAAGCAGGAAGCCCTGTAGCTTCAAAAGTAAATGGAATTGGATGGGAAGAACTGGAAACCAGCTCAAAAAGTAATAGAAATACCCAAATGTGGATAGTAATTGTTGAGATGAAACCTGAATGGAGCTAATGCCTAACTCCTAGAAATAGGCAGTGGCTGGATGGTTAATAGCCCACTAAGAGAGTACATCCCACTAAAAAAGTTAGATTTTTATCCTGAAGGCAGTGGGAAGCCATCTGCTATCTCAGATCTTTGGTTTAAATATGGCATAGGATATCCTAAGATTTCTATGCATTCCTTCTACATGAATGATTTTCATTCAGGTTTATTGAGATATAATTTACATAAATAAAACTCACTCTTTTTACTATATAATTCCGTATGTGTTGACAAACACAGAGTCCTGTAACAACCACCATGAGCTATAGAATAGTTCTCATCGCCCACAGAATTCTCTTGTGGCCATTTGTAGCCAACTTTTCCCTCCACCCCAGCCTCTGGCAACCACTGGTCTGTTTTCTGTCCCTGTAGTTTTGCCATTTTGGCACAGCCATTATGGAAAACAGTTTGGCAGTTTCTTCTAAAGTTAAATATACACTTACCATATGACTCAGCAATCCCACTCTTAAGTATTTACCCTGAAGAAATCAAAACGTATGTTAACATAAAACTTATATGTGAATGTTTATAGCAGCAGTATTCATAATTGCCCCAAACTGAAAACAATTCAAATGTCCTTCAGTAGAGGAATGGATAAACAAACTGGTACATCCATAAAATGGAATACTACTCAGCAATAAAAACCAACTCACTATGGATACAGGCACAATGTGAATGAATCTCATATACATTGTGCGAAGTGAAAGGCGGCCTCAGAAGGTTACACAATGTGTGATTCATAGTGACTGTACCATTTTGCATCAATGCAATGTACCAGCAATGTATGAGAATTCTAGTTACTTTATATCCTTGCCAGAACTTGGTAGAATTAGTTTTCTTAATTTTAACCACTGTAATGATTTGTAATGTTATTTCACTGCGGTTTTGTTTTGCATTTTCCTAATGACTAATGAAGTTAAACATCTTTTCATGTTTATTTCATCTTTATAGTTTATATTATACTATATATCTTTTTTGATAAAATATTTTTAGATCATTTGCCCATTTTTTAAAAATCGGGTTGTTTCTTTTTTTTATGAGTTTTGACAGTTCATTATATATTCTGGAGACAAGTCCTATATCAGATATATGTTTTGCAACATTTTTCTCCCATTCTGTGGCCTGTTGGTCAATTACTTCAGTGTTTCTGGCAGAGCAGGAGTTTTTAATTTTGATGAAGTGCAATGTGTTGATTTTTTTCCTTTAAATGTCCTGATTTTGGTATTCTATATAAGAACTCTTTGCCTAACTCAAGGCCACAAATACTTCCTCCTGTATAATCTTTTAGAATATTTATGTGGATCTTTTCCTGGTTTCTATTCTGTTCCATTGATCTATGTGCTTATCCTTTTGCCAGTAGCAGCACACTGTTGATTATTAATAGTAAATTAGTTAATCAGATAGTGTGAGTCCTTCAACTTGGTTCTTTTTCAAAACTATTTTGGCTATTCCTACCCTGATTATATATGCAGAGATCATACTTCCCAATAAGGTCACATTCACAGGCTCAGGGTTAAACATGAAGTTTAATGGGACACTATGTAACCCAGTATATATATATATATATATATATATATATATATATATATATATATATATATACACTGCTTCCTCTCCCTCTGCAGGTCTCCTTGCTTGTGCTCCCATGTACACTCTTTCTCTCTCTCTCTCTCTCTCAAATAAATAAATAAAATCTTAACAAAAGACACTATATATACTCAGTGCATATATGCAACTATTAAAAAGGATATATTTATATCCTTCCAAACATGCTTCTTAATGGCTGCATTTTTTCTTCATCATGTGGTTAACTGAGTTATTTTTAAAATTTTAGCCACCTAGGCTATTATTAATGAATTTCTATTTTAACTAACACTGCAGTAAATGTTCTTATATATAAATCTTTTTGTGCATCTCCAAAAAGTTCTTTGCCACAAATTCCTAGTTGTAGAATTAGAAATTGCTTCTATTACTTTTAACCTAATCTTTTATAAGATATTTTAGTAAAAGCATTTTGGCAAAGAAACTCCAGATAACTTCCTGTTCCAAGGCTAGAATTCTAGGTAATGTTATCCTTTGTGTTTGAATTTTAAACATTTTCAGAACATAAAAGGGAAGTAACTCTACTGAAATGAACAAACACACATACAAATACATAAATACCTTTTCGCATCTTTGACAAACACCTAGCTGGCTGCCTGTAGGCCTCTTATATGGTTATGTTTAAAACTTATGCAAGGAAAAGTAACCCATATCATATTTTGTTATATTACCAAATATCAGTCCACCCCAAACAGTTCAATGAGGTATGTGCTGTTTTTTCCTGCAGTATGGACCTCTCGTTAATGTAAAGAAGGCCTTTGTGAAATCATTTTTTGTTATATTGTCAAAATATGATTTGGGTGTCATAGCACTGTGGTATCCACATATGAGGTGTTTTTGATTGCTTATGGCATAGCAACTCTTGGTAGAAATGGAGTCATTGCTAAGGGTTAAGCTTTGTCATTTATTCAAAGGAAAGTTTGTTGCTATTGGAATTTCTCCTGTGCAGCTAGGAGAAAGACATAGGAAATGTGGTAGCTAACCTTCTGGCTTAGTTTGCATGTACCAGTCATTTTGGATAAGCCAGTTTACTTACTTGAGTAAAATTTCAGTAAAAGTGTAAGAAAAACTCACTAACTTTTACACTAACTTCTGGGCTTTTTGGCATGGATAAAGCTTTCTGGTGATTCTGTTGTTTGGGAGAAATGATTCTTTAAAACCTAGTGACTAAATGATGGCACAGTCATAATGTGGTATCATTGTTGCTCCCAATGGCACTGTTTTCTTTTAAAGCCAAATGTCATGACCAACAGTTTCATAATTACTTTTAAAACATTGCTGGCTGAGGCTGGAAAAAAAATTGCATTGGCTTCATGGAGCTTGAATTGGCTTTGTCCATACTGGTTTAAAATGTATAGACAAGCAATGGCCTGAAGCAAATATGTTCAGAGATACCCTACGAATAGGTTTTGGTATCAGGGTTGTTCTGGCCTTATAAATAAAATTGGAACATTTCTTCCTTTTAGGTTTTCTGAAAGAATTTGTATGATATTGCCATAATTATTCTCTTTTAAATTTTTTTATTTAAATTAAATTTAATTAAGATAGAGTCTATTATTGGTTTTAGAGGTAGAACTGAGTGATTCATCAGTTGCATATGACACCCAGTGCTCGATCTATCATGTGCCCTCCTTAATGCCCATCACCCAGTTACCCCATCCCCCCACCCACTTCCCCTCCAGCAACCCTGTTTATTTCCTGTAGTTAAGAGTCTCTTATGGTTTGTCTCCCTCTCTGTTTTCATCTTATTTTATTTTTCCTTCCCTTTCCCTATGTTCATCTGTTTTGTTTCTTAAATTCCACATATGAGTGAAATCATACAATACTTGTCTTTCTCTAACTTATTTTGCTTATTGTGATATCCTCTAGTTCCATCCACATTGTTGCAAATGGTAAGATTTCATTCTTTTTGATGGCTGAGTAGTAGTTCATTGTATCTATGTACCACTTCTTCTTTATCCATTCATCTGTCAGCCATAATTCTTTCTTAAATGTTTGATAGGATTCACGGATAAAGCCAAACTAGCCTTCAGTTTTCATTGTAGGAACGTTTATAATTTCTTTAAAATACATAAAGCTACACTGAGGTGGGCACTTAATGGGATGAGCACTGGATGTTATACTCTATGTCGGCAAATTGAACTTCAATAAAAAAAATAAAACAAAAAAATTTAATAAAGCTATTCAGATTTTCAATTTCTTCTGTCAGTTTTTATAAACTATACATTTTATTATTTTGTTTTTCAGAGAATTTTGTTCATCTGTGTTGTAAAATTTATTGGTATTAAGTTCAAATATTTCTTCATTATCCTTCTAACACCTATAGTATTTGTAGTGATATTCTCACTTTCATTCCTTTATTGGTAATTTATATTTTCTCATTCCTGTTATTGGTAATTTATATTTTCTCTTTTTTCCTTCATCAGCCCAGCTATATGTTTATCAATTTTGTTAGTCAGAAACAACCCAGTGAACCACTCAGGCACTCTTTAAGTTGGATTTTGCTTGCCGCCTTTAAATTCTAGCTTCTCGGGATGCCTGGGTGGCTCAGCGGTTGAGCATCTGCCTTTGGCTCAGGGCATGATCCTGGAGTCCAAGGATGGAGTCCCACATTGGGCTCCCTGCATGGAGCCTGCTTCTCCCTCTGCCTGTGTCTTGCCTGTCTCTCATGAGTAAATAAATAAAATCTTTAAAAAAAATAAATAAATTCTAGCTTCTGACGGTAGAAGCATTATTTTTTCCTTATATAACTGTTTTAAAGCTATAAGTTTCCCTCAATAGTGCTTTAAATAAAACCCACAAATTTTGATATGGTGTATTTTCATTGTATAGTTTAAAATATTTTCTAATTTTTAAAAATTTCTTACACCCATGGCTTCTTCAGGAAATATGGCTTAATTACCAAATATTTGCAGATTCTCTAGTATCTCTTTGTTATTGATTTTTAAAATAATTCTCCTGTGGTCAGAAAATAAATTGTTTGATTTCTATCTTTTGAAATGTATTGAGACTTGCTTTCTAGCTCAGTGTATCCTGGTGAATGTTAACTTTGTACTTGAAAAGAGTTGTTTTCCTGCATTTGTTGGCTACAGTGTTTTATAAATGTTAATTAGATCAGGTTGGTTGAAGTATTATTGTTCAGGTCTTCCATGCCTTTATGTATTTTTTTCCTTCATTCTATTACTTGGGTGGGGGAGAGAGAGAGAGGAAGGGGAAAGGAAAGAGAGGGAGGGAGGGAGCTATTAAAATTGCAGCTGTGAGTGTGGAGTTACCTATTTCGACTTCTGGTTTGGCCAATTTTTGCTTCATACATTTTGAAGCTCTGTTATTAGATGTGCACCAATTTAAAATGGCATCTCCTTGATGAATGTCCTTTTTTTATCATTGTGAAATGAACCTTTTTATCTTTAGCAAAACTCCTTGTTTTGAAATCCACTTTGATTTTAATACAGCTTAGTGTTTGTGTGGTATGTCTTTTTCTGTTCCTTTGCTTTTATACAATATGTGTCTTTATATTTAAAGGTGTATCTTGGGATGCTTGGGTGGCTCAGCGGCTTAGCACCCATCTTCGGCCCAGGGCGTGATCCTGGAGTCTCAGGATGGCGTCCCACATCGGGCTACCCGCATGATGCCTGCTTCTCCCTCTACTTATTTCTCTGCCTCTCTCTCTCTCTCTGTCTCTCATGAATAAATAAATAAAATCTTTTAAAAATAAAATAAAAATAAAAAGGTATATCTTATAAATACCATACAGTGGTATCTTGCTTTTTTTAAAAAAAAAAAAATCTAGTCTGATAACCTCTGTCCTTTAATTAGAGTGATTCATTCATTTTTATCTAATGTATTTTTTAAAAATGTTTGGCTTTAACTTTACCATCCTGATGTTTGTCAGGGGGAAATCTCTGATTTGTAGCATTTGCTGATTTCCACTTATAAATATGCCCACAATGGCCCATTTCGAGCTCCCATGGCAGCAGTGAAAAAATTAGAGAGAGATGCACATTTGTTTCTCAAGAGTTGGTACAAACTGTCTTCAGCACAATGCTACATGGAATTTAGTGGAGGGAAATAAGGTTTGTCTACAAATATCCATAATACATGATAAAATAGAATGTGTTAAAAGACATGGGTAAATTAAAAGTTATGAAAATTTAAAGGAAGATACTACTTTTTCATGGATTTTTAAAAAAAGATTTCTTAAATTTACTTATTCATGAGAGACACAGAGAGGCAGAAACATAGGCAGAGGGAGAAGCAGGCTCCCTGAGGGGAGCCTGATGTGGGACTTAATCCCCAGACTCCAGGATCATGACCTGAGCTGAAGGCAGACGCTCAACCACTAAGCCACCCAGGCGTCCCTCATGGATGTTTTAAAAGACCCCTTGGGTGGGGTCAACGTGGATTCTAAGGACTAGTTTTCAACTTGCTGAAGGTTTTTAGTTTACCCTGAACAAAGGGAAATTGCCATTTTAGACAGTGGTCAAGCTAAGGTTCTGTGAAAAAGTGGCATTTGAGCAGAGACCTAAAGGAAGTGAGGGAGCAAGTCATGCAAGTTTCTGCAGGAAGACCATTCAAAGAAGCAGGTGTAGGGCATTTGGAAGTTGATATGCTCTTTTTTTTTAAGATTTACTTTATTTGACACACACACACAGAGTATGCATGTGCATGCGCTACAAGCAGGGAGAGTGGCAGGCAGAGGGAGAGGGAGAAGCAGACTCCCCACTGAGCAGAGAGCCAGATGCAAGGCTTCATCTCGGGACCCTGGGATCGTGACCTGAGCCAAAGGCAGATGCTTACTGACTGAGCCACCCAGGTTCCCCGGAAGTTGATTTTCAATAATGGTGTTATTGGGGATATTTCTGGATTTGGGAATTCAAAATGGTATAAGTAATAAGAAAAATGTATTACCTCACATTTTAAGAAGCCCAGTAGGTGTTCAGGGTTGAGTAAGTCAGTGGTTCAGCAGTGTCATCAGGAACCCAGCTTTTACATCTCCCTGATCTTCTCTTTTCCCATCAGGCTTGTTTTCCTGATGGTATCAAGATGACTGCCTTACTTTACAGGTTTATATGCAGACACAATAATATACAGTAGAATAGAGACTGTTCATCACTTTTTGGGGACTGTTTAAAGTTCGTTTGCTCATGAAAGTAGAAAGGATCAAATAAAAATTATCTCTATCCATCACATAGATTTAATCATTGTTAACACTTTGACATACTTGCTTCATCTATTTTGTGATGAATAATTTTAAATTATTGACATCATGAAATATCTTTGTAATGCATCTCTGAAAAACAAGGATATTTCCCTATCTAATCACCATATTATTGTCATTCCTGATGTTAATAACTATCCCTTAAGAGCATCTAATATTCTGGTCCATATTCTAATTTCACAATTTCCCCCAAAATGTCTTTTATGGCAGGCTAGTTCGTACCAAAATCCAATCAAGGATCATTCATTATATATTATTGTTATATATCTTAAATCTCTTTTAGTCATGATTCTAGAATATTGCCTCCCTTCTTTTTTTCCATAAAATTGAAATGTTGAATGGCCCAGTTCTGTTGTCCTACAGAATGACTCAAATTCAGGTTTTGTTTGATTGTTTCTTTGAAGTGTATTTCTGTCCTTCATATTTTCTGGAAACTTGATGTTAGATCTAAAGAGTTGTATAGATTCAGATAAAAAAATTTTAGAAAAAAACACTTAATAGGTGATATGTACTTATTTAATCAGATAATATCTGATAGCTCAATTCTTAGTCATGCTAAAATAAGGGGGTTTTATAATAACATTTTCCTTGCAACTAGTAAATAATTTGATACCAAAGTATCAACCCTCACCTGAGATAGTTACCTGAATCAATTGTTTTATTAGTGTTTACAAAATGATAGACTCTAATGGAAAGAGGAAGATCAACTAGGATTATTTATTAGGTTACCTTGAAGTACTAGAGAGACAAGATAAATAGTTGACACTTGACTCTTAACATTTAATTACCAATTTTCAAAGTTAGGTTTTAGGGGTAATGGTGACAATTGAACTTGTTTTGGCTTTCTTTTTTAAAAATAGTATTTTGTGCTCTTGGATTTTTATATATTCAAAAGGTTTCAATCAATTATAATCCTTATTCTTCTGAAACTCAAGTCCCAATTCTAGTCGTGGGAGACCCTTTATTAAAGTGGCTGTTGTATCCTTTTGATACGACTCCATTCATCTTTGAAAGTTCTTTGCTTTCCAGAAAAGCAAGATGTCCTATGCTTACTTTGTACGTTCTCTGTCCCAGACCTGAAATTAGTAATTTCTTCAAGGAGCCCTGCTTAGTGTACTTCTCATTAAGAAAGAAGAAACTTCTCATATAAGCTCTATAGCATATTTCACCTCTTGTTTCAATGGTCAGAACTGTCTTACATGCCCAATTCTAAAATACTCCCTGGTTAGAGGAATGGGATTCCTATGGTTGATTTAGTGAAGCACACGACTATGTAAAGGAGGGTTTTAGGGGTTCTGTTACAAAGTATAAAGGCAGGGCAGACAAAGTAGAGTAAATAATTGCTAGGTAGTAAATCCAGTGTCTTCTACACTAATCCAGGTTATAAATTGCCAGTTTATCAATTTACATTGAGAACTATCTCTGGCAAAATACTGGTTCACAGTAATTATATAAGTATGCTTAGTCAAGAGGTCATCAGTCACATATTTTCTTGGTAAGAAACAGAAATTGAATGGATTTAGGGAATATCTCCATCATGTTTTGCAGCTGTTTGTAAACCTATTTCAGTCCATATAAACCATGATAGATTAATAGAATCAGGGCATTCTCTTGCTGGAAATATTTCTAATAAACAGTGACATTTTACTGTCTAACCTTTTAGAATAAGGCAGTCATGGATTGGAATGCCAACTCTTCTACCTGCTGGCTGTTTATTATGTAATCTGTCAGAGGCCTCAGTTTCTGCATCTATAAAATGGAAAGACTAAAATGCATTTGATGCAGTATTTGAAGCTTAACTGATATAAAGCACTTAGCCAAAATGCATGCATAGTATTCAGTAAGTGTTAGTTTTCATCAGAGAGCCCTACTCTCTCTATTTTTGACTGTCACAATATTTTGCCTATATACATTTACTTATTGTCAGAGAAGTTCATTTATCTGCCAGTTGTTATATTTTAGATTTCATTTTAGGGAAGAACCCAAGCCTCTATAAGACTTAGAAAATCATTCTCTTTTATCAGCAACCAGTGTCTATAGAAGTTACCTTTTAGATGGAGTTTTCTGTTGGGGAGGCATCTAACCTTCATATGCTAGCTCTTATTAACTGTTATTTCAGAGGGCATATTTTCCAACCTTTTACCAAATTCAGGGGCACACCTATTGGGGGCCTTCTTCCTTGTATGTACTGATTACAAAAGACTCTCAGAAAGCAGACTCTAATAGCTTAGCAGATGATCAGAGACAACAAAAAGAAGCAATATAGAACTCTCTTCACTTAATGCCCTTGGTAATTGCCTTTCACAGCTTTAGACATTCATGGGAGAGTAAATGCACAATCAGCCTTGATTATCTGACGCTGGTTATCGTCTCCATCAGCTTGGCCTCTGTCCCTTTGCTCTCTTCTCACCTGCTGATTGACCAGTTCACTGTTCATTAACAGTTTTTAGAAAGATATGGGCAGAGAAAGAAAAGGTTATTACATTTAAGTCAGTCTGCTTAGGTTAAAAATAGTTCATGTAAAATGGTTTCATCAAAGTAGAGGAGATGGAAGAGATTAAAAAAGGAAACTAAAATGATGTGTTTTTTTGTGTATTATTTGGTGGTTTGATGTGATTCCTGAATTTCTAGCTCTAATGATAATGGCAAATGAGAGCTGTCACCATATATATTTAAAATATTACTATATAGAATGATTTTGCAACACACACACACACACACACACACACACACACACCCGGGGGTGGGGAGGGATAGAAGAAAATGCATCAAAATTTAGTGGTGGATTCCTTTGGTAATGGAACTTTTATTTTCTCTTTTCATTGTTCAGTGTTTTTCACATTATCTACAATGAGCCTCTTTTATAATAAGAATAAAAGATATGGTTATTATTTTTTTAGAGAAGAAGGAGGAGGGGCAGAGGCAGAGGGAGAAAGAATCCCCAGCAGGCTCCATGCCCATCACAGAGCTTGACATGGAGCTCGATCTCCCGACCCTGAGACCATACCCTAAGCCAAAATCAAGAGTCAGATGCTTAACCAACTGAGCCACCCAGACACTCCAATATTATGGTTATTTTATTAAAGTTAAGTTTGAAAGGTGAAGAACAAATGGATGGAGTGATTTAATATTTTCTAAGTGTGTGTTGACTACTACTTGAAGCTTTTAGAAGATCAACTAGGCAGTGTTCCTTTAGGAGGCCCATGAAATTCTATGGAACAGACATAGGAGAAAGTGTTGATGGATCAGGGTAGATGAGAATATTTGGCAATCTAATATGGAGCTCAGAAATGTTCCTTTAGATTTAATTTTTTGGTCAAGAAGCCTGGGGCCTTTGGACCCCAACCGCTTCATTTTGCCTTTGCTTTTTAGGAGACTTTAGGGAACAGAATTTGGGGACTTCATAAGGACTTTATGTCCTCTGGCTACTTATTTGGCATCTAAAGACCCAGACATTTGGAATTGTGTCTCTTCTGTATCTTAGCTGACCTTGACCTGGAAATAGACTCTGAGGCAAGGATTCCAATACAAGACATTAATTTGGAAGGTGATCCTGGGAAGCACTGGCAAGAGAGTGGAGAAATGAGGAAGGGAAGGGTATGTGTATCAAGCAAGTTAGCATCTTGTGTAATTGCACTGTGAACACTGGGAGCCAGTAATGGAATAGGTTGCTTTAGAGCTATCTCATCCAGTCACTGGCTGAGGGCTGCTCCTGGGGGCATCCATTCCCTACCATTTACGGTGTATTGTAGGTAGCAAAGTGGGCTCTGGGAGCCAATGAAAGCTCGCAGGTGGAGAGCTGCAGGTGTTGGCCATCAGCAGTGGGCCAGGAGTTCAGGACAGTGGTGAGGCCTGAGGTGATACAGGCAGGCTCTCATAATCTGCCACACTTCCCCCTTCATAGACAGTGTAATATCACATGGAACAAAAGCAATTGTTTCTTTGCTTGGAAACAAAGCCTGTGTTACGAAATGCAAAAGCATATTTGGTAACAAATGCTAGTAAAGGGTACACCACTGGGGAAGTTACCACCATGGCTAACTGAAGCTCAGTCTTACTGGGGCCTTTGAGACATAATAAATAATAGTGAAAGGGAATATAAGAGAAGGGAGAAGAAATGTGTGGGAAATATCAGAAAGGGAGACAGAACATAAAGACTCCTAACTCTGGGAAACGAACTAGGGATGGTGGAAGGGGAGAAGGGCAGGGGGTGGGGGTAAATGGGTGACGGGCACTGAGGGGGGCACTTGACGGGATGAGCACTGGGTGTTATTCTGTATGTTGGTAAATTGAACACCAATAAAAAATAAATTTATTATAAAAAAAACACACCCCCAAGTTATCCCACCAAAGGGGCAAGGAGGCTGGGGGTTTTAATTCTCCAATTTAATCATTCCTGGCTGAGGGTTGCTCTCGGGGAAACTCCTGGGCACTTCCCTCCTGCCTCTCACCATAGGCTGAGAGAAAGCCCTCAGGTGGAGATCTGCAGGTGCTGGCAGTGGGAGGAATGGTGAGAGCAAGAGGCTGTAGTGTCAAGGCGCTGGCTTCTCTCTGCTACAGCATTGTGGCCTGAGCAACAGGACAGTTGTCGCTATGGCAGGGAGAGGAGGTGACCTCTGATTTGCAGTGGGCAGAAGAGCCTCAGACATGAATTCTGGTAGCACCCATGGCTGAGCTCCTGCAGGGAGAGTAGTAGAGGAGACAAATGCAGAGCCCATGTGGGGTGCCCCTTAAAGACATCTCAATTTTGGGAAGGCATTAGGGAGGGATTGGAGAGTCATGGCACTTTAATATAGTACATTTTTATGTCTAAAGGCTGTAGTGGCCTGGGCAATCCAAGTTCCAATAGAATTTTAGTGCTGGTGGGGGGTGCCTGGGTGGCTCAGTCGATTAAGCATCTGGCTTCGGCTCAGGTCATGATCTTAGGGCCCTGAGATGGAGCCCTACATCAGGTTCCTTGCTCAGTGGTCAGTCTGCTTCTTCCTCTCTCTCTGCCCCTCACCCCCACTTGTGCTCTCTCTCTCTTGTTCTGCTATCTTTCTCTCAAATAAATAAATAAATAAATAAAATCTTAAAAAAAGGAATTGTAGTGCTGAAGGAGCATCAGACATCTACCTCCCCCATACAGTGTCCTGCTTCTCCTCCATCTGCTGGATGAGCTATAAGTTATTTAGGTCCACCTATTTTGTTGTTGCATACTGACTGGGTCTGGGGCAGAGGCAAGGGGTCAAGATAGCAGAAGATCTTAAGATCTCTTACATAGTAAGGCAGTCAGACCTATTACATTGCCAACATTTACTGCCTCTTAGGTGTCTACTGTGTGTGGTTATGCTAAAAACGTGCTTCTTTCCCAGGCTCTTTAATATATTCTAGTCAGTATCTTTTTCATATGCTTGGTAATTGCTACTGCATATTGGTTCATAAACTTGCTTGGTTCATCCATCCAAGGAAATTTATTCCTCACCACCTCAGCTTCCATAGCATGTTTGAATCTGAGGAACCAGGAAAAGCTGAACATTATCATGGAATACAGAATCAAAGTGCTGAGTAGGGACTTTGATAAAAGCTCAATAACTTTGGCTTTGCTTTTCTGTTCAGCTGGGCTCTCAAAGAAATATAAATTATTTAGACATCCTCAAAACCAGTTCTGGCTGAATTTCTTGTGTATATTTCAACTTATGTTGTATATAGTAATTTATTTATCATATGTTAGGAAAACACAGTCATTTCCTTTAATGAGATTTTAAATTTTTCTTGCATTTCAATATGTGATTTTATTTTGTCAAGGGAATTATTATTTCCCCACACTTCACAGATGAGCACAGGTATCACTTTATAAAGATCCTCCCAAAATAGTGTTTGCTAAACTTGCTGAGAAACTTTGTCTCATTAATCCATCAGTAATTTGATTGATTTGTTCCTTCTATCAGCAAGTACACATTTTGCCTTTAATGAGTGTCCATCGCTGTGCTCAGTGCTGAAGTGAGCAAAATAGACACAGGCCGCAACATCCTGGAGAGGTGAGGTGGGAGGCAGCTGTACCACTGTGTAGAAAATGTGGCCCATGTGCCTCCTTGAGCAATTTCAACACTGGAAAGGCAGCTGGTTGAGCTCTAAGCTCAGCTCAGTTTTGTCAGTCCCCACTTCACTCCAGGCTCCTTTCTCCTGTTGCCTGTTCTCCCTCCGTCTGTCTCAAAGGGTTTTCTGGGCTGCTTCTTCCTTCCGATGGCTAGGTTCCCCTGGCGCTGGCTCTTGTCACACAGCCAGTTCTTGAAGGTTGTGGAGAGAATGTCACCTTGTTTTTTTTCCCCTAAATTCTCCTTATATATTTCAAAATCAAAGGTGATTTATGGCAATGATTCATGCCCTACTGTAGCCCTGGGATTGAATGGCTGAATCTCAGGAGCAGAGGAGCAAGGAATGGGCTGAATCCCTCAGATTCAGACATCTAGTTGCCTTAAGCATTTGGGCATTATGCATTCAAGCAACGCTCTCTTTTTCTCGCATTTTACTTGGTGTGTGAGCAGGTGGGCGAAAGCCTAGTAGGTGTCATGGGCTAGAAAATGCTGTGAAGAATTCCTAACAGCTCCTGCCTGAACCTTCCACAGTGAAGCTGGTTTGCCTCGGAGCCTGCAGTCTGTGGCTGCAAGCTGTATGGAGTATGTGCTTATTGAATTGTCTTCGTTACACATGGGTTCCTTTTTGTACATTTGAATTTGGTCTGTTCCCTGTAGGAAACAAATTGGCTACTTTGAAACTGGTTGGCATTAAGCACACTGTGGTTTCCCCCTTTAAATTTGTTGATTGGGTAAATTAATTTAGAAAAATTGTGGAGATAAACATTTAAGGGAGGATTTTTAGGGAGAGGCTGGGACTTGATTCACTGTCTTTCCAGGCTGCTGTTACTGCAAGTAAATTTCTTATAGTCACATTCCTGAATCTGTCTCTCTCATGTCAGGATATTGTGAAGTGCAGATGCTGCAAAAGGGAGGATTTTTCCATCATTTTTTCAGAGAAGTGAGAGAAAAATCCAAGTTCACAGCAAAGGAAAAATTGACTTTAAGAATATATTAAGAATAAAATGGCCTGGAACTGTGGTGGGGAGAAGGAAAACATTCACTAGACAGGGAGAACATCTACTCATAATAGTATAATTATTTTACTAGTCATTCATATTATTATCCCAGATTGATTAACTGTGACAAGAGATTTAATACGAATCATTCAGGGCACTCTACTTACAGGAGAAGAAAGGGTGACACCTTTGTCAATGAAAGTGTTGCTGTAAATATTAGTTTTTTCACAAGGATTTCTTTTTCAAGGAGGAGATGTTTGAGACCCAGAACGCAAATAAAATATATATGAAATGGTGCATTGTGCTATCACACTCCTGGATGGTTGGTATCTCTGCTTCAAATTAAGGGTTTGATGTCATGGAAACAGCTTGTTCATTTGGAAAGCTGCTGACACTCTGTGGGAAGGCAAAGGACCAGTGTGTGTGTGTGTGTGTGTGTGTGTGTGTGTGTGTGTGTGTGTTTAACATTCCCTATCAACCCTCAGCAAAACAAATACCCATTCCTGCCAGATAGTATGGAATTACATGGGAGGGTTAGACTTTTCTTTTACTTTTGGTGTCAGAGTTTTGGAACAGAGCATATGAATCACCTGGAAAATAATGTTAAAATGAAGATTCTGATTTAGTAGGTATAGATAGGATGGGGACTGAGATTCTCCATTTCTAAGGAATAAGCTGATACTGAGGCTAAAGGTTTGAGGATCACCCTTGGAAAACCATTCCTCTAGAATTGTTGGTGAATGTTAGAATCACCTTCTTTGACTAGTATGAATTAATTAATGTTTTATTAAAATTTTCAGGAGTCGTACTTTTAAATTGCTGCCTTTTCAGATTTCTGTATCAGCTTTTACTTTTTTTAAAGATTCTATTTATTTATTCATGAGAGATACAGAGAGAAAGAGAGGCAGAGACACAGGCAGAGGGAGAAGCAGGCTCCATGCAGGGAGCCCGATGTGGCACTCGATCCTGGATCTCTAGGATCATGCCCTGGGCTGAAGGTGGTGCTAAACCACTGAGCCACCTGGGCTGACCTATTAGCTTTTACATTTATCTAGAGCTAAGATATCTTAGCAAATAAAAGTAAAAACTGCATACATGTTTGCATTATTTTGGATTGGACATGGTGTGTAGAGTATCAAATTATAGTGGAGTTTAGAGACCTAGAAGGAAACAGTTTGCAGTTTCCAACCTTATGTAGAACCAAGAAGCCTTATAGGAGATCAATCTGGTAAGAGCTATGACTCTTTGGCAAATTGAGAATGCCCACTGTAGTGGATTGAAAAATGTCCTCCAAAAATTCCCGCTCACCCAGAACCTCAGAATGTGACCTTATTTGGGATTAGGGTCCTTGTAGATATAACTAGTCAAGATGAAGTCATCTTTGATTAGAGTGGGCCCTAAATCCAATGACTAGTATCCTTCTAAGATTGAATGTGAACACACACAGACACGGAGAGAAGAAGCCATGCAACAGTGGAGACAGTGGCTGGAGTGATGCCGCTACAACCCAGAAGAATTCCAAGGATTCTCTAGAGCCTTCATAGGGGGCATGGTCCTACTGACACCTTGATTTTAGGCTCCTGGCCTTCAAATCTATGAGAAAACAAATTTCTACTGTTTTAAGCCATCAAGTTTGTGGCAATTTATTACAGAAGCCCTAAGAAACTAATACACCCACCATAACATAGTGAGCTATACTGAAGCCTAGTCTTATCAGGTTGGAGAAAATATGCTCTTCTTTTTTTATTTTATTTTATTTTATTTTTTTAATTTATTTTTTATTGGTGTTCAATTTACTAACATACAGAATAACCCCCAGTGCCCGTCACCCATTCACTCCCACCCCCCGCCCTCCTCCCCTTCTACCACCCCTAGTTCGTTTCCCAGAGTTCGCAGTCTTTACGTTCTGTCTCCCTTTCTGATATTTCCCACACATTTCTTCTCCCTTCTCTTATATTCCCTTTGACTATTATTTATATTCCCCAAATGAATGAGAACATATAATGTTTGTCCTTCTCCGACTGACTTACTTCACTCAGCATAATACCCTCCAGTTCCATCCACGTTGAAGCAAATGGTGGGTATTTGTCATTTCTAATAGCTGAGTAATATTCCATTGTATACATAAACCACATCTTCTTTATCCATTCATCTTTCGTTGGACACCGAGGCTCCTTCCACAGTTTGGCTATTGTGGCCATTGCTGCTATAAACATCGGGGTGCAGGTGTCCCGGCGTTTCATTGCATTTGTCT